>NC_052623.1:225029889-225341556 GCF_016161935.1 Mauremys reevesii | reverse complement strand
CTTCACGCTATAACCTTCTTCCCACCCACACTCACAGTTTCCCTTTGCTCTGATGGTATCTGGGAGGCATCTGGGCCTGAGGACCTTTGGTGTGACCCCGGTGCAATGAGCTCTAATCTGTTGGGGTTCTTGGGGCAGTTGGTCTTTACATGCCCCAGCTCATTACATTTAAAACATCGCCCAGACGACTGGTCCCTGGGGCAAGGTAAGTTGTTGGAGAATGGTGTGGTGGGACAATAAGGTGTCTGGGATTTTCCTTGGGGTGTAGGTGGGGCCTTGGGCTGCCCCCAGTTGTATGGTGTGGTCCCTTCTGGTATCTGCCCAAACGGCAACCAGGGTTGTTCCTCTCTGCTACCTCCACCCATTTTGTTCCAATTTGCCCCACCTCTCTGATGGTCTGGGACTGCTCATACTGATCAGCATAAGAAGCAAGACTTTCTGCTGACAGGGGCGGCTCCAGGCACCAGCGTGCCTGGGGCGGCAAGCCTCGGGGGGTGCTCTGCTGGTCGCCGCGAGGGCAGCAGGCAGGTTGCCTTCGGCGGCATGCCTGCGGAGGGTCCGCTGGTCCCGCAGCTTCGGCGGACCTCCTGCAGGCGGGCCGCTGAATCTGCGGGACCGGGGACCTCCCGCAGGCAAGCCGCCAAAGGCAGCCTCCCTGCTGTGCTTGGAGCGGCAAAATACCTAGAGCCACCCCTGTCTGCTGAGTCCATTTTCTTATTCCATAAACACTGTTTTACATCATCATTGGTCATAGTCAGGAATTGCTTCTGTACAACCAAATCACACATTCCTTCAGAGCTAGTTACATCCCTTCCTTTGACCTATTTATCTAACAGATCCTTCGTCTGGTTTACATAAGCCACATTATTTAGTCCAGCCCCTCTCTTAAGGGCTCTAAATTTTACTCTGTAAGTTTCAGGTGTAATTTGAATTTTTTTCTAAAACAAATTTACCATAGTCAGAAGCATCCTCAATAGACATCTTGTTGAATATGTGCAGAGCTCTTCCAGTCAATTTTGCTACCAATATGGTAATCTTTTGGTCTTCAGGAATTGCATGGAGGGTGCACAGTCTCTCAAAGGTAATGAAATATTCAGCAATATCACTGGATTTATCATACTGTGGACATAGTCATTCCCGGTTCTGGATTTTTGGGGAAGCAGAGCCAGCTGCTGAAGAGTTCCATCTTTGCAACTCCATAATAGCCAATTCATGCGTCTGGGCTGCAATTTGGGCCTCAATCTGGGCCTGTATTTCTTTGTCTTTTAACTCCAAGGCTCTTTTATGCGCAGCCTCCTCCCTGGTTGCCTCTGCCTCCATAGCTCTCTTGTGGGCAGCCTCCTCCCTGGCTGTTTCTGCCTCCATAGCCCTTCTGTGTGACGTTGCCTCTGCTTCTTTGAGTTTCAACTGAAACTCCCAGTTCTTTGCCTTCTCTTCTGCTTCTAGTCTGGCCAGTTCTAGCTTGGTAGCTGCCTCACTGGTGGTCATATTTGCTAACCTTCCTGTCCTTACTGCAGCCTAGCCCAAGAGCTAGGGGGGAAAAACAGTTTGTGAATTCCCCTGCTGTAACTTAACTACTCTGCCCTCGAGCAAAAGAAAAAAACCTCCAGCTGCTCTCAGCTAAAAAGTGTCCTAAGGGGAAAAAAAAACAACCAAACAAACAAACAAAAAAACCCACCTCCCTGGTTTTCAATCAGCCAAAAGGAAAAACTGTGCCCTTTAAAAATCCTGAGGTCTGTGCTACTAGTTCAAAATGATCCCACCGTGCCGCACCATGTCAGGGTCCCCCCTCCATTCTGAACTCTGGGGTACAGATGTGGGGACCTGCATGAAAGACCCCCTAAACTTATTTTTACCAGCTTAGATTAAAACTTCCCCAAGGCACAAATCCTTTCCTTGTCCTTTGACGGTATTGCTGCCTCTACCAAGTGATTTAGACAAAAATTCAGGAAAAAGGGCCACTTGGAATCCCTGTTTCCCCCAAATATTCCCCCAAGTCCCTTCACCCCCTTTCCTGGGGAGGCTTGAGAATAATATACTAACCAATTGGTTACAATGTGAGCACAGACCAAACCCCTTAGTTTTTAGGACACTGAAAATTAATTAGGTTCCTAAAAGAAGAATTTTATTTTTTTAAAAAGTAAAGATTCACACCTGCAAAGTCATAACTTTACAGGGTAAATAAAGAGATTTAAAACACAGAGGATTCCCCTCTGACTCTGCTTCCCAGTTACAAAACAGGAATGAAATTACCTCTTAGCACAGGGAAAATTCAAAAGCTAAAACAAAAGATAATCTAACGCATTTCCTTGCCTTACTTACAATTTTTGTAATCTTAGATGGTCATTTCAGGTATGTTTTCAGGAGATGTTTTTCCTGCCTGATCCCTCTCTCCATCCAGAGAGGGCACAAACAAAGAGCACAAACAAAACTCTCTGCCTCCCCAGATTTGAAAGTATCTTCTTTCCCCATTGGTCCTTCTGGTCAGGTGCCAACTAGGTTAATTGAACTGATTAACCCCTTACCGGTAATGCAATTCAGTACAGCTGCCCTGTGTATATTTATGACAACCAAATTCTAAATCCAACGTATACACACTAGAGATGGGCCGCAAGCAAACCCCAGATTTGAACACACTAGAACTATGGGAAAGTTCAAATTCTGATCCAAACTTTGCATTGTGGACCTGTATTTCATCCACAGAGCCTTTGATGCATTAACTGCATTGACACCTGTGCTAGTGACCATGGCAAGAGTGTTACTTAAATGGAATTAAAATTGAATCATTTAAAATCAGATAGGAAAAAGCAATGGAAAGCCATTAAACAACCTTTCTGGCAATGAGGAAATAAGTCATGGGCTACTGTTCTGCCTCCCCAACTCTGAATGTTTTCTACATTCTCAAATCGAAACATTTGAAGGTTCTGAACTAGATAGTGAACTTTATTGGTTTTGGGTGTTTTTGTTACATAGAATCATAGAAGGTTAGGTTTAGAAGAGACTTCAGGAGGTCATCTAGTCCAACCCTCTGCTCAAAGTAAGACCAACACCAACTAAATCATCCCAGCCAGGGCTTTGTCAAGCTGGGTCTTAAAAACCTCTAAGGATGGAGATTCCACCACCGCCCTAGGTAACCCATTCCAGTGCTTCACCACCCTCCTAGTGAATAGTGTTTCCTAATATCCAACCTAGACCTCACCCACTGCAACTTGAGACCATTGCTTCTTGTTTTGTCATCTGCCACCACTGAGAACAGCCCAGCTCCATCTTCTTTGGAACCCCCCTTCAGGTAGTTGAAGGCTGCTATCAAATCCCCCCTTGCTCTTCTCTTCTGCAGACTAAAAAAGCCAAGTTCCTTCAGCCTCTCCTCATAAGTCATCTGCCCCAGCCCCCTGATCATTTTTGTTTCCCCCTGCTGGACTCTCTCCAATTTGTCCATATTCTTTCTGAAGAGGGGGGCCCCAACTGGACACAATACTCCAGATGTGGCCTCACCAGTGCCAAATAGTGGGGAATAATCACTTCCCTCAATCTGCTGGCAATGCTCCTACTAATGCAGCCCAATATGCCGTTAGCCTTCTTGGCAACAAGGGCACACTGCTGACTCATATCCAGCTTCTCATTCACTGTAATCCCCAGGTCCTTTTCTGCAGAACTGCTGCTTAGCCCAGGGGTCAGCAACCTTTCAGAAGTGGTGTACCGAGTCTTCATTTATTCATTCTAATTTAAGGTTTCACTTGTCAGTAATACATTTTAATGTTTTTAGAAGATCTCTTTCTATAAGTCTATAATATATAACTAAACTATTGTATGTAAAGTAAATGAGATTTTTTAAAATGCTTAAGAAGCTTCATTTAAAATTAAATTAAAATGCAGAGCCCCCCGAACTGGTGGCCAGGATCCGGGCAATGAGAGTGCCACTGAAAATCAGCTTGCATGCTGCCTTCAGCACACGTGCCATAAGTTGCCTATCCTTGGCTTAGCCAGTCAGTCCCCAGCCTGTAGCGGTTCATGGGATTCTTCCTTCCTAAGTGCAGGACTCTGCACTTGTCCTTGTTGAACCTCATCAGATTTCTTTTGGCTCCATCCTCGAATTTATCTAGGTCACTCTGGACCTTATCCCTACCTTCCAGTGTATCTACCTTTCCCCCCAGCTTAGTGTTATCTGCGAACTTTCTGAGGGTGCAATCTATTCCAATGTCCAGATCATTAATAAAGATGTTGAACATATTTTATTCTGGCTGAGATTGAAAGCCTACATCTCCATCACTCTCCAATGAGAGCATGGCAGCCATTTTGTTATAGTTTGGTTTATGGAGGGGCTGCCAGAAGCATAGAGGGAAAGCCTCTCTGCATGGTTGGAAGGGCCGGAATTGTAACTAGTCATTTTAGTGCCCAGGGTAAGTAAGCATATTTGCATCCCCTAGAAGCAATGTTTGGGGGCACACAACACCTCCCCCAGATTTCTGTCTTCCATTAAGCTAGGGTTACCAACTTTCTAATTGCAAAAACCTGAACATCTTTGCCCTGCCACTTCCCCGAGGCCCCTCCCTTGCCCACCACTTCTCTGAGGCCCCGCCCCCACCCACACAAACTCCCCTCCCTCAGTTGCTTGCTCTCCCCCACCATCACTCACTTTCACTGGGCTGGGGCAGGAGGTTGGAGTGGAGGAGGAGGTGAGGGCTCCAGGGTGGGGCCAGAAATGAGGGATTCAGGGTGTAGGAGGGGGCTCTGGGCTGGGGCAGGGAGTTGGGGTGTGGGAGGAGGTGAGGGCTGGGGATGTGGGCTCTGGGGTGGGCCTGGGGTTGAGGGGTTTGGGGTATGGGAGGGGGCTCAGGGCTGGGGCAGGGGGTTGGAGTGTGGATGCGGGGTCTGGGAGGGAGTTAGGGTGTGTGGGGGGGTTCCGACCTGGGGCAGGGGGGTTGAGGTGCAGGCTCTGGCCAGGTGGCTCTTACCTGAGGCAGCTCTCGGTCATCGGTGCAGTGGGGCTAAGGCAGGCTTCCTGCCTGCCCTGGCTCTGCATAAGCTCCCATGCTCTCAAGTGGCTGCCATGTCTGGCCCCTAGGTGGACTCATGGCCAGGTGGCTCTGTACAATGTGCGCTATCCGTGCCCACAGGTGCCGCCCCTGCACCTCCCATTGGCCATGGTTCCCGGCCAATGGGAGCTGTGGAGCTGATGCTGGAGGCGGGGGGCAGTGCACGGAGCTTCTCTGACTGTCCTTGCACCTAGGGGCTGCAGGGCTATGCCATCCACTTCTGGGAGACGCGTGGAGCCAGGGCAGCCAGGAAGCCTGCCTGAGCCCCACTGAGCCACTGACCGGACTTTTAATGGCCCAGTCAGCAGTGCTGACTGGAGCTGTCAGGGTCCCTTTTCGACCGGGTGTTCTGGTCGAAAACTGGACGCTTGGCAACCATACATTAAGCACAGAGGTTTTAGGGCACACCCCAAAGTTTGAAAACTGTCACCTCCTGCTAGAAGCCAGTGGATCAGAAGCTGGTGAGACCCACCCAGGCCACTCAGGCACCTGACTCTCTATGCGATGGGAGCCAGGAAGCCCAGCTGCCATGAGATGCTCCCCATGGCACTCATTCCCTGCTATGGAGCAGCAGCAGAGCCAGGAGCACCAGGGCAATGCCATTCCTATTGCAGATCCTCAGTTTATACAGCAGAATCAGGCCTCAGCCTCTGCCCACAGGGTCTCTGGCTTCAGATGGAGAGTGGGGTGTTGCATCAAAAAAAACCACTCTCCAAATCCCATGCAGCTTTTGGGGTCTGTGTTTCCCTTCCACATGTCTTGATGGGGGAAGGTCCATAGGGCCACAGTTACTGAGCACCTCTCTCTTATATTCAGGGCCGGCTCCAGACCCAGGGGTGGCTCTAGGCACCAGCAAAACAAGCTGGTGCCTAGGCACCAGCAAAACAAGCTGGTGCCTAGGGCGGCAAAATCTAGGGGGCATCCCCTGCGGCCGGGGGGGGCGGCAGGCTGGGCCGGCGGAGCTGCCGCAGTCATGCATGCGGGAGGTCCACCGGAGCCCCGGGACGACTGGACCTCCTGCAGGCATGACTGTGGCAGCTCAAGCGGAGCCGCCGGACCCGCGAACCGTCCACAGCCGCGGGAGGTCCAGCCGAGCCACGCGGGACCAGCGGTCCCTCTGCAGTCATGCCCGCAGGAGGTCCGCTGCTCCGGGGCGCCTCCCGCGCATGACTGCTTGGGGCGGCCAAAAACGTAGAGCCGCCCCTGTCCAGACCCCAGCGCGCCAAGCAGGCGCGTGGGGCGGCATTGTCCCGGCAGGGCGGCATTTCGCTCCGGCGGACCTCCCGCAGTCACCGGAGCCCCGGGACGAGCGGACCTGCCGCAGGCATGACTGCGGCAGGTCCCCTCTTCCCGCGGCTCCGCTTGAGCTCCCGCAGGCATGTCTGCGGCGGCTGCGCTGGTCCCGGGGCTCGAACGGAGCTTGCGCAGGCATGCCTGCGGATGCTCCACCGGAGCCGGGACCAGCGCACCCGCCGCAGACACTTCTTGCCCCGGCCGCGGGACCGGGGAAGGGCGGCGCAGCGCGCCGCCCTGCTTGGGGCGGTATAATTTCTAGAGCTGCCCCTGCTTATATTCATTCTATCTATCTATCTATCTATCTATCTATCTATCTATCTATCTATCTGCCAGCTCTGAACACAGTACACATTAATTATATAGAGAGCCTTTTACACAAATCATTATTATTTTATTGCTATATATTTGCATAGCAACAATAGCCTGGTACATACCCATCTCCATAATCATGTCCTTTCCAAAATGCTGTCTGGAATTAAACAATACAAGCCATCAGAATTGGAATGGATGGGAAACCCCATTAGCTGCCCTCCTGAGTGATGTTTTCAGGCTTTGTAGTATTTGTGAAACATAAAAAGGGCTCTGCTCAGACTCACACACAGAAATGCCTTTTAAGGGGAGAAGGAAAATGCATTATCTAAATTTCCAGTGATGAAACATTGAAGTCACAAAACTGTGCAGGGTCACAAGACTGTTTTTGGTTTTTTTTTTTCTTATTACGGGACCTGGGCGGGGTCTTGTCTTGCTCAGTCCCTCCGTAATAGCCGCACCTCCCAGCAGAAGCCATAAATAGATTGCTCTAAGACAGCTCCTCAGCAGAGAGATACCACAAATTGCACAGAGCAAAATATTACAGAAACAGTTCCAGATATTCTGTTGCGTGGGAAGTAAATACACGACATCTGAGAAATCTTCAACGACTTCATTAAGAAGGGGGCAGTGGGTGTGCAGTGTCTTGACATTCTGAGGCATTTGCCAAGGACCATGGAGAGCAAAAAGGTAACTACAGCAGATCTTTTTCTCCTTGCCTTTATATTTTTAGTCTGCTTAGAAATGGTTTTGTTGTTCAGTGTGTGTCTTGGTTTGAACATGGCTGCGTGGGTTCATCCAGCATTTATACATTCTGGGTTAGCGCTACCTAATTTATCTGACTTGTGAAACCCTTGGCCTGGCTTGCTGAAAATGTTTTGAATCATTGGGCATCCCTTGGCAGGTGGTGTCTTTATAGATAACATCACGGTGTTTGATTATTTTTACCATCTCTTTTACTATTTTATTTGTGTGCCTTTTGAGCAGATGAAAGCTCTGTAATCAAACACTGAATGTGCATGAGGGTGAGCCTTTGCTATAATTATTTAAGGATGACTCTGAGAAAGTGGCAGCCACAGGGGATGCACAGTAGTGGGAGGGGAAGATGTTTATGTAGGGTTGTTGCAAGTCATGGCATTTGTTTGGGTACATTTTTGTGGTGGTGGTTTTTCAAAATATTGCTTTCCTTGTCATGTTTTATTTGGCATGAGATCTATTGTGCTGGATGAATGAGAGCCATTTGTCTTTAGGTTGACCAAAATGACAATGAGTTCGTGATAAGAAAAGGACAATTCCTCTTAAAGGTTTTTGAAGGCCACTTTTAAAGGAAAAATGAGTAGACTTCAGATTTCAACCAAGAGAAATGGCAGGTTCACTCCCCCTCACGACACTCAGCTAGAGAGCCATTGTGGGCAGCATTTTTGATGGGCATCCATGTGTGTTGTGTGCATTAATCTGTGAACTAATTAATTGCGTGTGTTTGAGAGCATCAAGGATAAAAGGCGGGCAATGGTGGCTGGGGAAGAGACAGTGAGGGAGGGAGAGTGGCAGCAAATAACTGACTGATGCTGGTGCTCATTGAAGGATATCTGGGGGTTACTGCTCTCGTAGGGATATTCAAGTAGCCATCAGTTTATAAAACCAAGCCTTTCTTTCCCTTTTTTCTGGGAGAAGAGTAAAGTGTGAGGGCGTGAGGGAGGGAGCTCCAAACAAGCATCCTAGTCAAGGTCATTTAGAGGAGAGTAAAGAAGCTGCCCAGATGAGATCAATGAGTGCTACTGTTCTGGGTTTCCATCCAGTGAAAAGAGAGAAAACTGGTCTCTCCTGATAATATACATTCGGTCAGATACCATTGTCACCCATTGTGAGGGGGGGGTATGGGTGGTGTTTTGAATTCCCTGCCAGCGTCTAAGTTTCAACCCTGTCAATGTGGTTTGTGTAGATCCCACCTTGGTATTTCTGAGCTCCGTGGATATGCTGCTGGTTGGAGAGAATATACATTAGATCATAGTCCTACTCACTGCAAGGTTGGATGGTTGGATGGGGTGAGACCATGTCATGTATACTTGAGTGTGAGACTGGCTGTGTAATACAAAGAAATAGATTAGAAAAGGCAGGAAGAATGGAACGTGGTATAGAACATATGTATACCATATAGTGTGTGTATACTATGTAAGCAAAGTATGCCTATGTTCTATCGTGCCCTAGTGGGTCCTGTGGAGCTGGAGACCAGGCCTGGACATTGAGTAAGCCATGGCAATACAGGATGCTCTTTTGGTTAAGGCACTGAACTGAAAAATGGGAGATCTGGGTTTTGTTTCCAGACGCATTGGGACCTGGGGCACTTAGTCTCTCTGTACCTCAGTTCCTCATCTTCAACGTGGAGGGAATAATAATAATTCCTACCTCATAGAGAAGTTGTGAGGATAAATCCATCAATATCTGTGAGATATTTGGGCGCTAGCCTGTGCCACTTGAAAGCCTCTGCATGCAACAAACTTCTAGGTGGCACTAATCTAGGCCTTTTCAGAACTCATTGACCCCAAGGGAATGAGAGAGCAGAGCTAAATCTGAGTCTTCTACATGACAGCACAGAGGGAACCAGGTCTGACCTTGTAGCACTCCCAGTCTCTGCTGGCCCCAGGCGAGGGTATCAGAAATTGGGAAACTGGTCTCCACAGTATTCCCAGTCCTCACTGGCCTTAGAGAGTGAAAACTAGGGCTGGGAATGCACATTGTTAACACCTTTGGAAGAGCTCCCAGCCCCTAGTGAATGAGAAACCAGGATAATAGGGTATTAAGGATGGAACTTCTGAAGTGTTGCCAATTCAAAGCATTCAAAAATTATGAGACCGCATCCCAAAATTGTGAGATTTTAAAACTATGATAAATGTTGCACACTTTTTATTTGGCTTTTGGTTTCTGAGCCCTTAGAGTTCAAATGGGTCATATTTTCCAGCTTTGGTCATCAGCCGGGGCTAGAAACATACTTTTTACTTTAATGAAAACTGAGATTCTGATATAATCACTTGACTCCAGGAGCTGGGGCCTTAAGAAATACATGAAATATCGAGAGCCTTGCAAAAAAAATCACAAGAGTTAGCAGTACTGCCTTCTACCCTGCCATACAGAGTTCTAACACCATCTGCCTTGGTTCAGGAAGTAAAATCTCAGGATGGGGAAAGAAATCCAGGTCTCCTGTATGGCAGTGCAGAGAGCTAATCCCTCAAGGCACTAGATCTGGCCTCCGCTGTAATAAAGGTATTAATGCTAGGAGTACTGAGACTTATGTTTATTTAGTGGCCCCAGTCACATGACATGGGAAATGTTTACAAAACATGCCAGGGGTCAGAATCTACTTCTAAATGAAGCATATCAAAAATAACAGCCACTAGCTAGTACAGCCAATTAAGAAATGCAAATAGAAGATGGAGACCAGGGTGTATAACTGGAACCTCTGACAGGCGAGATAACCATCCTGCCCCTAATTCAATATCTGTCAATAACTGTGAACCTCAGTGGGTCTCTGAACTTCTTGTTCTCAGAACAGTTCCTCCTGCAATGGCTTGTTGAGCTGCTGATGTGGCTCCACCACTTCATGTTTGCTGCACCTGTTTTCCATTGTCAATGACTGGGTGAGCATAGGACCATTCTCAGTGGCATTCTGGGTATCCTCAAAACATGCAGCACCAGTGTCCTGCTTGGATCTGTTGAGATGTTTTCTGTTCCTACAGTAGGACTGGTTCTTGAAATGTTTGTGCCATATGATCCTTTAGTGAATAGTTTGCCGTTACCTTGGCAGGTTCCTAGCCAATTTTATTTTATTTCTGACCCCATGCAATCAGGGTGTGACACACATGGGTGCCCTGTCACATGACAGGGCTGAGTATACATGTGCTCCCATGATTAGCATTATATCCAGTATTCCCGGCTCATGTTGGCCCAGGGGAATGAAAGATTGAGACTGGGGATGGAACCCTATTTTCCTGAGTGACGCATAGGGGGCACTAGAACTGGCTTCTGAGGAGCTCTTAGCTGGGATTGTTTGTGTTAAACAGAAAAACAATTTGTGTGGAAAATGTGAAAAAAATTATTTAAATGAATGCTTTTTCCCTCTCTCTCTCTTCAGAAAATTACTTGTCCCCTTCTCAGTGCCGTTTCCATTGCGGCCATTGGATCGCTCCAGTTTGGGTACAACACGGGTGTCATCAATGCACCTGAGAAGGTGAGAGAGAGCCCTCTGGGTTTCAAGGTATCTGGGTGGTCTCATCTCTTCCATAGAGCTCATTCTGATGGTGCTGAGGATCAGCTTAGGGGCAGGGGGAGAGGGAAGGTGATTGAGGAGCTAGTGCATGAATGATGTCTCTCCTATTTGAAGTGCAAAGGAGGAGAGGGGACCATCCTTTTATTGCAGGGGAAGAGGAGGAAGAGGGTCACCTTTACATTGTGGTGAGGAGAGATGGAGAAAAGAGGGTCATTGTCCCACTTCAGGTACAGGGGGGATAAAGAGAGAGGGGTCAGTTTGCCATTTCAGGCAGGTAGGGAGTGATGTGGTCCAACCATTTATGAGGTACTGTGGAAGTGGGAGTGTGGATGGGGTCTCTGTCCCACCTAGACATCCAGAGGGAGAATTATGAAGGGACGCCATCTTGTTTGGGGCAGTTGGAAGCCTTGTCCCTGCATGATTTGGATGTAAATAGAGGGAAGGCATGAAAGTGGGGTATCCCTGTCTTCCAAAGTACACAGGAATATGGGAGTGAAGTTGCTCCCTTCATTTTGGGGGTGCAGAGGGAGGCAGGAGTGGAGTTTGTGCCTCCATTGTGCAGTAAAGGGGAAAGGAGAGGAAAGCCAAACTGGAACATTGGCATAGAGGAGACATTAGAACCAGGAAAGGGGAGGGCCCTGGAGAGTTTGGGGAGAATCTATAACCCTCCTGCCAATCTAGTTTTCTATCCAGATTCCACCCCTTTAAAAGAATTTACTTTGGGGAATATCCCCACCAAAATGATGTGTCCCTGCTGCCAGTCTGCCATCCTCCAAACCACAGAAACCTTCTCAGCCTCCCTTATAGATCGGGATGAAGCACACTGGCAAGAGTGGGGGCTGTTCTGAGTCACAGAACAGCCCTTTCAGGGGTTGGAGGGGACAGCCAAGAGCTAAGAGAGGGCTGCATGGGATTATAGTTTCCCCTGTTGATTCTGGGATCTATCTATCTATCTATCTATCTATCTATCTATCTATCTATCTCCATACACCACATCTATCTATCTATCTAATCAAGTTTCATATTAAGCTCAAAGTGGGGGCTTAGTGGGGGATGACACTGTCTGGGGAAATTCCGACCAAGTAATCTGCAAATTACACCACCAAGAAAAAGAAAATGAAAAATGTAGGTTTTTTTTCTTGTAAACCAGATGAGCTAAATCCCATGCAAAAAAGTGAGTCATGTCTACCACATCCACCCTGTCTCCCGGAATACTGAAGTCATAACCAGAAAAGGGAGGGGAGAAGTGGGTGTGTGGTCAAACTAGCGCCTTGCTGCCACCTGCTGGGAGTACAGGATGTGAAACTCGGGCCCTGCAACACTTTGTAATCAGACAGGGTATCTATCTGAAAATTAGCAACCGGAAAAGTTCTCTTGCCTCCCATCTCATCCATCTTAGAAAGCAACGCAGGATAGTTCCCTGCAGTGCTTCAGGATTTTATTCAGTCCCTTGGGGAAACTATTTCACAGTCTCATATACCCCTCACCGCTGGGGAATGTTTCCTGATACCAGAAATGTTCTGATTTGTGAGAGAACTTTTCCCTTTGCTCATTTTAGTCCCATTGCTGCTATTTCTCCTCACTCAGACCTACTGTCCCTCTGAAGCACTCTCCTTGCTGTCTACATCCTTCCGCTACTTATAGAGAGTTAGCCTTATCTCCTTAATCATCTCTTGCCCAATCTCATCAGACTAAGTAAATCAGTCTCTCCATCCTCTTAATCATGTCCTATTGCTCTTCTCTGAGCTTCTCTCCCTCTGAAACTTTGGGTTCCTCTTCAGTTCTCCTGACCCACTTTAGCTTCTCTACTTCCAAATGTCTGAGGTCTCTCCCCACCCCCCTGACTTTGTGACAAAAGACCCTCCTGATCTCATACAGAGCTCCCCCTCTCCCACAGTACATTATATTTGATTGTAACCCCTCTCTCCTCCCATTTCTGGGGGATGTTTTCTCCCATGCAGATTATTCAGGCATTCTTCAATCAAACATTGGAGTTGCGGAGAGGAACCCCAACCTCCTCTGAGCTTCTGACCTCGCTGTGGTCCCTCTCCGTCGCCATCTTCTCCGTGGGAGGGATGATCGGCTCCTTCTCTGTTGGACTTTTCGTCAACCGATTTGGAAGGTACATTGGGAAGGGGGTCTAAACCACCATGGAGTTTGTCTCTCAATTATGGGATATTGGAAGGATTAGGAGAAATTATTTCTCTCCAAAAAATTGGACCAATGGAACAGAGGAGGAGGGTAGGCTGGGGAGAAGGGAAAGATTCCTGCAAGGGCAAGACAGTGGGAGAGAGAGAGGAAAAGAAGCAGACAAAGGGAGTGAGGCATAAAGGGAAGGCTGAGTGGGGAAGCGTGCCCCAGGGAAGGGGGATCTGGCTGGGCATATTACTTCTGCAAGTTCCTCCCTATCACAGCCCATCCCCTGGCTTATGCTAATGTCTCTCTCCTGGGCAGGCGGAACTCCATGCTACTGGTGAACATCCTGGCCGTCGTGGGTGGCATCCTGATGGGCTTCTCCAAGATGGCAAAAGCAGTAGAGATGCTGATCCTTGGCCGCTTTATCATTGGCCTCTTTTGTGGCCTCAGCACTGGCTTTGTGCCCATGTACATTAGCGAGATCTCACCCACCGCCCTGCGTGGCGCCTTTGGCACCCTCAACCAGTTGGGCATCGTTGTGGGCATCTTGGTGGCACAGGTAAGCCTGATACTGACTTTCTCAATGGCTGGTGGGGAGGGCACTGAAGGTTTTATGGGCTAACAGGCTGCTCCACGGGTATCGTTAGAGCGGGATGAGGCCTCATGGACCATTCTGTAGTCACCATGGGGAGGAATGGGTGGGTTGAATAGCTAGCTGACCATACTACTGTAATTCTTGAGGGGGAGAAAGGTTAAAGACTTAATTTTCAACACAGGGGAATATCTCGTAATATTTCTTTCTCTTCCTGTTCGCTGGATTAGATTTTCGGCTTGAAGGAAATCATGGGGAGTGAGAGCCTCTGGCCACTGCTTTTGGGGTTCACTGTCATCCCAGCCATCCTACAGTGTGCTGCTCTGCCCTTCTGCCCTGAGAGTCCCCGTTTCCTGCTGATCAACAAGATGGAGGAAGAGAAAGCGCAAGCAGGTGCATGGACACTTCTAAATGACATCACAGGACAGCTACTGGCCAGCCCAGTCACCACAGTTCTTCCAGCGTGCACTGAACTTAGGGAATAGAAGACTAGGAGTGATATGAGAACCTGGATCTCCTGCATGATAGTGTAGACAGCTGATCCCCAGAGGTCACCAGACCTGCCCTCCACAGTACCTCCAGCCTGCAACAGGTCCAGGCTGTGTGAGAGACTGTAACTGATCCAGGATCTCCTGCATGGCAATACAAAATCACAGAATCATAGAAATGTAAGAGTGGAAGGGACCTAGAGACATTATCAAGTCCACCCATCTGTGCTGCGGCAGGGCCAAATATACCTAGACCATCCCTGACAGGTGTTAGCCCAACTTGTTTTTAAAAACCTCCAGTGATGAGGATTCCACAACCTCCCCTGGAAGCATATTCCAGGGCTTAACTACCCTTATAGTTAGAAAGATTTTCCTAATATTTAACCTATATCTCCCTTGCTGCAGATTAAGCCCATTACTTCTTGTCCTACCTTCTTACTTAGTCCCTATGAGGCATCAGGCTTGCCCTTCAGGGTGTTCCCAGCACATTCCTGATAAGAGTAAGAAGCCCAGAATTAACATGACCTAGTGCAGAATGATAAGGGCCTAGGACAACAGGTTTGGCCTCTGCAGCCCTATCAGCCCCTCCCAATCTTTGGAAAATAAAGTGATTGAGACTAGGAAAAGAGGTCTTCCTCATGGTATACTGGACTCAGCCTCTGCTGTGCTCCTAAGTAGCCCCAAGGTGAACAGGAGCAGGAATCAACTATAGGTCTCCAGCTCAGAGGCACAGATCACTAGGCCTGACATCTACTGTGCTCTTAACACATTTAGCTCCAGGTTGAGTAGGAGGCCAGGACCAGGAATAGAGCCTCAGTCAGTCCCACATAGCCAGGCAGAATACTAACGTCTAGGGGGTCCAGTCTTCACAGCATTAGCTCCCTCCACGGAGAGTTGGAGACTAGGGCTGGGAGTGGAACTCAAGCCTCTCGTTGGCTGGGGCATGTAAATTGATGACATCTCATGTATTCTATGTGTGGTTCCCCCCTGTAGTTCTCCAGAAGCTCCGTGGTACACAGGATGTGGCCCAAGACATCCAAGAGATGAAAGAGGAGAGCACCAAGATGTCCCAGGAGAAGAAAGCAACAGTGCCGGAGCTCTTCCGCTCACCTAATTACCGCCAGGCCATCATCATTGCCATCGTACTCCAGCTCTCCCAGCAGCTCTCGGGCATCAATGCTGTAAGTCAGCTTCCTGTTTCACTTCTTGGGCTCAATTCTCTTGCTGCTTTGTATGAGTGTCTCCTATTGACTTCAGTGAGAGTCATCCAGATACAACAGCAAGTGGAGCTCCTGGGCTCCACTTCCTGTCTTCAGTTGAGGTCAATTTTTGTGATACTCCCTGCCAAAAAGAGCCCCCTGAAATATTCAGCTACCTTATGACCTCATCAGGCACTGAAGGCATGTTATAGCTCACCCCTGGAAGCAGGTCACTTGGAGTCAAGGGAGATCCATAAGATCTTCAGTGACCGCAGGAACTCACCAGGATCTGATTGTGTTTTGTAGCCCAGCTCTAGAAAGGGGCTGCTCAGTACATCAAAGGAGATGTGCACCTAGGAATTAGCATGACCACCTCCATTTCAAGGATAACTATATGAACAACAGGGAACAAAGATTATTTCAAAGGGACACTTCCCTACAGTGTTTGTTTTTCCCAGGGAAAATTGTTATACCTGTGTATGACAATATATGGTCCTTGCATGATCATGGATTGAAATATACACCTTTTTGTCCGAGCTCTTATTGGACACATGGAGAGATAGGCATGAAAATAAGGGGCATCCCTTCAGGTGCAGGAACTTGTAACCATATCCAATTGCTTCTTCTGCTCCCAGGTGTTTTATTACTCCACGGGGATTTTCGAAAAAGCTGGTGTCAAGCAGCCTGTCTATGCCACCATTGGTGCTGGTGTGGTTAACACAGTCTTCACTGTTGTATCGGTAAGTAGCGTTGCGGAGAGCAGTTGGTGAGATGATGGCTAGTGTTGATCTGCATGGTGGTTAGATTTTGGGGGAAAATAGTTGAAGTTAGTTATCCTGGAGCCATTTTTTTTCTCTTCAGCCAAATTGTGGCTGAGATTTGCGGAAAGGAGAGGGGAGGCACAAAGGGAAGTGTGAAAGAGCAGGAGAGGAGAGCAAGGGAGAAGGAGGGAACGTGAGCATACTAGAAGAAGGAAAGAGGGAGAGAGGGTGAGATAGAAGGGTGTAGAAGAGATGTGGACCAGGGTAAAAAAGTCAGAGGAAGAATTGGGGGAGGAAAGAATGGGGAAGTAGATAGAAAAACACTGGGTGAAAGGGTAGGTAGAGACATAGTATCCTATGTCCCCATCCATTTAGGCTGCCACTGACCACATGAGCACTGGAGAGGTGGAGGTATACAGCAGATAAACCCCTTGGGGATGGGGGTGCAGAGCTTGTCATGATGTGGAGCCAGCTCCTTTGGCTGTTACTTTCTAATCTAATGTTTTTCTCTCCTGTCACTTTTGCAGCTGTTCCTGGTGGAGCGTGCAGGGCGCAGGACCCTTCATTTGGTCGGCTTGGGAGGCATGGCTCTCTGTGCTGTTCTCATGACCATAGCTTTGACACTTAAGGTGAGTTGACAGCAATCCAACTGCCCATTCTTGTAGAGTTGAGATGTCATTAGGGATGCAGAGGGAAACTGAGGGGACCCAAAGGTAAAGGAAAGGGCATCTTCAGAGGGATTGGGGTGAGTATGGAGACAGGGAACTCTTGAGTATAAAGAAAGGAGAATCTATAGTGGGGGTACAGCTGGGATCGGGGGAATATACATTCCCATACAGCAGGAACTATATACCACGATTAAGGACATAGAGATGTTGGAGCACGTGTTCTGTTATCCCATATTTGCTTGTCAAATTACAGCTATTCATGTTTCCCTCCCTTGCAGGATGTCTTGAGCTGGATTAGCTATATCAGCATCGTTGCCATCTTTGGCTTTGTGGCCTTTTTTGAAATTGGCCCCGGTCCTATTCCCTGGTTCATTGTGGCTGAACTCTTCAGTCAAGGTCCCCGTCCTGCAGCTGTGGCAGTGGCTGGTTGCTCCAACTGGACCTCCAATTTCTTGGTGGGAATGCTCTTCCCCTATGCAGAGGTAAGGACACAATCTGGAAAGCATTGTGTTGATCTGATCATTAGCTACTAATAAGAGAGTATTGCAGTTTAAACAACATCCCCACTACTTTGCTTTCACTTAATGTTTATAATCCACAAATAGCTGGATACTTAGTCAACATAGCCAGTCAACATAGCCCCCTTTGAGAGCCACAATTTTTGTCAGTCATGTAGCATTCAAAGTTCAGACTCAAGCTTTAAGAAACCCTTAAATGGCCTGGGGTGTTCCTTTAAAAATGCTACATTAAACGTAAGTACGTCCATATTTTGGGGAGGGTGTTGTGATTCTGAGCTTAGGAGATAATGACTGTACCTTGATTTTAGGCCTATGCACTTTTCAAATTATAACCTTTCCCTTCTTTCCCCTCTGTAGAAATTGTGTGGTCCCTATGTCTTCATCATCTTCATTGTTTTCCTGGTCATCTTCTTTGTCTTCACCTTCTTCAAAGTCCCAGAGACCAGGGGCAGGACTTTTGAAGACATCTCCAAGGGCTTTGAAGGACAAGCAGCAGTGGAGAAAAGCCCCATGGTGGAACTGAAGGGCGTAGGGTCTGCTAATGATGTTACCTCAAATATTTAATGCCCCCCTTCTTGACCCTTTTTCATTGTTAAAGAAATAAGTGCAGAATCTTTCAAGGACTGGGCAGAGATACACGTCAGGAGAAAATCTAGGACAATTTAAAAATTGCTGCTATTTTATTCTTCCCCTCGCACCACTCCCTTTCACATTTCTGCCAAGCCCTGCCAGTGTTAAGATGGTCTGAAGTGGGGAGGTCTCATCTGCTTTCAACACTTGAGGTCATCAGGAGCTACAGCAAAAATAACCTCATCTCCACCTGCTATGCACTTGAGGAGGAGACCATATGGGCAATATTTTTGCTGCTCTCACCTTTAATTGCTCCTAGGGATTAACATATTTTTGTGCATAGCAACCTCTTATGTTTTTTAAACTTATTATTTTTGTAAGTGAGCTAAAGCAACCAAACAACTCCGCAGTGCCGCCTCTTCCCACTTTTAATTCAGTTCCACCATGTGTGTGCAGTATTACGCTGGAATTTAATGTAATTACCAAAATGCAAAAAGCCATCATGTCATATTTACTGTCAGGAGAAGGGGACCAAGTTACCAGAGAGGGTTTTTTTTTCCCCTTTTCTTTTTGTACAGCTAGTTTGAAAGCGCAGTTTTACATTGGTTTATTTATTTGTGTGTCAGTTTAATTGTAAATATTTATTTTTTTAAGAATGTAAAAATATGTACAGATAATGAAGAAGATGTTTATGATATATAGTTATTCTAAGAGATGATACTGTAGGTTTGAGGTGCAATAAAACTGTAAAGCAGAAATGTGGTACTAAAGAGAAAAAAGGGTGCTCTGGTTGGCGCATGAAATGGAACTGATTATGCACAGCTCCATTAAAGGACATTTCTGTCCTCCAGACACAAATTAAAAAAAAAAAAAAAAGAGTACTAGAGAGAATAAGCATGTGACGGTATTTGTGAAGTTCTTATGTTCTTCAGGACTTTTTGGTGGCTATGTTAAATAACAGTCACAAGGATTACTTGAAGATTGAAATATTACAGCAAAAGGGCATTGTTACTTGACACTATTTTCAGTAACTATTAGTTTTTGTGGAGGCTGGGTAATGATTTCAAGCCAGACGCTGACTCATTCAACCCTCTTTTCTTGAAAATTGGCTTCTCTGTTCCTCTTTTCTAATGGTAAAGGAAGTCTGAAAGAGACAGATTGTAGTTTAAAGAAACGTGAGTATAAATTTTTTTCCAAAACTGTATATTCTTATCAATTGTTCCTATAGTTAAACTTTAGACAAAGGCACGTAGCATGAACCTCCTGGATACAGGACTAGTCATCCAAGATACGTAGGACTCTGTAAAGGTAGAAATGCAGGAATAGAGACCAAAGCTCCTGAAACCTGATAGGCAGACAGAAAGATGTTTAGTCCATGGCTATAGGGTAAATTTTTGCTACAGGTGCTGGGCTATCCATTCTGGAGGCTCCAGGGAATACTGTAATGTATTGTGTGTGTGTGTGTGTGTGTGTGTGTGTGCACTACTGCCCTCTACTGGATAGGGTATGTCAGACACATTCACTTAATAATGGTCCCTCCTCTCGTCTCTTAGTTGCCAGAGGACTGAAAAGTTGCTTTAGCTTAGCAGAGCAAGACTTAGCGCATATAGTACATTTGAATCTGAGGGTTGAGAGCTGTTTCACTGAATGGAATACTCAGTAGGGAGAAAGAAGGAGAGTCCAGTGTGGTTAGGCCCATTGACACTCCATCAACATCTGTGCAGGAAGTCCAAACTCAAACTCCTGCACTGGGCACCTCTGCATTTTTGGATTGAAACAAACTCTGGATCTGAATTAATAGCTTGGATCCATTTACACCAAAGCTAGAATCACATGGCTGGACTTCATACAACACTCAGCAGGGAAGTTAGTATGCCTGACCTCGTCATCCCATAGCTGACTAAAGAAAGCAAAACTACAACAATACTCCCCAAATCATCTGAGGGCACATCTTGTCTATTGCTCCCAAGAACCACACCCAAGGTTCCTTACCATGTATTCTCCAGAGTTTGCTCTCGTCTGAGTTTTAAATGACTCAAGTGATGGAGCCTCCACCCCTTCCCTTGTGGACAATGATTACAAAGTTCAGTAAATTTTGCTACTGGGAAATATTTCCTGTGATTTAACAAGAACATTTCCCTCCTTGCTCAATTTCATCAACTTACTCCTAGTTCTTCCACCCACCCCCACCCTCCTCGGACTTCCTCTCCCTCCTTGCTGTTTACATCTTTCAGAGTTTATAGACGGTTATACTCCCCTCTTTCATCATTTGGCTACGTTATACAGATTTCATTCCTTTGATTCTCCTCATAACTCTGATCGCTTAATCGTTTGTGGAAGATACAGCTTTCTGGTTGTATGTCTGTATCTAAGGAAAGGAAATTCCCCTCCAGCTGGGCATTAGAGCATTCCATACAGCACATCAGGGTGTTCGTATGATGCCTTGGACTCTCACTCTATCTTAGTCTGTCTCGTTCTCTCTCTCTTTCTCTATGTCTACATTATGAGTATTTCTGAAGGGTTTTATACGCTTATTATTAATTTGTGATTGTGTTACATGTTTCTAAAATAAAAACGGTGGATGTAAATATTACAGATCTGTTTCTGGGTTTGTTACCTCCCTTCATTCCAAACCAGTAACAGCACCAGTCTTTGGACCACACACAGCTCTGCCAATGCCCCTCAGACCTGCCCTGCAGCCCCCTGCTATTTCAGTGCTGGGCTCCTCACACAGCTCTGCCAATGCCCCTCAGACCTGCCCTGCAGCCCCCTGCTATTTCAGTGCTGGGCTCTCCACCCAGCTCTGCCAATGCCCCTCAGTCCTGCCTGTGGATCCCCTGCTATTCCAGTGCTGGGCTTCCTACATCACTGTGGTGCTGACTGGCCAATGGTAATGCTTCTTTCAGCCCCTGTGTGTATGTCCTCTAGAAATTCACCTCTCTACACTTCTCTGTAGGAAGATGTTAAAAAGGGGGTTTCCCTGCGCTGGTCTGTCCAGTCCCTCTGTAGGTATCTTCTAGAGAGTCTTCCCCTCTGAGGCCTAGTCTAGACTGGTTAGGTTGATGTAAGGCAGCTTATGTTGACTTAATGATGTCAGTGTAAACACTACAGCTTTGTCCCACCGATGTAAGTGCCCTACTACACCGACATAATAACTCCACCTCCATGAGAGGCATAGCACTTATGTCAGTGTAGTTAGGGTGACCCAGCGTCTGTGTAGTCACTACGTCCTTTACATTGGCGGCTTTGTCAGTTTCATGGCTCCATGAAAGCCGGGCAGCTAGAACCCAGCTTCCCCCCGGCTTCCCACACTCCAAGCCGGGTGCTGCCCAGAGGCTCCATGTTTAGGGAGCTGAGTAGCTGGGGTGGCTGGCCCCTGCTCCCAGCTGGGAGTGGAGAGACAAGAAGCCCAGGGGACAGCTGGGCTTCTGGTGGGAAGCTGCGTGGAGCTAAGAGCACTGCCTGTCAGCCCCCCACACTGCCTCTCTTCAGTCAGTGGAAGCGCTCCTGGCGAGGACACGCACCACTGAAAGAAGGAGGGTAGTGTGGACATGCATCACTGCAGTGATTACTGCGGTGGCTGTAAGTTGGCCTGACGTAGGCCGACTTAGGGCTGTGGTGTAGACATGCCCTGAGTCTCACTCACTTGTAGTGTACAGAGGGAGCAAGGGATGGGCTTTAGGGTGGTAAGGAGGAAACCCCATTGGATGGAGAAGTCACTATTTATCCTTATTCCTGGGGCAGCAATGACATTTCTGACATACGCGAGTTGGTGCAGAATGCCACGTTCCCCCCACCAGCCCCTCTGCTGAATGTGAAGAGCAGATGTAAGATAATGCAACCCCCTCACACATGCAGCACTCGACACCTTGCCACTCCTCTTCCCCCAATCTCTGTGCACTCCTTGCCTCATAACCCCATCCTGGGATCATGTACCTGCCTGAGAACTTCAGCCGGACTCTGTGTGTGTGTGTTTCTGTCAGGAAGAAAACAAGAGAAGGACAGATCAAGACGCTTAGAGGGAGAAAGTCACTCAGAGGGAAAGAGGGCTGGGGAGAGAGACAAGGAAATTCAAGATACCATAGGGGAAGAATTGGATTAATTAAAACCAAAATAAACAGACAGACTGCACAACAAGAACCATCTGGAGCAGCTGAGAACCAGGTAAATCCTGTTCTGTCTCAACAGGCCCAGGGTAATACCAATTTCTTTCCAGAATGGGCCTTCCAAAACCTTCTGGTTTTGAGTGCTGTGGTTTTCCAGCTGATGTTTGTTTTTGCGGTTGCGAGCATGTACTTAGCAAGGGCATGGTTTCGGGGTCCGAGAATCAGCTAAGGAGCACTCACCGGGCAGAAAGCCCAGTTGAAATCCCAGCAGAGTTGCCTTGGCCCTCTTCAGAGACAGATCATTAGCGTTCCATGCTGTGTGAAAGTGTCTCAGATGCAACCTTAAAAACTGAGCTAATACCCTTGAATATTAAGTGTCTCTCATAATATATTGTAAGAGCCAGGGTTAGCAGTGGGGATGGCTTTTTACAGCCAGACTATCCTTCATTCCTTGTTGTGCAGCATAGTGAGCTCTGGCTGCTTGCTGCCTTCCACCAGAGCTGGTTGCATGTCAGTACTGGTAGAGCACACAGTGCTTTGGGATGAACAAAATCAGAGAAGCATTACAGGGTGTTACCAGGGAGAGAGGAAGGAAGGATGAACATCCTCCCCAGCCTCCTGTGTTGTGGAACCTTGAGGTTATCAGGGCCTTTTGTGATGTCATAGGGCAGGTGGCGGTAGAGTCATGAGAGCACAGGGCCAGCTTTGAAGCCAATCCCATCCCACCTGCTGGCTGATGGGCAGTGATGATACTACACACAAACAAATCCCATGTTGCCCAGAAAACTGGGACCTGCTTTCTCTCCCAGAAGGCCCTAGGGTGTGGCTGAGTGAGCTGACCACTTGAGAATCCTTTTAAGGGGAAAATATCCAGAGAGAAATCCCCTGCCAGGGATTGACAGGGTCACACACAACCCCACTGCCCCACACATTGGCCAGGACTGAGGGTGCCGGCACCATTGTATGGGTTGGAACAAGGTAAATACAATCCAGATTTGCTTTGTGGTAAAGGTATCCTTACATCAGACAAGAAAAGTAGTTCCTTTTATGTGAGACTGAATGTGAGACTGGATTGTACTGGGGCTAAATGCCCTTCTTTCCACCTTCTGGAGACTGGGGATATCACAGGAAATTAACAGCATTCTTCGGGGGAGTAGAGGTGTGAGGGGGCAGAGTCTCAGGCAGGGCTAGATTAAGGCAATTCTAGGCCATAGTAGGCATACCCTTCAGTGGGGCCCTCAAGGCCCCACGCTGCTTGGGGTAGTAGTGGCAGGAGCTACCCAAATGAGAGCCATGTTCCGGAACACCACCACTCCCTGTGTTCAGGTGGGCTTCTGCAGTCCATCCCAGGAGGGGAGAGGGCTCAAACCCACCCACACAAGCAGAAGGCACTGTGTGGGGATCTCTGTTGACAATACCCCAGCAGAGCTGTGATGGGGAGGCAGCAGTAAGGGCTTCCCACTACAGCATCCTCTACTGGGGTAGAGTGAGTGAGTAGGGTCCCCACCTGTAGCTGATTTCAGACTTAACACCCAATTGAGATGCATGGAGCAGCTCAAACCTCTCTGAATATTGTTTCAGGCTCTCCTGAATGTTACCACTGCATTGATAACATTCAGCTCACACTTTCAAGGTTTTCATTCACAACCAGCAGGGCTAGAAACAAAACAGCTGAAATTCTGACTTGAAGAGCTGGGATGCTAGGCACAGGCCTGTAATGCCTATGCTTTAATCTGTCCCTGCCCCCAGAGACAGGTATTATAAGAAGGGTGGAAGCACCCTGCAAAGGGTGATGCTTTAAGGTAGCAGAGCTTGGAGATGGGGGATGTCTGGCATTGTCTAGACTGAAAAAATAAATTGTATTTTAAAAACACATTTGAATTAAGTCCTGGTTATAAACGTGTTAGTATCTAGTGTAGACAGGACTTAACACCTTTAAAAGACATCAGCTGGTCATGGCTGACCCTATGTGTTCACTATCTACACAACAGTACATTGAGATATGTTCAGTGGTATATTTAAAACCCCATGCTTTCTCCTGAGTGTCTGGTAGACACATGACTGAAATGCTGAGCTCCTGTTTACTGACCATGTTGTGCAATTATTTTCTTGTTTAGCAAACAGTCACTCGGCCCCTGGTACAGTCAGTGATGGCCTCGGTGCTGGGATCGTTGCAAATTGGTTACCACACAGGAAACATCAATGCCCTACAGATGGTAAATGCCCAGGAGAAGGAAATGTGGCATGGAGCTTGGAAAATGGGATGCGCAGTGCTGAGGAGCAGAGAGGGACTGACTCCTACAACTAAGTGATAGGAAAACCATACATTAGGCCTCATCTCAGGCCCACCTTGTGAAAGGTGGGCGCTAGCACACTCTGAAAAGCAGGCAAGAGTTCACATAATTTCTTGCATTATAATGAAACATTTATTTAATGTTCACCGTTGCAGGAAAGGACGTAGATCTGCTCTGAGCAGAGGTTCTCCACAGAACTTCTCACTTAACAGGACATTCTCTCTGTAGTACTTCCCATTGCCATATTTATCTGAGTGCCTCACAATATTTAATGTCTTTATCCTCACCAACTCCCCTGTGAGGCAGGGCAGTGCTATTATCTCCATTTTACAAATGGTGATCTGAGGCAAAGGGAGACTAAGGGACTTGACCAAGGTCACAGGGGAAAGCCAGGGACATGAATATAGGTCTTTAAAAATCCCAGGTTAGTGTCCTAACTCTTGGACAATCCTTCCTCTTCATTACAAGATATTTTCTTCACTGACGGTGAACTTAGGCCATCAGCTTTAAAAAGCACAGTGTTAATTTATCTTAACATTGTTATCTAGAACAGTACAGCCCACCCCCATCCACCAGGACAGGGTAGTTCCCTACAGTTGTTCTCCAGAGCTTTGTCCAGTCCTTGTTTTAACTATCCCAAGCAGTGGGGCTTCCATCTCTTCCCTTGGGGAGACTCTAGTCTCACAAACCCCTCACGGTCGGGAAATGTTTCCTGATGATCCAGTCTGAAATCTTCACACTTGGCTCAGTTTCATCCCATTTGCTTCCTTTGCATCACCCATCCCTGAACAATTTCTCTGCCTCCTTGGTGTCAACACTTTTCAGTCACTGAAAGCTGAGGGGGAGTAAAGGGTGGGGGCTGATGTGGAGGAAGATGGAGGGTGAGGGGGGTGAAGGCTGAAGGGAATTGAAGGAAGATGGAAGGAGATGGTGAGGAGTAAGAAGGTATGATGAGATGATCACTGAGAGGGAGCTGCGGAAGGGTGAGGAGGAGTGATGAAGATTGAATGAAGGAGGGATGGGATGAAGGATGAGGAGAGGAGAATTAAGGCTGATGGAAAGATGAAGACATTGATAAAGTCTGAGGAGAAAGGAAGGTGACTGAGAGAGAAGGATGGAGTTGTAGGGGGAAGGAGCTGAAAGGAAGGAGGGATAAAGGTGGAGGGAACAGGAAAAAGGAGGATGAAGAGAGAGGGAAAAGATTGGTAAGAAATATGGGATTGTCCTGAGATGAAGGGAAGGAGACTGGAGGTTGGAGGAAATGAGGAGTGACGGGAATGGAACGAAGGCTGAGCAGAGCTGCATGCAGTGATGACAATGGCAGATGGCAGCTCGAGTCCCAGCCTGCCTGAGATGCTATCATTGAACTGATCAATGAGGAAGTGAGTGGTTTCACCAGCAAAGCGGAATGCACATTGGGCATAATGTAGGTGCAGGAAAGACTGCTGAGAAGAAGTTGGCATGAATTGTTTCTCTCCTACACAGGTGATTGAGGAGTTCTTCAACCAGACCTGGAAGGAGCGGTTCCAGGAGCCCATGTCTCTCCATGCACTCACCATGCTTTGGTCCTTCACTGTCAGCACCTTGACTTTGAGGGCCACTGTTTCAGAGCTCACTGTGGGCATAGTGGCTGATCATTATGGAAGATACATGCAGTAGGACTGTGTTTAATCACCACACAATGGCAGAGAAAGTGCAGAGTCAATACTAGAGAGGCACAGGGTATTCCCAGACAGGGGCGGCTCTACAAATTTGGCCGCCCCAAGCAATCATGCCCAGGAGGCGCCCCCGAGCCGCGGGAGCAGCGGACCTGCCGCGGGCATGACTGCGGAGGGTCCGCTGGTCGCGCGGCTCAGCTGGACCTCCCGCACTCCCGCAGCTGCGGACGGTTCGCTGGTCCGGCGGCTCTGGTTGAGCTGCCGCAGTCATGCCTGCGGGAGGTCCAGCCGAGCCGCGGGACCAGCGAACCATCCGCAGTCATGCCTGCGGCAGGTCCGGTCGTCCCGGGGCTCCGGTGGACCTCCCGCAGGCATGACTGCGGCAGGTCCGCCGGCCCAGCCTGCCGCCCCCCTGGGAAAGGGCCGCCCCAGGCGGGTGCTTGCCCCGCTGGGCTCTAGAGCCGCCCCTGTTCCCAGAGCAAGTACCAGAATAGTACCAAGTATTTACAGGGGCCATGTCAAAGAGAAGCTGTGTATTTTCAGGGCCTGGGCCAGGGAGAATACTGGGCATGTTCAGGGTCAGAGCCAGTGTCTATGTGCCAGACTTTAATGTATTCCTTTCCTCCATAACCCGCCCTGCTATCTCTTTGCTGTCTCAGGCGCAATTCCATCCTGATTGCTAACTCCTTCTCCCTCATGGCCGTGGCATTCATGGGCGTCTCCAAGATTGCAGGCTCCCTGGAGGCACTGATTGTGGGGCGCTTCCTCATTGGACTCTTCTGTGGACTCAACATGACCCTGATTCCCCTTTATATCCAGGAGATATCCCCAACCAGGTCCGTGGGGCCTTCTCCACCATGAACCAGCTGTCTCAGACAGTGGGCATCTTCGTTGGGCAGGTAAATAGCTGGCCCTGGACAAGGATTACAACTATAATTTCCACCTAGAATTTCACAGCAAAACTCAGATCCTTCTGCAACAGAGACCAGGCCCCAAGAGGAATAATGGAATTTCTGTTAGCTCCAGCAATGTGAGGGTTTATGGCTCATAGGCTTGAGCCCATCAGAACATGAGGTGAGGGAGCAGGGAGGGAGCATGAGGAAGGATATATCCCTCTATAGGACACACTGAATGCCTTTGCAAACCTATGCATCTGAAACAGAGCACTGTTGGTACAGAGGCCTGGCACACCAAGCAGCATGACTCTCATCTCTTGGTCCAGAAAGGTGCTGGGTTTGGGTCCCTCATCCTCAGGGTTTATGACACAGGGCAATGTTGGTGGGACAGAGAAGGCTACTGCCTCCCCCTACTGGGCATGAGATAATGTTCTCTGAAAAGTTTCTTTCTGTCTCTTGGTTTCAGATCATGAGCCTGGAGAACGTCATGGGCACTAGCCGATGGTGGCCACTCATGCTGTCCTTGTCTGCCATACCTGCCATCCTCCAGTACCTCACCCTCCCTTTTTGCCCCGAGAGCCCCCGTTACTTTATCATCAATTGCCATGAAGATGAACTGGCTGCCAGAGGTCAGGCACAAAATGCCCACTAAACCCCCAAAACTGCAGGACTGTGAAACCTAGATCCACAGGCATCAGAGAGATGGGATGTAATGCAGTTGTTCCTTACAGCATATTCTTCAAGCTGTTACCTATTCCCATACATCAGGGCATAACTGATTTCCAGCTTGTGGAGAGTCAGGAATAAATGCCTTTTCAGAGGACAATATTGCACAATGAGGGAGGGCTTTGTCTTCTTCTGAAGCATCTGGCATGGGCCACAATCAAAGACAGTTTGTGGGACTTAGGGTGACCAGACAGCAAGTGTGAAAAATTGGGACAGGGGGTGTAGGGTAATAGAAGCCTACATAAGAAAAAGACCCCAAAATCAGGACTGTCCCTATAAAATTGGGACATCTGGTCACCCTAGAGGGACTAGACAGAACAATGCTGTGTTCCTGAATGGCCATGGTTGTATTTTTATGGGTCATTTGGAACCAGGGGGAGTTTCAAAGGTGATCCATGAAAGGTTCAGAGAGCTCATTAACTCATTTGGCACTGCAGATCAGTTGTGGAACTGTCACACTCAGAGCCAGGGAAGATTCCAGGGACACTGTCTAGTTATTCTTCCTGTTCTCTGGTGCCTTACAGAACTCCAGAGGCTCAGAGGTACCCAAGACGTCTTGGAAGAGATTGAGGAGATGAAGGAAGAAGCAGCCAACCTTAAGGGAACAGAGGATGTTACCATGCTGAGACTATTCATTGTCCCCAGCTACAAGCAGCCCATCCTGATTGCTCTCATTCTTAATACCAGCACCCAGCTGTCAGGGTTCAATGCTGTAGGTGGCCACAGAGCGACCAGAACTTCCAGGGGCAAAGAGAGAGAACAATGATTAAGGATTCTGTACAGTGTGTGCGTGTGTGGGGGGGAGGGGGGCACTGAATGCAAATAAAGGGGAATCTCTAGGTGTGGTACAGCTGGCATTCGGGGTGAGCTTTGAGGGGGAGACCCTACAGCTGATTTAAAAGGGGAGGAGCATTTTCTCATCATGTTGCTTTGTGTCTTTTTCTCCCAGATAATCAACTATTCCACAAAAATATTCCGGCTAGCTGGTGTTGCCCATCCCACACACACCACCATGGGAATTGGGGCCATTAACATCCTCTTCACAATATTCTCTGTAAGTGAGCTTCAGACAGGGCTTTAATTCTCATTTCTGGCTGTTTGGCTGATAGGCAGTCAGTCTGTCCTGTGCCAGCCAGTGCACAGGGGGCAATCAGAACATAGGACTTGCTCACCGTATAGAAACAAAACAATGGTCTGTTCCTTTTGACATCCCACCTCCTGCCAGATGGGAACAGACCAATAGTCTAGCTAGTCTGAAATACTGCCTCCTGCTATACCAGATCCACACTGCACCTATCCCGTCTAGTATTCTACATTCTGCCCTACCATATCAGATCCTCTGGTTCATCTGGTCTAGTATCTCACCTCCTTCTAGTCCTGTATTCTACATCCTACCACTCTGAAACATACCAGTTAGCCTGTCTGATCTGTTATCCACCCTCTTTCCATATCAAAACATATTACTCATCCATCTGTTCCAACCGTCCCGCCTGCCACAGTGACTAGACCAATGGGCTATTCAATTGGGTGGTATCCAGTATCCGAACGAGTCTAATGTTGTATACTTCATTAGAACGAATAAAACCCTGTAACAATTTTGCATCACTACATCAGAGTATTGGAGTTGGGGAGGGGGTGAGAAATGTCTTCCTGGACCACTGCTGGTGAGCAGGCCATGGCCTGAAGCATGTGGGCTGACACCACTAGTAATTTTCACTCATTTACATCAACATATTTTATGCATTTTTCTAAAGTATTTTCTTCAATAATATCCTGGCAAGGCAAGCGCCACAGGTTAATTATAATGTATATCCAAAAGTATTTGCTTGTATCCATTTGAAATCTGCTGTCTTTTAGTGCCCTCTTCTTCTTGCATTAAGGAGAAAGGGTATATTGGAACACTCATATAACCTTCTCTCTACCATACATTATTTATAGTCCTCCATTATATCCTGTCTCACTTTTACCTCTTTCTATAGCTGATCTATAAGGCAAGGTCAAGGTCTGATGAGCAAATGGAATCTTTCATGGTTCTCCACTGAAATTTACTCTGGTTCTGAATGACTCATTTCCCTGGTTCATCTTTAACATATCATTGGTGCCTGCAAGGTTCATGGTGCTGTTCAATGTTTCATCAAGAACATGGGTTAGATCAGTGGTTCCCAAACTGAGCGTGGCAACCCTAAATGGGGTCATGCCAACAGCAGATGGGGTTGTGATGATCTCTAGTGTCTGGAAGACACCATTTTGCTCCACACCGCATGAATTTACATTAGGGTTGCCCATTTTGGTTGGACGTATTTCTGAAGGTCTCATCACATGACATAATCTTTAATTAAAGATTAATCTTTCATTCCTGGAGACTCCAGGACAATCCTTGAGGACTAGCAACTCTACTTCACATGCATGGTGCATGCGAGGTCACGATGCATGGAGGATGCCATTTTGAAGAGCAAAATGTCTGGGGTCCTGGGAACAAATAATTAATTAAAATGCGGCCATGCCAGTAAAAAGTTTGGAACCCCTGGGTTAGATGCTTAGTACAATTGTGCAAGGGCTAAAATAAAAGAGCAGAAAGAACCTCAGGACTGTATGAAGAATCTTCTCTTTCCTTTCCAGGTCTTCCTTGTAGAGAGACTGGGCCGGAGGAGCCTGCTCATGTTTGGTCAGTTTGTTATGGCTTTATGCAGTATGCTGCTCACTCTTTCCATTGCTACACTGGTAAGTCGGTACCCTTGCATTCTTCTGGGTTTAAACAAATGGAGCCATGGTCCACCTTCCATCACCACAGCATAGTGTCGAGGGCGCTGTGCTACTGGGGATGCTGCTCTTCATTTTCTTAAAATAAAAGCATGGTGTTAGGAGTTAACCACACTACTGGAGGTGGTGTCTTTCCTATCCTACTTGGACTTGCTCCATTCCCAGGACTACAGCATGGAATTAGGAGGACCTAATTTGCTGGAGGTGCCATTCTTCATAGTCTCCAGCTGCCAGTGTCCCAGCATGGAGTGTAGTGGTTTGTTGTGCTGCTGGAACATTCTTCCTTAATAACCAGGCAATTCTGCATCCCCTAGCACCTTAACATGGCAGCAGGGATGTATGATGCTGCTAGAAGTGCTGTCCTTCATATACTAGCTATGCACACTCTCACAATTCCACCCCCCCACACACACACACCACACACACACAGCAGTAGGGGATGCTGTCCTCCTGCCCTTCATAACCTATGGCATAGTCCATCTCCCCAAACCTACCAGGGTATTAGGGGCCCAAAGTGCTGCAGAGGTGGTGTCCCTTGTATTCTTGACAAGCTCTGTCTCCCAGCATTCCTGCCTGGTGGCTGCATTTCAGTGGGTGGGTGACTGGTTCCTAGAGCTGCAAACTGTGGATCCCTGGGATACTTCAGGGTGAACAGTGCTCGGGAACCACCGATGCGTCTATCTCCCTCTCATTGATGTTCTTGAATGTGGATGAAGTGGAGAGCATCCCACTCTGAGGGGCAGAGCAGTCTAAAAGCTACCGGGTCTCAACAGCAGTCTAAAGTGTAGAGCAAGTACAGGAAGGTAGTGCAGTAAAATGACTGGTGCAGGGGAGTGGAAAGCAATGTAACCTATTGACTGGAGCACGGAACTGGGTGGGTGGCAGTGTGTGTAGTGGGTACAGAAGGGAATTGGCAGGCGGTGTCTGATGGACAGAAGGGGGCAGTCAGGGACTGCTGTACAGTGAACACGGTAAGTGTGTGAGAGGTAGTGTAGTGCAGTGACTGGCACAGGAGACAGCCAGGTACTGAGTGTAGTGGTTAGCACAGGTGACAGGGAAGGGGTGCTGGCTAGTGGTCAGGGCAACAGCTGACAGGCAAGGTTGTCTAGTTATTAGTGCACAGGACAGACGTGCGTGTCTAGTGGTTAGAGCAGGAGACAAGAGGAAGTTCTATGTGGTAGAGAAGAGAGACAAGAAGGAAGTATGTGGTGACAAGAGGTAACTGAGAGGCCTTGGCCTCAAGTGCGAACTGTAGCAGAGAGAGACTGTAACAGAAGAGACGTGTGGTTGTGATGACAGCGAGGCAGCCAGGCAATGTGACTATTAGTTAGAGAGGGCACCGGGGAGACTGTGCTTTTCAGCCCCATCTCTCAGTCTTGGGATCATGACTTTAAGGTGGGCTGTGAGAGGCTGGCTGTGGGGTAAGAGGCATCCTGCCCTCACCCTACTCCTGCTCTGTCCCCGTGATTAGGGGGTGGGCACTGGGAAACGGGGTGTATAAGCCGGAAGGAGAAAGTTGCTTCCTCCTCCTCCTGCTGCTGCTGCTGCCCCACTCTGCAACTTTCTGCCTAGCCTTTGCTCTGACCAGAAAGGTGCCATTGAAAGGTGGCCTGGTGCTTAGGTGCCTCATCACTGTCATGAAAGGGCCCCTTCCCTGGAGCTTAGCAGAGAACATGTGGGGAGGAGGCAGGAGGTACTGGGGTCAGCCCTGCCTGCTAGCCTCACCTCATGTCTCACCCTTCAGCACCCCCACCAAAATCAGCCAGGGCTTCTTGCGAGGGTCCCAATCCAACAATCCTCGATGGCCACAAATGATTATGAGACATGTTTGACTGCTAAGGATTGTGGGACACCAGTCATGGCAAGAGACCACAGGGATTCGGTGCAGAAGGGCTGAGACGTCATGTTTTAGTGGCTAGATCAGGAAACTGGTAGCCTCTGTGTACTTGGGGGCAAGCAAACAGTGTCCTCTCAAGGTTAGAGGATGGGTCCATAGGGCTCTGACCTAGTGGTTACAGCAGGATGCAGAAGGATACAGACAGTATGTCTAGTGGCTAGAGCGAGGGAAATGGGTGGTGCTCATCTAATTGTTACAGCCTGGGTTAAGGAATGAACATGGCTACTGATTAGGGCAGGGCACAAAAAGGAAGTGCTGGGGAAAGGCAGTTAGAGCCGAAGGAAATGGGAGGTATTTGTCTGGTAGGAGAAGGGGCAGGTCGGGAGCATGTTCAGGGGTTAGAGAAGAGAACAAGACAGTTCATCCAGTGCTCAGCTAGGGAGAGGGAAGCTGTGACATCTAATGGTCAGAGTAAAGGACGTGGAGGCACTGTGTGTAGAGCTAAGAGCCTAAGACAGGGCAGGAGTAGGCTGAGGGCAGGATATGCTACTTAGAGCAGGAAAAAGGGTGGAGTGTTGTCTGTTGAATAAAGCAGGGATTGGGAACCAGCTCTGCCACAGATTTTCTGAGTGAACTTTGCTTCAGTTTCCCCATCTATAACTGGGGAGAATGAGTCTGTCCTGGGGAAGGCTGTAAGACTAACTCCATGAATGTCTATATAACACCCTCAGCTCTTCAGATCCAAGGGACAAAGCAATACAATGAATGGTAATTTGCACGGTGGGGCAGGACACTGGTGTATTTCAGTCCTTCCCATCTCTCTGCATTTGTGCACACAGGGTGAAGTGCCATGGACAAAGTACTTTCTCATCTTGGCCCTTTTCACCATGGTGGCATTCTATGAGATTGGTCCTGGTCCCATATCTTGGTACATCACAGCAGAGCTCTTCAGCCAATCAGCACGTCCTGTCACCATGGGGCTCACCAGTAGTTGGAACTGGTTTCATAAATTCATCGTAGCCATGTTCTATCAGCCGCTCCTGGTAAGGGATATGGATATAAGGATCGCCGGGGTGACCTTTGCTGGTTTCCAGTGAGAACTCCAGAGACAGCAAACTACGTTTGCACCACAAAGCACTCAAGCAGTGTCCTCAAACTTGGTATATGCAGCCCTCTCATGGGCTTGAATCTCTTTGCACAGGATATGATAACTCCCATTGGCTTCTGAGGGAGTTACTCGTTTCCTGCAGTCAAAGAGAAGGCCCCCTGGTTGTCTGTCAAATAGAAGCTTCTTAAAGGACCCACAACAGATATCTAATAAGCACACACTGCCTTCACACACCTCCATACCCAAGCCTCATCAGCCTTAACCTCCAGAACCAGGGCATGCATGATATTGCTCACAAATGAAAAACACTCAGAACACTACACCAAACCTTGAAGACTGTAAATGCTGCTGACTGGGAAGAACAGCTCAGCATACAAAACACAAGAAACTCAAAGTATAAATCCCTGCGCAGAAGCAGATTACCTAACTAGAGCAAGATGTGCAAAACACAGGCAGACTCTTACCACATGCAGGGGGTCTGTCTTCTCTAAAGCTGTGTCTACACTGCCACTTTCAGCGCTAAAACTTTAGTTGTTCAGGGGTGTGAAAAAACCCTCAGAGCGACAAAAGTTTTAGCGCTGAAAAGCACCAGTTTTAGCGCTGAAAAGCCGCACTCCTGGCAGTAAAGCTAGCACTCCTCATCTGGGGTGGTTATTTTTTATGGCCAGGGGACCTCTCCCTCGGCAATAAAGCGTGACTACACTGCCCACGTCATTAAGATAAAAGGTGAATTCTTAATTTGAGTAAGCTAACCCAAGGTAAAATCCTCCTGAACAGAGCTGTATGAAACATTTTTAATGGAACAGATTTCCATTGGAAAATTCAGTTTCATCTAAATCAAAATGTTTTGTCGGAAAATACAGAGACAAGGTGGATGAGGTCATATTTTTTATTGAACTAACAACTTCTTCTGGTGAAAGAGAAGCTTTTGAGTTACGCAGAGCTCTTCTCCAGGAGACCAACACAATTACAACATTGCAAACAACAATTCTCAGAAATTCTCAATTTCAGCAATATTTTGGAGGGCAAACTGTCGAAACAATTAATTTTAAAATTTTTGTTTGATTTAGATAATGCTGAAATGTTCTTTTTTAATAATGTCGAAACATTTCCTTTCAACAAGGTATTTATCATTTCATTTCAACTTTTATATTATATCGTATTACTAATTTTAATATTATAATGCTTAGATGTTATTGAAACAAAATGGTTTAACATTATCAAAATTAAACTTTTTGATGTTTCTGAATTGAATTTTTTGAGAATTTCCATTCTGCGACAAATTTCAAAATTTCAATTTTTTTCTTCCGATTTGGAACAAAAACCAATTTCAAAATATTATAATTTCCCCTGGGACAGAAATTCCATCTCCCAACCAGTTCTGCCAGTGAAGACAAGACAGTCTGTAGAGTAACACTAATTAGCAAGTCAAGGTAAACCTTAGGGTCCCCTGTAGTCTTTAACTCAACCTGCTGACTCACGTGAAAACTACAATCTGCCTTGTCTTCACTAGGATTTTTCCTCATGTTAGCTAATTGGAGTTCAGAATGCATCCTTTTTCTTCATTAAGACAAAGCCAAAAGCAATTATTACAAATTAGAGCTAGAGAGTGGGGAGATGCAAGACCCAGGGGAATCCTGAGGAAGACTGACTGCGGTCACTGTGATGGGAGAAATTGAGACATTTCCTGCATCTTTAAATGTCAAGTGCCAGAAAGCTGCTTCCTTGAGCTCTGAGAAGCAGGGACAGACTTTCCACTCAGAAGAGAGGCAGGAAAGCACTGTAAAAAAATGAATGTGAGGGCAGGAAAAGGATCACAGTATGGCCAGCTGCCACTGAATCAGAGCTGGATGCTGTAAAATCACATTAGCACAGAAAAGAATGCCACATACACAGGATACCTGATGTATTAACGGTCTTTGGCAGCGCTTAGATGCATGCTCATGCCAATAAAACTATCAAAATGTACAGAAGGAGAAGCTTTGGGTCTGACTCACCACTGCCCTGCCCCTTGTGTTGTCCTTTACCCCAGTGCAATGTGGGTGTGAACTGGGAGCAGAACGGTAGCGTTTTACACCCACTTTGCACTGATATAACTGACGGCACAAGGCGCAGAGTGATTGACAAAGCAGGCCCTATATTGCTCGTGGCTAATAGAGAGTCTCTGTTAGTCCATGTACTCAGACATGGAGCTCTTGGAACAGGAGGGTCTGAGATCCGTCCTGGAGTGGAACAGTGACGACCACCAAGTTCTAAGGTGGCCAGAGGTATGTTATGGTGTACAACCCATTACCACTGTGAAACTGGTATGGAGTGGGGGGGCTCATCATTCCCTTGGGAGCGTAAAGTGCACAGGGAGAAAGATCTGCCCCAAATGTGCACTGGAACAAAGTAGGGCAAGTTGTACCCAATCATGCCCCATGACTGTGGCTCACAGCTGAGCTCCAGGCCTGGGTAAGGAGGCAGGGAGGGATCTGAGGAACCAGACAGAGCCACAGTCCCCCTGCTGGCAGGCTTGTTGCAGGCCAGGCACTGATCGCAGTCTGGGACACATCCACAGGAGCACTGTGCCCTGGGAGGTGTGGTCAGCTGGCATGGGATGCTGATGGGCCTGGCCAATATAGGAGAAGGAAGTGAGTCCCTCCCAGATACTTCTGAATGGGCTGGTATAGCACAGGGCCATGCCCCTGTCCTGCCAGCCACCTTCTCCTTGCAACTGGGGTGTGGATCCCAGCAGCCTGTGGACCCTGCTTGGTGAGTGAAGCAAGTCCTGAGCACAGACATACCCAGCAGCCATACCTTGATAGGCTTCTAGGCCAGGGGGGTCACTGGCCTGAGGGCCCCATTGCTCATTATTTCTAAAGCACTTGTGACCTGCCATAATGTGTGTAATGCAATGCCCCAGGGCAGGGTGTCAGCAGCAGGGACTGAACCTGGGTCTCTGGATCATAGTAAGTGAGCTTCTACTGCTTGATCTAAACGAGCTGAGGCAGTACAGTATAGGCAGCTCATTCACTTCAGCCTGAGGCCCAGTCACCACTAGAGAGAGACAGAGAGCCACACTGAATGGGTTACATACAGCTTCCTCCCCCTGGAGACGTATGCTGGGGTTGGGGCTGGGTGTGCAGTCCTTTCCCTGCGTACTCCCCAGGCTTGGAGAGCCAGATCGACCCTGGTTTTTGGAATGCCTGTCCCTACACTCCATAGGAGCCAGCAGTGCTCCTGCAAAGATGATAGGGCCCCTGATGTACTGTGCCTACTTTTGAAGCACTTGTAACCCTTGCCCTCCCGGTGCTAATAGAGGTACTGACACAGAGAAAAAAGCAACGCGGGGAGGGGAGAAGGAATAGAAAATAAAGCAATGGAGAATTAGTAGACTACAGCACCCTCTTCCTCCCTTCCCTTCCTTTCATGTGCCAGGGGCCTGGGGATGTAGGGTACCTTGCTAACCTGCTTCCCTCCCTTCCCTTCCCAGCACCTGGTGGGCCCCTATATCTTCCTGCTCTTCACAGGCCCGTTCTCTACACCTACTTCTGAGTGCCGGAGACCAGGGGCCGCACCTTCGAAGAGGTGGCCGCCGAGTTCCACCAGGCCGATGCCATCTTCACTAGCTGCTTTTAGAGCAGGGCCGGCTCTACAGTTTTCCCCGCCCCAAGCAGCGCACGGAATTGCGGTGGGGAGGGGGGGTGCGCGTTTCCGCAGCAGCAGCAATTCCGCAGCAGCTTCTATATTTAGCTGAAGCCGCCGCGGACAGCTAAACACAGAAGCTGCTGCTGCCAAATTGCTGCCACCGGAAACGCGCCTGCCGCCCTAAGGGCACACGGACTGCCCCACCCCCTCACCAGCAGCGGCAATTCGGCGCTGCTTGGGGGCAAAACAGGGACTGCCGCCCCTTGCAGAGTGCCGCCCCAAGTACCAGCTTGGAATGCTGGTGCCTGGAGCCAGCCCTGTTTTAGAGGGTGGGACGGATGGACCAAGAAGGCCCAGGCCATTTTGAAGAGCCTGGCAGACATGGCCTCTGCAGCCTCACTCCCGTCCTATCCCCCCAGTCCCAGTTCTTTCTGCAGCCCCCCGCTGCAGGCTTCCACATTTTTACCCTCCGCCAGTAACTCCTTCACACCTCCCTCTGCCACCTCCCTGGGGCAGCTTTACATACACACAGTACAAGGAGTCCTGGTGCTAGTGCAGTGGCTCCTTACCAGGCCCCCAGCTTCCTTAAAGCATTGGGAACAGGATGGGGGGCAAGAGGGAATTCACATCCCAGCTCCCCATCTGCCACTCTAGTGTGGAGTGGTCCCTGCTCATTCCACCCCTGGACCTCCTCCCATTTCTTCCCCTTCTCTCACTCCTACCTGCTCCACAAATTCCCTCCCCCAGCCTCTCCCCCTACCCTGCCGAACACCTCTCCCAACCTCTCTGGAGCTCCCAACTCCTACATTCACCCCATGCTCTTGGGGTTCCCCTTTCCCTTCTCCATATCACCCCACCACCAACCACTATTTCCTCTCCCCGTCCCTGAGCTCCAACCCACTTCTCTTGCCCAGTCCCTGCCTTCTTGATTACCCACTTCTATCCTTTTCTGATCTCCTTTATTCCCACTCCCTTTCCCCAGCCTCAGTTTCTCTTCAGGCCTAGGAAGTGGCTGGGTGGAAAATGCCAGGGGGAGGCTGTGTGCAAACAGCTCAGGGGTTTCAGAATGCACAGTGGCATGACATTGACACTGTGTGGGTTACCGGGGAATGGCGTGAATCCTATTTCTCCCCTCCCCTTTTCCCCCAAATTGTGTCCATGGATTCCTCTGTCCTAGGGGCAGGGGCGGCTCCAGGCCCTAGCACGCCAAGCGCGTGCTTGGGGCGGCATGCTGCGGGGGGTGCTCTGCCAGCGCTGCGAGGCCGGCAGGCAGGCTGCCCTCGGCAGCTTGCCTGTGGAAGGTCCACTGGTCTCGTGGCTTCAGAGGACCTCCCGCAGGCATGCCTGAGGGAGGTCCGCCGAATCCATGGGATCAGCGGTGCTTGGGGTGGCAAAATTCCTAGAGCCGCCCCTGCCTAGGGGAGGTCGTGGAGGGCAAGAGTGTGTCCCCGTGTAGCCTATGCCAAGCCCTGTGCAGCTGGGTGACTACAACAAAGAGGATCCTCTCACTTTAATCCCCTCATGCTTAGAGTGCCCTGGGCTCACTGGAGACAGTGGGTATGGTGGCCTCGCCGTTGTATTTACTGTACTATGTTAAATGGGGAAATGAGTTGATGTTAAAGATTGTTTTAGTCTGTGTATGAAGCAGTGTGCTGGGGTGGCACCTGGAGGTCAGAGAGGTGCATTACATGGGTGTGGCCCCTGTGCAAAACTCCAGGCTGTTCCCTATTTTGAAAAGATGCAGTGGGTGGTGAATGGTGATGTGACTGCCAGGGGAGTGTTCTCCATAAAGACCCCCAGGCGCTGACTTGTGTTTACAGGTGAGGAGAATTCCAGGGCTGTGTTTGCTCTGGAGATCCCAGCTGATATACCACTAGTGCAGATCCACACACAGATATGCTTATTCTTCAACAAACAAAATGGTATTTCTTCATTTTTGTTCAAATGCATGTATACTTCTTGAAATCTTTGACTTGTTGTTCCTCCACTTTGAGAGCTTTGCAAACTCCTAGCATGGTCCATGTTAGCAGGCTCTTAGCCAAAGGCAGCACAATTAGTCTCTCCTCATAAATAATTCCCTTTTGGGCTCGGGATCAGTTTTGTTGCTCTTCTCTGAACTCTCTCTGGTTTGTCTGCTAAGGGGGTGCTGAACACCACACTCCAGAGGCACTAACACCAGAGCTATATAGAGCGGGGCTTAGCCCCTCCTCTGCACTGGCCTCTGTGCATGCCACCCAAACCTGCACTGGCATATCCCACTCAAAACACATCTAATTTGCTCACTACTCTCACCTTTCAGCATCCTGGCTTCCTAGGTTTCTCCCTCCCATTGAGTATGTTGTAGGTGAGTATCATATCCCACAGCCTTCTCTGCCTTAGTTTGGCCCAGCTACAGATATTTAGCTCTTAATTTTTTTTCTCTCTCACAGATCTTGAATCCATCCCCTCAAAGTGCAGTGCTACACCGAAAAGTGACTATATACACCTGGCCCTAAATTCAGCAGCTCTGCTCCCTGTGTGTATTCAGCCTGAGAACTACTGGCTCTAGTGACAAGTGTATTTTTGGACAGCTTTCTGATGCCTGTTTGCCCTGCAGAGCCAACACAGCTCAGGGAGAGGAAGCTGTGAGACATTAACAGAATTGTTTACGAGGTTCCAGTCTGTGACACCCGTTCACACCCATTGCCCACATGGAGTTTCACAAGTATCACAGAGGCCATTGATTGCCCTGCAGAATCCTTGTTACTGGTGATGACATGGGAGAAGGCTAGCGGCTAGTTTGACTTTCAGGCCAGGTCTACGCTTTGCCAGTACAGCTCTGTTGGTCGGGGTGTGATCCCTGATCAAGACAGCTGTGCTAGCAAAAGCCACTAGTGTACCAGCAAATGTGTGCTCTTACTGGTATAGCTTGTTTCACAGGTGGGGGTGGTTTTGCAATACCAGTATCTCCAGACTAGGAGCACTTTGTGGCTATAGTGTACTGGTCTTCCTATACTGGTGAAGCACTCCTAGTATAGACACAGCCTCAGGCTTGTCTATGTTACAAAACTATACTGCATTTGAACAAGGTTATGAAGAACCTGAATTAGCTACAGTGATGCTGAAACCAATTTACCATGATCTGAACTGATTACAAACTGGTGGTTAGCACAGTGTCAGCTGACTTGATTATCTCTTCCTGGATTCTCATGTGATTTTGTAGTGTGGGCAAACCCTCAGAGCCCAGGCTGAGTGTGCAGGGCTGGTGGTAAGAAAAACCCCCCTTTAATTGTAAATGTAGCACTAGATACAAACACCACTGAAAGACCATAAACATGGGATCCTATTATTCTGTTTTTATTGAACTGCCCTCTAATCATGTTTGTTAATCTTTTCTGAGCGCCTTTATTCAAGCAATGCCCAGAAAATTGAACACAGTACTCTGTAAAAGCAACAAAGAATCCTGTGGCACCTTATAGACTAACAGACGTTTTGCAGCATGAGCTTTCGTGGGTGAATACCCACTTCTTCGGATGTCATCTAGTCCAACCCCCTACTCAAAGCAGGACCAATCTCCAGGCAGATTTTTGCCCCAGATCCCTAAATGGCCCCCTCAAGAATTGAGCTTACAACCCTGGGTTTAGCAGGCCATTGCTCAAACCACTAGAGATATCCCTCCCCACCCCTGCAACTACTGGCAACTCACTTAGCCTCTCTGTGCCTCAGTTCTCCATCTGTACAAGAAGACTTGCATCCGAAGAAGTGGGTATTCACCCACGAAAGCTCATGCTGCAAAACGTCTGTTAGTCTATAAGGTGCCACAGGATTCTTTGTTGCTTTTACAGATCCAGACTAACACGGCTACCCCTCTGATACAGTACTCTGTGTGACCTCACCACAGCTGTGCATAATCTCACCCCTTTGCTCTGAGATGGCCTCCTTCTGCCTATGTAACCTAACATTTTTTCCTAACTGTACGTGCAGTACTTACTGTATAACCCTGGGCAAGTCATTTAGCCTCTGTATGCCTCAACTTCCTTCAATCTGTAAAATTGGGATAATTATGTTTATTTTTGTAAAGTGCTTTGAGATCTATTGATGACAGCTGTACAAGTGTAAAGTATTATTACTATTTCTTTAATTAGATTCATAATTATCATTTGCACACACACATCTATTTTGCTGCCTATGCTCGGTCTCTTTCACCATCACTGCTTTCTAGAGGTCTCCCTCCCATTGAGCAGCTGTGTTTGGGATTATGCTTCCCCAGATGTATTAGCTGTTGTTTTTCCCAGCTGAATCTGGTGTTATTTTCAGCCCCATCCCTTGTCTTTCTGCCTCCCTTTTTCTATTATTTCTTTGTGCTGCCTGGTATTTGCAACGCCCTCCTACTTTAGTAGCATCTGTGAATTACACAGCTCTGGGATTGTGATTCCTCTGTGTATACAGCACCCCAGAATCACATGGGCTTCTGTGCTGTTGTTGTTGCCAGTTGAACGTGACACCCGGAAGGAGAGAGAGGCTGGGAAAAATGCTCTGATGATTTGACCCTGGGGCACTGAGATTTGCTCCTTTGATATCAGATCAGAGCCCTGCTATGAGAGCAGGAGACATAATTCCTAGCACATTTGGTCTAGGGGACTCCCAGATACCAGAGTTGGAGACTGAAACAGGGGAGGGAGCCTAGCACACCACATTCTTCTCTCACTCTTAAATATGTGAAGGTGTTGGGGGGATTTGATCCTCCAGGGGTTGTTAACCCTCAGGATACACTTGTCTGCAACACACTGAATGGAGGAACTGTAGGCTGGTCTCAGATCCCGCCCCCCCTTTCTCTTCCTGCGCTGCCAAGATACCCCCTTATCTTATCACTCCAGAAGTGCCTGGCATGGCTTCCCTGCTCCCTCACTCTGATTTCCAGTTCCTGACTGAACTGCGTGCCAGATCTTTCTTAACCCCACCCCTCCCCATTCTCTGCACTAGCAGCCAGGTGCCCCTCTCTGACATGCACCCCTTGCCAGCTGGTCTGGAGGCAGAAGTGGGGAGCATGGTGGGTGTCCAATAACAGGGAGGTGAAACATGTGGGGAGCATATTCTGGTGCTCAGCTACCATGGGCAGAAGCCAGATTAGTTGGTTAAAGCAGTCAGTGAGGTAGCCAGAAGGTGAATGCCATGGAGAGCATATGTAGGGATCTTGTGTTTGAAGGGCCAGTTGAGGTTTTCAGAAATAGAGAAGTGGGTTATTTAGGAAGTGCACAGAGACCAGGGAGGGTGGAACAAGTGGATAACAAGAGGGAGAGCTGGGAAGGGTTCAAGCCTCGGTGTGTGCATGCTGCCATTTGAGAGGGTTTCCAAAACAGCAGAGAAATTAGTCATCCCAGGATCAGGGAGGGTCTCCAGCTGTGGAAAGAATCTGATGGGTGGAGAACATAAAGTGACTGACTCGCCCTTTAGCTAATGGCCACCATTCCCAATCCACTAGTGTCCCCTCCCCAAACAACCTGCCAAACCTCTAATCACAGCCCATTTGCAGGTTCCACTGAGCTGTGCATTTCCCACAGAGCTGAGTTCGGAGGTTCCCTGTGTCTTTCACATCTTCTCCATGGCAGTTTTCTCTTAATGAAGAAGAAAAGTGGTTGGTTGAGGTTTGGCAATAAGAACACTTCACAGGTACCCTGCCCTGTCCTTCTTCAAAGACCTTTCAAAACATCACACTCTACCCCACCCAACCCCCTCCTCCCTTCCCAAGGAGAAAGACACCAGATTCTTTTCACTGTGGGAACTGATCCCAGTGTGATTCATGCAGAAGGTGCAGTCTTGGTTTAGGCCAAACTATTAACTCTTAGCTGACACAAACATTTCAAATCACTTAACCAAGGAGGAGCATATTATCCTCCCCATATTACAAATAGGGAAACTGAGGCACAAGGAAGGGATGTGGCTTGCTGAGGTCACATGGTGTGTCAGTAGTACGGCTGAGAACAGAACCCAGGTATCCTGACTCAGCTGCAGCTACATGAGGGATTTTTCTGAATTTCTCCCATTACTGGTGTAAGGCCTTGTCTATGCTAGGAAATAGCACTGAACTGGTGCTGACCAGGAATTACCTTTAAATCAGGCTTCAGCTAAACCAGCTGCTGGCAACTAATTGCTGAAGGGGTGCTATGTCTGGGGTTAGACAGGGCCCTGAACTGGAGCAGCTTCCCTGGGGCTAACTGCAGTGAGAGTACGTGGGTAGACAGCTTCCAGTGTTTTTAACCACTGTACTGTCTCACCCTGCCTTGTTTACACTAGGCTTGTCAAACAAGCACTTATGCTAACATCACACCTTTTATTCTAGTCTAGGCAAGGCCAGAGGGGCCAGCTATGAATTTATGGATCTGAGCTTTCTCAAAGGCTGGGCATGTGCTTGGCCCTTTCTCTACCCTATTCCTTTACTACGCGAGGATTTTCAGCAAAGCCAGGAAGAAAGAACAGCAATGGACAAGCAAAGCATCTTGAAATGTGATCTACTAGTTGTTTTATTTTAAAGGCACAGCTGCTGCAAGGAAGTGTGAGAAGAATGCTCAATAAACGCCAAACAATGACCAAGCATGATTAGACAGAGATCGTGAAAAGAAAAGAAAATTACCACTACAACACATACAGTGACACTGAAAAGTGCCCTCAGAATAGTGAAGCTTTACAAGGCAATGGTGGGAGCTCTTTCTGTTTTGGACTGTTGGGTTTCTGCATAGTCCAAATGGTTCAGATCCCTTTGTTTCTCTTCAGGAACTCCACAGAAGAGGTTTGCTGGGGTCCTCAGTTTGTGCCCAAACATGAGGAGTTCTGGGGTGCACTTTGTACTCTCATTAAGTGCTGTTCTATAAGCCATGGAAAGAAATGGGATATGCTGTTCTACAATGGTAGCCAGGCCAACCTCCAGAGCCTATTGATGATTTGGTAGTTAGGATACTAATCTAAAGGTAAAGGTAATAATTGGAGATATACCAATCTCCTAGAACAGGAAGGGACCTCAAAAGGTCATTGAGTCCAGCCCCCTGCCTTCACTAGCAGGACCAATTTTTGCCCCAGATCCCTAAGTGGCCCCCTCAAGGAGTGAACTCACAACCCTGGGTTTAGCAGGCCAATGCTCAAACCACTGAGCTATCCCTCCTCCTTAAAAGGCCTAATGTTCAATTCCTAACTCTGCTTCAGACTTCATCTGTGAATCATAGACTATCAGGGACCTCAGGAAGTCATCTAGTCCAACCCCCTGCTCAAAGCAGGACCAATCTCCAGACAGATTTTTGCCCCAGATCCCTAAATGGCCCCCTCAAGAACTGAGCTTACAACCCTGGGTTTAGCAGGCCATTGCTCAAACCACTAGAGATATCCCTCCCCACCCCTGCAACTACTGGCAACTCACTTAGCCTCTCTGTGCCTCAGTTCTCCATCTGTACAAAGGGGATAATAGCCCTGCCCTGCCTCACAGAGGCATTGTGAGGATACAGACATTAAATGTTATGAAGCACTTTGAGATCTACTGATGAAAAAGCACCGTAGAAGAGCTAAGCATTAGTATTCCATATACTACTGCTAATGAAGGGCTCTCAAAGCACTTTAGAAACATAGCTCAGTCTCAGGTCCCCTATTCTACAGATGGGGAACATGAGGTGTAGGGAGGTGAATTCAAACTGACACAGCAAGACAGGGAGTCAGACCCTGACCCCCAGGCTGCTCTGTAACCATTAGACATTGCTGCCTCACAACTTTCAAAAAGGAACTACAGACATGAAGTGGCTTCCCAGCCCTTTGCTAGGAATGCTTTATTTGTTCAGTTCAATACAAAGGTAAGTAAATGGGTTTACAAAGTTCCCAAATGATGTGGTTAAAGTACATTCCAAGGCTTTGGGCCTGCATTGGCGTTGAGGCCCAAACTGCTATTGTCATCAACAGGAGTGGCCCCTTTACATGTATTAGACAGGGACAGGGCATGTTTTTTCAGCCTCACCCAGCTCACGAATGGCTGAAGAGATTTTGTTCAATCCTTCAAAAAACCTCCTGTCAGAAAGCAAGCCCAGAAAATGTCAAGCCCCCCAAAAGAATGTTACTGGACAGCTGTGAGCATCTGAAAGGAATAAAAGGGGTTTTGCAGCCACAGAGTAATTAGCCATAACATATAGCCCCTGTCCGGCACCCACCCCAGCAATGAAAAGCCTTCTGCCAATGACTCTGTGACTTTAACCCCTCTGTGCTTCAGTTTCTCTACCTATAAGGCTGGGATAATACTTCCAACCATATGAACCTTGGCAGTTTTGAGTCAGAGAGATATTCATATGAATATTTGCTCCAGTTAGGTCCCTTCCCTTTCCTGAATTTCATGTTGAGTTTGGGGGTTTGAGGTAAACCTGAAATTCAAAGTAAAACTCGACTACCAGGGAGACTAACTCTGGACTATCCTGATTGAAATGCATTAAATATTAATCATGTTCATGCACAGTAATAAAAGTATGTCACCACTGCCCTCCGAGGCATAGAATTCGAGCTGCTCATTGCTCTGTGTTATAGGACCCGCACTGCTCGTGGAGATTCTCCTTTAGCTGAAGGGTTTGGAGCCTCTGTTTTTGTAGGAGGGGCTGAGTTCTGTTCTCTCTGTCTCTGTGAAGTTCTGCGCGATGATGACAGCGTGCAGCACCGTGACAAGGAGTCCTAGGTGGCTTGGATATAGCAGTTCACACTTACACATCACCTTTCACTCAAGGATCCCAAAGCACGTTCTGAGCATTAACTCAATTAGCTCTCTCAGCCCAGCTGGCAAGTAGGTCTGTATAACTAGAGCATGGTGTCATTTTTGTTACAGCCCCTGAAACTGGTCTGGTTTCAGGCTTGCTTCATAATAATAATCATAACAATAGTATTTTGTGTGTCTAGAGTATTTTTTCACTTCAAACTGCTTTACAAACAATAGCTAATCTGCTCGATTCAGTTACAAATGTCACAGTTTGGAGCGAATCTTGGCTCAGTTTAGAGCTAGCCCTCGCCTGGCTGTAGTGATTTCGAGCTCAGTGAGCTCTGGCTGAATCTCAGACAAGCCAAAGGCCTGCATCACACAAATCAAAACCCAAAGCCTAGAGAACCTGGCCTAACTTGGAGCAAACTCAACCCCAGATAAGTGACCCTAGGCCCACCGGGGACCAATCCTGGGCTCAATATCTAACAAACCTGGGCATGGTTCAGATCAAACCCAGGCCTGGTTCAGAACAAAGTTTGGCCCATTCTGAGCTGAACTTGTGCCCAGTTTGGAGTTAACCTGAACCCAGGCCTAGTGTTCAGCAAGCCAAAATGTAGTGAAGTGAAACTGGTTCCAGCTTGGTGAGATACTAGACTTGGATTTGTGGTTTTGCATTGAAACCATGGGTGGCGTGGGGGGGAGGAGGCCTATTGTGTTACTTCCCCTTTGCCATTTGGTTCCCTTCTCCCTCCCTCCCCCACTGAGCTAACTCATTCTCTGCTCTGCTGGACTTTCTGCCTGTCCTGGCAGTTCCAGTTCCACTGGTGGCTCTAGTCCCAAGGGCAGCTCCTGTTTCCTCTCCCTTCTTACGTATCCATAGTTTCTAGTACAGGCTGCTAGGCTGGTTTTCTACTGGCCTCTAGGCACTTTGCACTGAAGAACTTGGACATCTGGAAACACGGAGAGCCAGCACCAATGCCCAGATCCTCAAAGGTATTTAGGCTCCTAATTGGAAGGATCTGGGCCCAACTGACCATCCAGCTCTACTCAGACCACCAGAAAGTGTTCTGAGGCTACAGATCCCACAGCTCTGGAGCCAATGTCTCTGGGTTTTGTCTAGTCTTACTGTGGGTTCAAATGAGTCCATTAATAAGGCTTCTAATACTTTCTTGGGGATATTGTCTCACAGTCTGCTATATGTTTTTTTCTTCCTTACCATACCGACAGTCAGTGTAACATTAACACCTAAATATTTCAGTGGCTAGTAGGTGTGTGTATGACTACAGACCATTGCCCTCAACTGGATGGAATCAGAACTGCTCAGCTGTGTGACATAGGCCCTATACTTCTCAGAGAAAATTGGAGATTCTCCTCTAGCTCAAGTGGTCTAGGCCTGAGGCTTGTTTTGTTTATATTTTGGGGTATTTTTGTGGAGGGGGGAGTGGATCTGGAGGATCTGAATTCTACCTCTCAGAACTGTGTGAAGTTATTCTGGAGTGTAGCACCATGACAATCATGATGTTAACCTCAAGGTGGATGTAGAGCTGTTAAATTATGTTCAGTACAGCTGTGTTCTGATCACAGTATTTTGAATTTCATCACTTTTGTGCATTTAAAAAGTCAAGTTAAAAACTGTACCCAACATTTTTATGTGCAATGCACCTTTTTTCCCCATGATACTTAATTTTAAGATTGCATTTATTGTAAGATTGCATTTATGTATTGCACTAATTTAAGATTACATTTACTTATTGCATTTATTGTATTGGTTTATTTTACGACTTACACAATGCACCTGAAACAACATTTCAAACCACACATGCAATTTAATACCTGTCAGAGTAAACAAACTACAACCCAACCATTAGTTTTTTACACTCACTGATGGCCCTTAGACTATGCCCTGGGGGATCAGACTCAGGCTGCAATGAAGCAGCAGAGGATGAAAATTCCACACTTAATGAAAATCCTGGCTGTCAGGCCTCAGATATTCATGGCTTCATTTTCAAAGGCACTGAGCACCCTTTACTTCCATGCTTGGCCCCACTGAAAATTTGCTCACTAGGGACTGTCAGTTCTAGCGTCTCAGGTGATCTCAATTATCTTGGAAGCAATTGGGCAGAGATCTGGAGCTGTCATCAGGGAGCCAGAACCCAAAGTTTAAAGATGCAAAAGCTGCAAATTGCATAGGAAGCTAGCAGAGTCTGTGGAGACTTGGAATAATGTGCTTTCTTCAGTCAATGCTTCTAAACAAGCAGGCACGTGTATTCTTCTCCAGCTGTCACTCCCAAGAGGTCTTCCAAGCATCATGTAAGAACCAGCGCTGGAGGTGACAAAGGCCTGGACGACAGTGGCGAGATGGATGACAGAGGAAAGGCCTAAGACACCTCACCAAGTACAGATGAAAAGAGGTGCTTCTCATCTCCAGTGCCACCTGGGAAGTCAGGAGCACCTGGAGATCCAGCAGCACTCTAAGCCTCCTTGACAAATGGTGGGCCAACCCGCTCCCTCTGGAGCAGGTATTGTTGCTGCTACCTTTCAGCATCATACCTAACTTGTCTGGACTGAGCGGCCTCAGCAAAAGTGTTCTCACCCACATCCCAGTTTCAGCCAGACTTTGGGAAAAGAAAGCAACTGCACCACCCAGCTCTGATGAAGAGATGAACTTTGTACTGATGGCACCCCAGCTCTCACCATCCCACACCCTCCCCCATCTCCATGTGGCACAATAGAGGTAAGGGAAGACAGCCCATGGAGACCTGATGAACAGTTACCCCACACAGACAATAATAGCGCTTTGCTCTTACAGAAGGCTTTTCATAGAGAGACCTTGCAGCACATTACAAGAAGTAGTGTTGTCCCCATTTTATAGATGGGGAAACTGAGGCTGAATGATTTACCCTCAGGGCACACAGCAAGTCAATGGTAGAGCAGTGATTAAAACCTTGGGCTTCTGACCTCCAGCCATCTATGGGTCCTCCGTCTTTGAAACATGACAATGCTTTGACTCATTCACTCACTAATGCTTGTAAAATGCTTTGAGATCCTCAGAAGATCAAGAGGATCGCAATACACTTTACAAACATTAGTGGCAGCTTCCCAATGCCCCTGTGGCTTAGGTTAGTAGCATTATACCTTCCTACCCTGGGAGAAAACCAAAACCCAGAGAGGTGAAGTGACCTGAACAAGCTCCCAGAGCAAATCACTGGCAGAACCACGGAAAGTAAGAAGGTCTCCCAACTTGCAGGTCTGTGGCTGAACTACGGGACTGTCTTACCTGTGATTATTTCATGAATGCTTTTGTAGGTGCTCATCCCCTTAGCCTCTGGGCATGCAATATACTAGTAAATGAAATGCCACAATGCATTACATGAAGCTGGCCATAAGAGAGGACACAAACTGCCCCGTCCTTGGATCACCTCATCCAACCCTTAAATAGTCCAGCAACAGTTTGCAGCCAAGAAAATGCTTAGCTACACAGAAGTGCCTCTGAAGGAGAAGTGACTACTACAGCCAGTGATCCCCTCCTTGCCCCTACAGCCCCCCCATTCCTGCCCCTCTCCCCGACACGTTGTATCTCTAGCTCCCAGCAGAATGATACGGCAAACATGCCTCATTCATACATATACAAGCAGAGAGCCTGTGTGTATAGTCCTGCTCTGCAAAATTGGATCTGGGGCCTGACGTGAACTTCCCCTAAGTTTAGGGCTACAGTTTGGGCCCTTCCTGGCACTTCTCAGCTGGCCCCATCAAATTCCTATCAAATTGGAAATTTGATTGGAGGGAAGAAAAAAAAACAACCCAATGGGTTCCAGCCACTTGGGCCTGATTCACTGTTGTCCTGCTGCCTGCGTCATCACTTCCCCCAGCGCAGAGGGGATCAAGGGCCACCATTGTGCCTTGGTAGCATTTTATCCTGCGCTGGTGTCATTGTGTTTACAAACTGCAGGGCAGCCGGGAATCAAGCCCTCTGCTTGCAAAACCCCTTTGGACTGGGCTTCAGTGTGCCCCCTTGGCGAGCTATGGGCCAGGTATGAAGTTCAGCTCCAGAACCAAATGCCTCAGGAGTTTGGAAGTAGGGAGGAGGGTTGGCTGGGGCTATGAGCATTTCTCCTCTATGGCCTCCTTTCTGGGATGATTTTTACACACCTAGGGCTTGAGCCAGAGCCCAGTGGAGTCAGTGGGAGGCTTTACCTTGACTTCCCTGGGCTATGGACCCATGCAAGGGTGGACTGGAGAATGCCAGGAATTCAGGGGGACATTTTTTAATCCTGATGCCACCCTGTGTCACTTTCCTCCCCCACCCCCCTCCTTCTCTCACACCGTTCCCTCCCCACCAATCAACCCTCTTTAACATGACAATGTGCACTGAAGACCTGGCTGATGCAGGATATTGTACTCCTTAGAAGGGAACTGCTAGCTATAAAGGTAACTCCCTGCAGACATTCTAGGGCACCCTCATCCTGGGTGGTGAGCTCTAGCCCTTGAGTGAGGTGCTGTCTATTGGGAGGTGGGGGAGGAGCACCCCTTCAAACCAAACCCACATGAGTGCTCACTTGGCTGGGCCCCCTTACCAGCCTTACCCAAGTGGGACTGGCATGGGCTACGGGGAGTTTTACTGGAACTCAGCAGGGGGTACAGAACGTGCTCTGTCATGCCCAGGAAGGGGAGCAGAAGCAGCTGGTGATGCTCAGTTTCCAGTGGAGGAAATCCAGAACTCAGGTAAGCCATCAAAGTTAAGTGATAGGACTGAGATTCAGGACACCTAGATCTGTCATTGACTCAGTGGGTGACCTTGGGCAAATCACTTCCACTCTTTGTGACTCTTTCCCCTTTATAAAATGTGGATATGAGCCTAATGCATTCAGACTTGCAAAGCACTTTGAGAGCCTCAGGTATAAGCACTGTAGAGGCAAAGTATTCTTGTCAGTCTTTATTCCTGGTGCCACATCTGTCAGATCCCTTGGGAACACCTTATCCTGGCAGGCTAATGGCCAAGGGGGGTAGGGGATGGTCAGGCCTCACTTCAACCGGAGCTGTCATATTTATGGAGAGAGGTGAAATCCATGTTTGGTCCATGGGCTGGAGCATGCCTTTAGGATTTCGCACACCCATCACCCACAGCACAGCTCCCAGTGCTGGCAAGGGGGGCATTGCAGAGATGACAGCCTTTACCCAGTGACTGAATGTTTAGTTATCATGGTTTTCGTTGTTCAAGTCTCATGCAGTATCACAGGGGGAGGATAGGGAATCCTGTTAGGCTCCACTACTGTTTCTGCCCTCAGTTTCTCTCCTTTTCCCATCCTCCTTCCTCTGCTTGTCTCCCTCTTCCCTGGCTCTGTCTGTTTTTTCCTGTCTTCTCTCTCCATTTCCTTCACAGCAGCAGCTCCCAATTCCCACCCCATGGGCTTCACTCCCACCCCCTTCCCATCCCATCTGCTCAAATGTTCATCAGTGAAATAGTTAATGCAGACAGGTCTTTGCCTAGTGCTATCCTTAGGCTCTAGAGTCACTGCCCCAACGAGATTAATGGGAATTCACAAATGGACGTTAACTCTCCCCTCTCCCTATGGGGGGTGGAGGGGGGGGGGAGAAGGACATGAAGGGGTTAAAATGGAATGAGATCAGGGAGCAGACCGGTGAGAAGGTGGGGGGCTCAGGGAGAGGGAAGGAATTGTCCCAGGGCATTTGGCCAGGCTTGCAAACCAATACACCCCTCCTGGCCCCCAGTGCTGGCCACATCCACACGTGCCAGACACCTAGGGGAGAGCTATCTGTGTAATCTCACTTGTTAACATTTTCCTATTCATGCTGCCTCAATGGCTTTGCATGTTGGCCGCTTTTGTCTGGACTAACAGCCCAGATTGCTTAGGAAGCTTTTTCTTTAGATCTCAATCTTGGCTTTGTCCTTCAGGCAGAGACACCCTTAGGAGATCTCCCAGGACAAGCTGGCAGGGTCTTTGCAGGTTCCTCTAGCCTCTTGAATACTGTCCCTGGAGTGAGTTGAGCAGAGCCCCAGCTCCCCAACCTGTCTCTGTGTCCTCTGTCTGTGCCTTTTCTCCTCCTGTAAACTCTCATCCGCACAATATTCTATTCTAGTTCTCACATGCTTCACAAGGGGTAGTGGCAGCCTAGTGGCTAGAGCAATGGGCTGCGAGTCCGGCAACCTGCGTTCTTGTCCTGACTGTGGCTCACTGAGTTGTTCTGGTTGTCACCTTGCACTGGTGGTGATAATACCTCCCTCCTGCCCAGCAGTGGGACGGGGAGGGTTCATTTGCCAGTGTTTGTGCAGTGCATTGAATCCTTGGGTGGAAGGAGTGGGTTCACTTGTGACTGGTCATTCTGGGTGCCCAACCTGAGACCTCTTAAAGGGGCTGGATTTTCAGAGAGTGCTGAGCACACCTGGGCTCTGAGCACCAGGCCCCTTTAAGGTGTCTCAGATTGGGGACCCCAGATCAAGCCTCAGAAATGACTAGACCTAAGCCCAAGAGTCCAGTGCACAGATTCACTGTGTGCCCACGGGCGAGTCATTTACCTCTGCACCCCAGCTTGTCCATCTCTCACAGGGCTATAATTACGCTTGTCCTGAGCAGAACTGCGCCTCTGTGTGACAGACGCCCTGTACCACTAACAGCAAACAGAGATTCTCCTTTATTTAGCTCAAGCGCTGAGGGTCTGCTCTGCTGAAGCAAAAGGATTTGATAGCGATCCTGGCTGCCAGTGTCAAGTTAGTGGCCAGATTAAGCTGCATAGTGACAGCCTTAACAGATGTAATTATAGCGCTTTTCATCCCTAAGTCTCAAAGTGCTCTGCAGCAGGACAAGCTGTAGAGGATTTTGAATTGTAGGGATGAACCTCCCACCTAGGGTGTCACTGTATGGCTTAATCTGGCCACTCACAACTTGACATTGGCATCAGGGATACATATCAGATTCTTTTGCTGCAAAGGTGCAGATCATCAGAGCTTGTGCTAAAGGAGAATCTCCTTTGCTGCTAGCAGTATATGGCCTGTGTCACACAGACAAGCAGTTCTGATCTCACCCAGCAGAGGACTCTGTGTGTGTGTGTGTGTGTGCGCGCTCATTACATATCCCCTTTGTCTTTAGATCTCTCCCCTGCTTCCTCCAGCTCTGGGAATTTCAGCCACTTCACACCAGATTCGGCCACCAGCCCCCAAACAGAATCCTCGTCCCCCCAGCCTGCGTCCAAGCCTCAGAAGAATGGGAAGGAAAGTGAGGGAGGGATGAAGAAGGCCAAGATCCGTACAGCCTTCTCCAAGGAGCAGCTGCAAACCCTGCACCAGCGGTTCCAGAGCCAGAAATACCTCAGCCCCCAGCAGATCCGGGAGCTGGCTGCAGTTCTGGGGCTCACTTACAAGCAGGTGAATGGCGAGAGCATAGAGTGTTTGCCTTGTAATGACTGGGCTGCACCTGAATGTCACTTACTGCAAGAGGCGCAGTGGAATAAAGGTGGGGGGTGATTAGCACAGAACAGGGGCAAAGATGTAGATTACAATACTTGTATTTATGTTCTATAGTTATCCTCAGAGTAAGTATAGGACATTGCTGTGACAGAGCAAGCTCCATACACACATATATAACTGTCCCCTTCCCCCTCCCAAATGTGCCTCAGTCCTGCCCCAGAAAAACCCTTCTTGGAGGGGAGGGGAAATTTCAGCAGGGAGACAGTATTGCCTAGTGGATATAACACTGGACTCACCCTCAAAGAGGCCGGGGTTCTATTCTATTTTCAGCTCTACCATTGGCCTGCTGGGTGACCTTGAGAAAGTCACTTCGCCTCCCCGTGCCTCAGTTTCCCCATCTGTAAAATGGGGATAATGACACATCCATGGATGGAATGTGCTAAAACCCAGCCAGTCCTTGGCACCTCAGTTGAGACTCACGATGAGGGAGCCAGCTAATGCTGGTGTTGCCAACTCCTGAGATTTTACTGTGAATCTGCCAAAATTTGCTGATTCTCCTAAAGAACTTGAGTCATGAAAACATGAGAAGCTCCGCTTTCATTTAAAAAACAAACATTTCTAGCCCTCCTGGTTTCAGAGAAAAGCTTGAAAATAGCTAACAACAGCAGGCAAAGCAAGCCAGCGAGTGAGCGGGAGACCTTTTGTTAAAATCTGGCTTAAAAAAAAATCACAACTCTAATGATTTTCAGGACCTGATTCGTGATTTTTGAATGCCAGGAGTTGGCAGCGCCGTGACGCCATGGTCTGTGGTGTGGTTGTGCAGTAAGTGGGTTACCATAGTTACCTGCACTTTGTGCTCTGCAGCAGTTCCCAGCCCTCTGCTGGATGCAGTTCCGGGCACTGGTGAATTGCCCCATAAGGCTCTGAGTGGCCTGGTATGGATTAGTTCACAAATCATTTCCTCCCCACCCCCTCCCCAATGCTCCCGTGCAGCATTTGCAATAAGCTGGGGTGCTGCTGTGAGCTCTCCCCGAGGCTGGACTCCTCCCTCTGACCTGTCTGCCCGCACCAATGCAATGATCTGCTTGGAATAGCTTGACACAAGGCATCATGCAGGTGCTGCAAGCGCCACACACAACCGCCATCCCTGCAGATTTATGAGCATCACTTGTGCAATGCCCAAGATGAAATCGCTAGCCCAGGCCCAGCTGAACTGGTGCTGTCTATAGTGGTCTCTCCCTAGTGTGGATGAGAAACCGCAAGCATTGTAGCTGCCGTGGTTCAGCCATTCTTCCTAATCCTATCCCACAATGCACTGCATTTGGATATTATCCAAAAGAAAGAGCTGGGCACTCTGGGCTTGGTGTCCCAGGTATCCCAGGATGCACTGGGACAACAAACACAAACACATGCCCCACCTACCCACCCCCAAACCGGTTTTGTCAGAAACAGGACAAGTGAGACAACCAGCTATTCGCTGCAATCAACATCCTTGCAGCGCTCCCTATTAGTGCAGACACAGCCCTGGGGGAGTTTGCTTTGGAATTTGCCCCCATCAGGGATCTTGATTTTGGGGACTGATAGAATGCAGGGCAGGCCTTCTGCCCTCCCTACACCCCCACAAACACGTTTCCTTAATTTTGGTCTGTAATCAGGAGGGATTTCATCCATTCTATGGGTGGGACCATAAAGACTGCATTGGGTTTGATTTGTGCCAGTTGTTGGCCACACTCATTCATTTTTCACAACTGTAATGCGCCTACATCTCACAATGATGGGCACAATGTGGACAATGTAGGCATTGGGGACAGAGATCCACCAACACAATTTGCATAGGCCACTAAACAGGCATCTGATGTTGAACTGGGGCCAGATTGTAACCAGCAACCACTCAGATGCTTTATAATCCACTCCCTGATTCCCTGAGCCCTCCAGTCACCCCACCCCCGACTCAAGAGGCTTATTGTAATCGGTGAGTCAGAGGTGAAAAATGTCTTAGCCCATTCCCTATTCCCCCCCTGACTATCCATTCCCCCCGGGAACCTTCTGACCCCTCACTGCAGGTTAAGACCTGGTTCCAGAACAGAAGGATGAAGTTGAAGAGATGCCAGAAGTACAACCTGTGGTCGGAGCGGGCTCAGTGCCTCACACAGGTAAGGGCATTCCACAGAAAGGGGACCAAGACCATTGGTCTAGAAAGCCCACTGTCCGGCCTTCTCCCATAGCCCAGTGGTATATTCCCTCTGCTATCCCATTTCCTGCTGTACTGGATCAGTACCATGGTCCCGCTAATTTGGTAACCTGCCTCTGCCATACCCAGTCATGCTGAAGATCCTGCCTGCCTGCCCTCCGCTGTTCTGGTCTATTTAGCCCATTGCTGTGCCTCCTGCCCCACTGCACAAATGGTAGCTAGTTTGGTGTCCCCCAGCCAACCAGGGCAATGGTCCAGCTAGTGTTAGTAGCTCTCCTCCTGTTCTACCGGATCAGGCCAATGGTGAGTCTGGCCTCATATCAGACCTATGAAGTACATTTCTTCTTGTCCCTCCCCACCTCCTCCTGCCTCGTGGATACGCCTGGAAGCAAGAGGACTGATAGCCCTTATACAGTGAGTGCCAGTAGAGATGCAATTGGTTTTGATTCGTGTTCTCTCTTTCAGACTGGGTTCCAGCCCAGCGGGTACCTGGAAGTGCACCCCAAATTCCACCAGAGCTATCCGATCAGCGCTGCTGGAAACATCCAAGCCGTGGGCAACCCCCGTCAGAACTACTCAGCAGGGCAGACCCCATACGCATTCATAGCCAATGAGGAGGGGGGGGTCTTCGGCAAAGGTGGGGCCACCTGTAGCGTCCAACAGACAGTGGGATTCATTGCCCAGCACAAAGTAGACTTTTATCATGGCTTTCCTGGGACCATGGAATACACTGGCGCAAAGACAGGAGATGGCTATAGCTTCCACCATGCCTCAGCCACTGTGGCACCTTTTCCGGGCACTGCTGGCCACCATCTGTACCACCCCTAAGCAGGGTTAATGCAGAGGGCACAAAGCAATCGTTACTGAATATCTTCCTTTCCCTGCATCTCTCACGCTGTCCCCTACTTGGGGTAATTACACAACTCTGTCTCTATCTTACATTCAGACATATGGGCTCACTCACACCCACCCACCCAAACTTTCATGTAGTCACTAACAAAACACACACACACATCCCCACACACACATATTGGTGTACCCACACATTTACCCTACAGTGAAATGGAGTATCTTTCTAAAAAACATGATCTGGCTCAATCACAAGATATGTGCTTGCTACAAGAATCACTAGGTGAAATTCTCTGGCCTATGGTATGCAGGAGGTCAGATTAGCTGATCATATTAGTCCCTTCTAGCCTTTAAATCGATGACCCTATTTAGGCTGTTTATACTAAACCTTGCTGTGTCTCCTGTTGATGAAGTCTAGAGATCCAAATAAAATAAAAGGTGATTTTTTTTCTCCCATAAAATCTCTCTATATATCTTTATTTAACACATTGGACAAACTGCAGGACACTGCAACATGTAAAAACACAGAAACACCATGTAAGAAATAGAAAAGCATGTCTAACATTGGATTATTGATTTGTATTACTATGGTGCTGTAAGGAGCTTCCCACCAATTCAGAAGTTTGGAATACTAGAACCCATGCTACTGGTGGCTGGCACCATTTTTGGGGCAGGCCTGCTCTGAGCAATTAGATGACACTGGGGCCAGTTTAAGGAGCATGTTCACATGCCTAAAGTACCAGCTCCTGGCCATGTGACTTACATCAGAATCTCATGGAGGGAGGGAGGGGTGGTTTTGGCCTCTTTATTTAAAAAACACAAAGCAATAGCTCTGAGAGGCGTGACCTGCCCTGTTCATCTCAGTGGGGTGTTAACTCCACTGGCCTGGGAGTTCTTGTTAGCACTACCACAGCAGAGGACTATTGAGGGACAAAAGGTGTATTGCTTAACTGTATTAGTTTATCATGATTGAAAAGCTCCATTGAGATGCAGATTAACATGTTTGAAGTTGGGTTACAAATTAAACTAACTCAATTGAGCTAACACCTTTAAAAAACAAACAATAAAACCCAACATCTCCACTCCAAGCTGGGGATGAGGCTGCAAGTAAGAGTTGCCACCTGACCAGGTTTTCCAGCAATTGTCCTTTAATTTTAGTAGCTGCCTCAGAAAATCCATAAGGGTACTCAGTTCACACTGCTCTCTAGTTTTATAGGCTCAAGCTTTGTTGTGGGTTCTAGAACACAACTGCCATGTGACCTCAATTAAGGGTTTGTCTACACTAGAAATGCTGCAGCTGTGCCACTAGCATAGACACTACAGCAATGAAAGGCATTCTTCCGGTGCAATAGTAAATCCACCTCTCTGAGGTGGTAGCTAGGTCAACGGGAGAATTCTTCCATCAACCTAGTGCCTACACTGGGGCTTGGGCTGGTTTAACTGCATCACACAGGGCATGAAATTTTTTCCACAGCCCTGAGTGAGGTAGTTAAGTCAACCTAACTCCAGGTTAGTGTAGATCAGGCCTTTGTCATTTTACCCCTCCCATGCCTTGGTTCCGTTTGGTGAAATGGAGAGAATGATGCTTATTTACCACACATATATTCTGAGGTGCAATTCATCCATATTGCAAAGCGCTTCGAGATCTTTGGCGAGAAAGACAAAGCATGTAACTCTGCTAAACTCTTAATGGCTAACCCACAAAAAATCACCAAGGCACTAGTTATACTTAGTATTGGTATTTATAGCACTCATCAAGGGTGAAGACTCAGTTCCATTCTCATCCCAAGGGTGAGGCAAGTCATGGGTGAGGGCATGGGGATGGGCGAGGAGGGAAGCTTGCCCTGCTCGTATTGTATCTGAGGGGGAGCAGAGGATTTCAGTTTTCCTGGGTTGTCACCTATCTGGTACCTTTATGGACCAGCATTCAATTTGCATAGGGAAATGAAAACATAAATTGCAGTTCTCTTCAAGGGTTGCCAAGCAACTGATTCTACATTCCACTTCTAGAGCCCACACTTTACAGTCTAGCTACAAGGCCTCTGCGTCTGCTGATGTCCACAGGAAAAGAGACAATGGTGGTACAGAGCAAGCAGGACAATTCCTGTAATGCTGCAGGGCTACTGTTGAGCCAGAAGAGAAACCAGAGAGACTGAAAGCACAGAACCTCCCCCCCATACCTCCACAGTGCATGTCTGAACTGGGGAGCAGAGCACAGGGGGAGTGGGAAAGCAGGGAAGCACGTTCACCTGGAACTGAATAATGGGCACTATTCCCAGTTCTTTGTAGTATATTCAAAACTACAACTGTGATTTGTAAAAAGGGCTTCCTGGTCCTGCTTGCAGGCAAGGGGTTTCTGTAGGGAAGCATCTGGGACTTTCAGCGGCATCCTGCAGACAGTCAACAGTAAGGTGGGGTGGGTGAATGCTGCCTGTTTTGGGGAACAGCCTGCTTTGTCTGTTTTTTGGGTTGTGTTAAAAGTCTGGAATTTAAGAATTAAAGTAGTGTGACTTTGCAACCTTCTTGAAAGATGTTATGTTCTTAATTATTTTTTTTATATCCCATGAGCATAACATTCAAGAGATTACCCAGTTTTGTTTTCATACGTTTCTAGCGCTCATGGTTGCAGAAAAAAATCTGGAAAACAGGAAGTGAATTCAACCTAAAGGCTCAGAAGCCAGCAAAGAAAAACCACCCAAACATTTATTGTTTTTAAAATCCTCATGTGTTTTTTTTTTTTTTTGGGGGGGGGGGAACTCATGATATTTAAACTCTTGGGGTGGGCAAGACTCAATGCTTTTTCCTCATCTCTGTAGGTGAAGTTGTTCCCATAAAGCACTTTCCATCCTTCGGTATGAAAGAAAGTGAAGTTATTGCATCACTGAATTGACACCCCATTAAAATAAATCCAGTTTATTTTTCCATTCAAATATAAAACACGAGTTTATAAAAACATTAGGTAGAAACAAAAAAAAGTGATAAAACAGAGCGTAAAACACAAGTTAAATTTCATTGCAAGAAAAAAGTCTTTTTTTAAAAACATAAATGGGAAAAATAATATACCCAGAAATCCATGATAGTAAACATTTATCTGCTTTGCATTAAAAATGTAAGTAGGACAAAGTCCTTTGTGCAGATGTTAAGATAGCATTGAGATAAAAATCATACATTAACAACAAAAACTACTACATAAACTACCAACACCACCTGCTATCAAACTAAACAAATCTTTAACATGTAATTCATTTTTCACTATTGATGCTGTTTGTTTACTTTTTGCACTTGGCTTGGGACAGTGGAACTAGTCCGTTTCACTTCCTTTTTTGAGTCAGTTTTACAAGTTGCAAGTTGTGCATGACCTTAAGTTCCACAGCACTGCAAGGGACAATTGATTTTTTTAAAACCTGTTTTTATTGAAATTTAAAAGACATTATGAAAACAATTGTATTTATACCAAGTTGGGGTTTGGTTTTTTTAATTCCCACCTCTCACTCCACACTCCCCGCCCCCCCCATGCTTAAACACTGAGTCCAGGAGAAGCTGACACTGTCCCACTTTAAACAAAGAAATAGATAAGTAATCTAATTAGCTTGTGGCAATGTCTCCCCAAGGAAAGTGAGGGAAGCCCCATTAACAGAGTCACTTAAAACTAGAATTGGAGAAGAAACAGTAGGGAGCAATCCTGCACTGGCCCTGGGAGAATGGGATAGATAGGATCTAATGGGCTTAACCACCATCTCTAATTTCTAGGTTAAGTGATCTAAGCATCAGGTTTGAAATAACTGGACTATTTTTGCCTGGCTGCCACCCTCCGCCCCAGAGTGGCCTCATTCCAGGGGTGCCGTTTTTGTGTAATTTGTGAAGTGCTATGGGATCCTTCATGTACAGATACATGAGCTATTATTATTACTACTATAAGAGAATCAGACGGATACCTGAGGACATCAGTTGCTCTCACAGCGCTGATGACTTGCGATGCCATAGCCAGGGTCGTGTAGAGCTGGGAGCCTGCCAGCAGAGTAGAGCAGGGGAGATGTGGAGGGAGAGCAGTTAGAATGAAACGGACTGACACACATAAGGAAGTTAGCCACTTTGTAAACACTACAGGTAATTTTCTTGGATTAGGATATTAACCCAATCCACCACATTTGCTTACTTTGTACTTTCTCCATCTTTCTCCCTCTTCCATCCCTCCCCTTTTTCTTCCTCTACTCTTTCTCAATCTCCTTTCTCTCTTTTTCTTAATTAGACAATGAATTGAAATTAAAATCTGAATTCCATTCACCCCTGTGGTGGTCCAGATGCTTAGCTGGTGCAAATGGTGATGTCAATGAAGCTATGTTGATTTGCACCACCTGAGGGTTGGGCAGTCTCTTGTCACTGTTTGGTAGATATTCAGGTTCTAATTAAAAAGGAATTGCAGTTATTTACGATCATAGTAAATCTGAGATTTTTTAAGATTATAGATGATCAAATCTAGCCCCTGGTCAGGGTTGGAGAGAGTCCCCTGTTGAAGGATGTATTTACATGTTCAAATGTTATGAAGGTCGGCTGGTGGAGGGAAGGAACACAGAAAGGGGGGGAAAATATCAGGTTGCATAATCAGAAACATTTTCTAACAGTGAGGGGTCTGCTGAAGGGTGGAAGAATCTTACCCAGAGAAAACCCCATGCTTGGTTTTGTTTGTTTATTTTTTTTACAGTGCAAATATTTGTCATTAAAAATAATATTATGAAGTGAGCACAGTACACTTTGTATTCTGTGTTGTAATTGAAATCAGTTAATTTCAAACAAGGACTGGACCAAGCTCTGGAAAGGATCTACAGAGGGGATACAGCTGTACTAGCGACACTAGGATAGGGAAAGGACTCACTGGTGTAGACTCTGTCGTCTCCAGTTCCAACATTCACACACTTCTTGCATGAACATGGCTTTCCACACACACACACACAGAGCCTATTCCTGGAGCCAGCCAGGGTCAATATGAGGAAAGCCAACTTCAGAGCCATGCAGCACACCTCGAGTCAGACACAGACAGGCGCCTCTTAAAGAAGAGAAGGAGAGAGAGACCCCAACCATCCTGCAAGGTGCCAAGCCCCTCCACTGGAGTCAATGGGAGCTGGGGGACTCCACACATCTCAGGAGTCAGGATCAGAGCCCTAAAAAACAGAGGCTGGATAAGAGAAATGGAAGAAGGAGTGGGAGAGGGAAAGAAGAAGGAGAGGCCTAAGAGTTATAGTTGCTTTGCGTCCCTTGAGGGTGCCATGCTGGCTGGTACTGCTGGCACCCAGCTGTACCCGGGAAGGACGGCGCATTGACAGAGGCACTCTGGAAGTGGTAGCCATCTTCTGTCTCCATGCTGGCATAATCCATGTTCGCCGGGAAGCCATGATAAAAGTTCATCTTTTGCTGGCTGAAGAAGCCCATTGCCTGCTGGGCACTGCAGGCTCCCCCGGCTTTCCCAAAGAACCCCTCCTCCTCGATAGCCACGAAGGGATACAGGCTCTGGCCACTCCCATAGGTCTGGCTGCCACCATAGCTCTGATGCACATTGGTCACAGTCTGGATGTTCCTGCTGGCACTAACTGGACAACCCTGGTGATAACTGGGGTTGAAATCCAGGTAACCTGCCTGATGAAATCCATTGAGAGAGAGAGAGAGAGAAGGCGGTTCAATACACAGGTACAAGCAAACAGTACTGAGGCTCCAGTAGCACAAACCAGGAGATTATAAACTCTTTGGGGCAGGGGCTGCCTTTTCTTTATTTTTATATATATATATATATATATATCTCCAGTGCACAATGGGGCCCTAGGATCTATGCACTACCACAATACAAGTAACAATATCCTAGAGGTGAAAGACTCTCTACCCCATCCCCTGCTCCTCCTGGGTTGACTGGATTGCAACTGGTGTCCATATGCCATTCTCTAATCCAACCAGTCCCCCGACCTGAGATCCTAGAAGTGGAAAGTTCTGCTCTCCTTCCCCCAGATCCATTCGATCCCCAATGTAGGCTTCAATGACATGATACAGAGAATGAATGAATGCTGTACTGGAAACACTGAGCAAGGGCTGGTTACTAAGCCCATGAGCATCCCATATTAACTGGAGAGCAAACACATACATTAGATAGATATTATAGGTCCCCTTGGTAACTGCCCATAATGAAACCTCTTCTTACTTGGGATAGGCATGTCCCTTTTTCCATCCACTGAGTTTCCTTCTGGCATCGTTTAAACTTCATCCGTTGGTTTTGAAACCATGTTTTTACCTAGCGATGATAAGGGTAGGAGATAGGGCAGAAAAATTCCTTTTTAGACAGAGCTCACTAAATATTTTTTAGACAATACATAAAGGGATTGCTTCATCCAGCATTGCAATGCAGCCACCTCTGGGCTGGAACATGGCAGGCCATAGCAATTATATACAACAATTTAGGAAGTGAAGAACATTACTATATCCAGCTGAAAATGGGTGAATTTAGGGAGGTCAAATATAATTACAGTCACTGGGACAGACACCCCTACTGCAAATTACCACTGGTTCTTTCATGATCACAAATAGTCAGAACCTCCATTTTTGTATGAAAGATGGATCAGTCCTAAATTAGAGTAATCCACACGGCTTTCTGCAGCACAGCACCCAACAGGATGACACTGTAACACTAGGTTTCAGAGTAGCAGCCGTGTTAGTCTGTATCCAAAAAAAAAAAAGAGTTTGTTTGTGGCTTTTAAAGAACAAATTTTTTTTTTTATGATGAGCTTTCGTGAGCTAAAAGATACTTCACAACAATGAATGAAACACAACACATACACAGATGTTATACATACAGTGTGATATATCTATGTGTGTGTGTTGTGTGTGTCTCTGTGTGTGTTCAAAGATGCAGCAATGTTTAACTTCTCTCTTATGCTAAAATAAATTTGTTTGGTAGATTTTTAGCCTTTTTATTTTGTTTAAACTAGTGTCAGTACTGAGAGTAGAGAGTACACCTAAGTCGCCCATACTTTCTCTGCAGCGCAGCACCCCCTGCCTTCATGCTGGGGCAATGAGGTCAGCAGTGGCTCCAAGAGCATAGTGAACGCTACTTATAGAACAAGCAGGAACTGACTCATTGCCTGCCCCTTGCTTAGTCTTGAACACCTGTGCAAAGTGGATGGCTAATCCTAGGTGAGCAAGAGGGGAATTCTGACACTGGTAGCATTTCACAGCCTCCTTGCACAGATGTAAATTACAACAGAAGAGAGGAGACAGTGGGGAATCTGGCCTTGCCTTGGAGATCTCCCACTGAAAAACCGACCATGTTTGTAAGACCCCACCTCAAATCAGGGGTGCAGCCCAGCCACTAAGATGCCAACACTCTACAGAACCAGATCTCGGTGTTCACCTGCTTGTAAGTGAGCCCCAGGGCTGAGCCCAGCTCCCGGATCTGCTGGGGGCTGAGGTATTTCTGGGTCTGGAACCGCTGGTGCAGGGTTTGCAGCTGCTCCTGGGAGAAGGCCGTGCGGCTCTTGGCCTTCTTCACCCCTCCCCCGCTTTCCACCCCACCCATCCGGATCGCAGGGTGTGGGGATGGGGGCTCCGTGTTGGGGCTGGTGGCTGAGTCCGGGGTGTACCGCATGCGTGTTCCCGAGCTGGAGGAAGCCGGAGAGAGCTCTAGGGAGGGAGAAAGGAAAGTGGCGCATTAAGGGCGCCTGCAGCGTGACAGGAGACGTTCATCCCTAGGGGATACCGATTTGCTTTTGCTCGGTGCCTGAGCTCCCTGCTCGGGAAACGTGCCCATGGCATGTAACGGCAAAGGGTCACACGGCTTAACCGGGTGCCTCAGCCTCGCTGCGAGCCCACCCCGCACAAACAGCCCCGGAAACTGAAGCGCTCTCTGGCGACGCCTGGCGGGGGTTCCCGGCACTGCGGGCTTTAGGGTTAAACACGCCACCGGGGCGCCAGCTGCTACAATTCCTATTAGAGAGAAATGCTGGGGCCGGAGCCAGGGCAAGGCAGGGGGGGAAAGTGCCCGAAGTAGTAACAGCGCGGATCAGCCTGGAAAGCAAGATGCAGGGCAGCCTCGGGGTAGGCGCTGTACAGAGCAATTCCCCATTGCCCCCGGGGGGTAAATTGGCTCCCGAGGGCTGGGAACAGCCTGAATTCGCTCTTTTCTCCCCGGTGTTGTCCGTGGGACAGGCACGGGGGGCGGGAGCCTGCATGCGCCTTGGGAATCCACAAGAGCCAGACACCAGCAGCATGACAGACTCAGCAGCACCTTCGCAGCCTGGCTGGGCGCCGGGAGCTCTGGGCCACCCTCCCTAGAGACGCCACCAAGGAGCTACCTGTCCCCCACCCAGCCCTGGGAGCCGATCCCTGTGCAGAGATCGCACCCCTCACAGCCCCCGACTCGGGCCCTTTTGCCTCCTCCCAGGAAGGGAGCAAGGCCTGATTTGGTCCAGAAGTGGGGCCAGGACAATGGCTAGAGCCTGCCTCCCTTCCCGGGTCTGGATCACTGCGGTGCCCTCCCTGGCGCCTCGCCCGCCTCCTGGGACCTCGACCCCTGCCCCACAACCTGGGGGGGGGAAAGCTTATTGCTACTTCTCCCTGCCCTCTCCCCCCCCGGCTCTCGCGCCGGGTTAGCCCCAGGCGGGGCCACAGCGCCCCCGCTTTGCACGGCTGGAGCTTTCAGCGAGCGCGCCCCGGCCTGCTGCGGACTGGAATTGGTCCAAGCAGGACAGCCCAGTGCCCGCGCTGCAAATCGCCGGGACCAGGCGAGAGGGGCCGGGGCTGGTGGTTTCCCTGCCCGGGCCAGACATGCACCAATCCCCATCGGAAAGCGGGTCCCTCCCAAGCCCCCCGCAAGGCTGCTCTCTGAACAGCCCCCCGCACCCCTACAAAACTCGGATTTAAACACGTCTCGCTTCCCCCCACTGAAGGCAGCGTTGGCGTTTAGCGTCCAGGAGAGCAGGATCGGGCCCTTAGCTAGAGCCTGCCAACCACGTGTCCAAGCAGCCCTGGACACCAACCTTTCTAGTTCTGCTCTGGGTCTGTTCCGAGGGGCGTTCGCCTGCCCGCACCAACTTGCTGCCAGACAGGACTGGTTATTGCACCTAGGAGTGGGTGCTTACGCCCCCCCATGAAATACCCTCTAAGCTAGTTTGGGTCGATCTTCCCCCAGATTAGACAGCGTTTCGGACTCCCTCTTCCGCCCTAAAAAACAAGGTAGCAGAATCTTTTGGGGAGAGGGGGAGGTCACTTGGCTATGGAGATAGAGGAAAGCTATTGAGATGAGCTCTCCCACACCCGCCCCTTGTTGAGTCATTTCAGACAGCAAGATTGATGATAATAATCACTGTTCTTGGTGTTTACTTCAGTCATTCCAAAATTGGCGTACCTGGATTCTGGAGGGTCTTCTCCTCTGGCTCTGGGACCGGGACATCAGCATCTGCTGCCTCTTTGAGGGGGACATTGTCCATCTCCGCTGGGCAGTTCCAATAGTAGTCGCCATACCTTATTCCAGTTCCTACCCCGGCTGGGTAAGGCTGGTAGGGGGGCATTGCCAGGTGGGCACTCATGGATGTTTGTGTTTGGGGAACGTTACCCCAAAATAAACCCCTAACCTCAGAGAAGACAAGGTGGAGATGGAGAGGGGCAGGCTCTATCAGACAAACACACAAACAGATGCCCATAGAGTGGGGGTAGATTTATGCCCTTCCTAACTTTGCCTTGATTAGAGAGAATTTTCAAGGCCATTGTCATGTTAAAAGTAAGTTGATTGGAGGGGAGTGGCTATGGATTGGGAGGAGGAAGAGTACAGAAGGGTGCGAAGGGGATGGGGGGGAGTGAAAAAAAAAGCTCAATTTGGATAGTTTACAAACACTGTTTGCAAAACTTAATTGTAAAAACGGATACCCCAAAGCCTGCTGTGTCTGCGCTGTAATGTGTACAGTCACTATGATTCAGAGATCTATTATTGCATGGGCATGCTAGAGATACAGAGCTGTATGTAGACATACCTAGGTATGTTTCAGAGTATGTTGACAGTATTATATCAACAGCAGATCAGTTCCATGGCTGGATAATTAAGACAGATAATCAATAAGAGATAGACAATTATTGATTCCCTTTCCTCTGATGTGTAAAGTATTATTAAATAAAGGTGAGGTAGACAGGCCATTAAATGGTCAGCACTCTGGAACAGACTTGCTCAGATTGGCAGAAAGCCAAATTTTAGGCACCTATCCTTTATGCAGAGTGGAAACATTTTAATATTCAATATCTTTTTTATTATTTTTATTATAGGGGTAACTACAGAATTTCCTTCTCACTTTAAGAATGGGTAGTAGGCCTGGCATTATTTCCACTAATAAGTAAATGTAAACCTCCCCCCCCACACACACCCTTGACTTCAGTGTCAGGATCAGGTCCTTTTTGAGTATACATTTTGGAAGCATAGGGAGGCACCCCTTGCTAGTGCATACAGCCCCCTCTTTTCCCAACCCAGAGTTTTCCCCGGGGCATGAGGATAGCATGTATGTCTGCACTGCAGATTTAAAAACAGGGCTATAATTGCAAGCAGTTAAGCACTCAGCCTCCTTGCAAATTAATGCAACAATATTTTAGAGTTTTTTTCCTCTCTACCAGTTATCTAAATCTATGAATTGTGCAGAGGTGAGTTGAGATTTGCTCATTTGATGAGCTTTTTGGTATTAACAAAATTCCCAGGATTGGATTTAGAGGGAGGCAACGTGTAGATCCACCTTGCACTTCTTACTCCTTTTCATGCCTTTTGACGGGCTGTTTCTGCTCATTTTTCAAACCTGATCCCTAATTTTTGCTCTTAAAAAAAACTTGTTTACTATGTTCTCTCCTCCCTCTCTTTTTCTCCTCCCCAACCCTAGTGCAAAAAAAAAAAATCCACTTAAGAATACATTTCCAAACACCTTCAAAGTGCGAACAAAATTGCATTAATGTATAAAGACGCTAAATAAAGCTTAATTTGGGGGCCTTAGCTTTAAAAGTTAAGAATACTTATTTTATTTTGGAGTGGAAAGAAGGTAAAGTTGCTATTATTTTCATTTAAAAAATGAAAAATAAATACTGGGAAGATCATTCCTCTTCTGCAATCAATGGATTAAAAAAATCTCCAAATCTGATGGGGGGGAGGAGCATTGAGGAGTTTCTCTGCAGCGCATTCACTTGAGGGAGCAGGGGTAGAGGGGAGGAAGTTTGCAGGATGAATCTGAAAAATATCGAGTTTGAAAAGCACACCTGAAGGACATGTGCAGGAAAAAATAAAGTTGCTGCAGAACCCCAGGCTTGAGCTGCCTGATCCTGAACCACTGAAGTCAACAAACTTTGCCAAAGTGCCTTTGATTTAAGTGGGGGGCACGATGCCTTTGATTGGTGAACTTTTTCCTTGCCCCTTCTCCCTGCAAAATAATCCAGAGAAAGAGACAATAGCTTCCCACACACACAGACCAGACACCCCCCCGCAATGAAATCAGTCAAAGAAAGGGGGAAATGAGGCACAGCAGGCACCAGACACCCCCTCCTAAAAGAATTCAAAGGTATCAGGAAGGGAATCCCTTCTGGCACCAGACACACACACACACCTCCAGCGAAAATACCAGTGCAAACCTATTGTGGAGTTGAGCCAGCATAGATCTGCAGCCCATTCACTTGTAAACAAAGGCACCTGGGAGGTGTGCTCGAACCCCCTACCCCAACGGGCACTCGCTAAGGCTACTTCCCAGAACTAGGTGCTAAGTGTATTAGATATGTCGCTATGGCTGGGAGAGAGTTCACAGCTCTTAAATAAGCTCAAACAGGCTGGAGCCTTTGGTGTGCTGGCCACAGTAACAGCCCACTTTGATGAACTCTTAATTAATTGGGATTTTGTTCCTAAATTACATTGCATGGGCAGTCGGGCAGTGAACTAGGAACCCAGGGAAAACCTAATCAGGCTAAAAGGATGCATGAAATAAAGAAACAGCACAAACCGTGGCTGTCTCGTTCCCCTCCCCCATGCCGGGTCAGTAGGGGCAATTCCCCATCAGGCATTCTTCACATTCCTAATTTAAATAAATAAAACTATTAGTGGGGGTTGATCTTACTTTCTTTAATGACACTGGCAAAACTCCTGTTGACACCCACAACTCCAGCATGCGCACTGTGTATTGCAACATAGTCATGTCATCCTTAATATATTTATTTCACATATTTGCTATTGCCTTAAATAGTAAATATTGCTATTGTGCTCTATTATCATTTTAAAGCATAATAAAATGGTAATGACAATTAATAATGCCATTGCTTAAGTTGCAGCATCACTCTGTGCCTCAGTTTCCCCAGCTGTCAAATGGGGATAATGGCCCAGATCCACAAAGATATTGAAATCAATAGATCTGGGCCAACAATACTTACTTGCTTTGAGATTTACTGATGAAACGCCCTATGGTAGAGCTGGGTATTATTATTATAAATGTATCACCTGCATGAAAAAATAAGGCCCTGCAAAGAAGTATACACAGGCTTAACTTTATGTATATGGGTAGTGCCATGAAATTATGACATCAAATTGAAGCATGTGCCTTTTGGATTGGGACCTAAGAGTTTAATTAATAAACAAAGACAAATATTTATTGTCATTGTTACTTTAATTGGCAAAACTGATCTATTATGTCAATAAAAATTACACATATATGGGTTCATATTGTTCATTCACCTGCACCTTTGGCTTTGGAAAGTGCACCCCTCAAAATGTTAATTTTAATACTATAATAATGTGAATACCGAGCTCCGCACATTGCTTTTCATGAGCAGACCTCCAAGTGTGGCAGAGACAAAGGGGAAAGATATGTTTTCTAAAGAGATTTTAGAAAAGAGACAGAGGGCTAAATTCAGCCTGGGGGCAAACAGCTCTGATTGCCATTGTTGTCAGTGAGGGTAGTGCCTGCCTCTGCCAGGAGCAGAAAAGGAGCCAGGTTTTGAGCAGTGGTAGAGCCAAGGGATGATGGGTCATTGGCATACTACCTTCAGTTATACCCATTGGCTTGAAAAGACACCACGCATGCACCTCAAAGCCGGGGGAGGGAGTCGCCTCTCAGGGAGATGGATTTAAAAATATTATTAAGATGATGTTTTAAAAAAGTGCATGGTACAGAGTTTAAGCATAGAAGTTTCTGGTTATCGGGGAATAATGTACAGATTATCAAGGGTGCAAAATTCAGTTTAAGATTGGATGGCGTAAGGAATACATAATCTGCAATATCCCCGATTCGGGGTAAAAGATTAACAGGTCAAAGTACAGATATTGAGATGTAGGGGAATGTTGTTCATATGAGTATCATATGAGAACTTGGGGGAGTTCAGATGTGGAGTATAATGAGTGGATACAACGATGAGGATGGATTGACCCTCATTTGGCGAGATTTAATGTTCTGTGAGTTTATGGTTCCAGTTCATATGGTCCAATGGAAAAAGTCTCTCGGTCCCTTTCTCATAGTTGATGCACAATGTTGCTCCGGCTCATGCCTCCTGGTACTGTCGGTGACTGGTGATGTGTTCGATGTAGATGTCCCTGGACCATCGGATGGTGTCTGAGACCATGAGGCGCCGCATGAGCCATGTGTAGCGTCAACTACAGCGATGGGAGAACCCCTCATGTCTGCATAGATAGTGTCTACACAGAAGCGCTACAGTGGCAGAGCGGCAACAGTAATATTTCAAGTGCAGACAACCCTAAGCCATCACCCACTGTTTGAGGTTCCCCAGTAAAGAATTGCATCTTGGCTATGGTAGGCCCTGGCATGTGAAAATTAGCACTGGGTGAATAACTGAATTTTTGGTTTGGTCACTGAATTGAAAAATTTGAAAAAAAAATTGTTTCAGATCAAACTGAAATAATGCTTTTTTAATTGCTCAGTGAAATAAAAGTTTAAAATTTCATTTAGGGTTGACTGAAATGTTTTGGTTGACCTGAAATGAAAGGGTTTGGTTTTGTCTTGTTTTTCATTTTCAGAGTTTTTTAAAAATGTTGTTAATGGTTTTTAAATAAAATGCAGGGAAACACTGAAACAAAAGGTATTTCTGAAATTAGGAGTCAAAACATTTCATTTTGGAAATGCTGAAATGAACAGCTTAGACATTAAAAAAAAAAGTCTTTGGCTGTTTTTTTAAATCCCAAACTATTTACTGACATCTATCCGAATCCACAAATAGTTTCAGTTGCCCTGAATCTGCATTTTTCTGTGAAAAAACTATTTGCATGACAAAATCACCCAGCTCTAGTGCAAATCCCTTCCTCAAGCCCTGGAAATCCATTTCAGTCCATCTGGCCTCCCTTTCAAAAAGCATCTTCAATATGTTTTTATTTCTCCAGCATGGTGTTTTCGGGACAACCATTGTTTGGGCCCCAGGTCCATTACTAGAGATTGGCTCAAGCTGCAAAATATCACATCTGGACCTGGACCCTCTCCTACTCATGCACACAATTAATTAGCTCTGATTTACACCATTATAGAAAGGCTTGTCTATGTTACAAGTATGTCTGAGTCAGGAGCTTGTGTACATTACAAATATACCTGAGCCATGAGTTAGGAGCTGTGTAAATAGGATCTAACCCTGCTTCAGAATCCACACACCTTCAGTGTCCAAGGCTTTATCTCAGTGAGCTTGTCTACATGAGGAAGTCCTCCTCCCCTTTCTGAACCTCCTCCCCTATCTGAATGTGTGACTGGGAGCATTCAAGTTAGCTGACGTGATGCTGATCATGACTTTGCAGTCAGTGGAGGCCAGGGCAAATCATGTTCAACACTGTGTCAGCCCAGGTTTTACCCATGACTGGCAGATATGCTGTTGACCATGTCAGCAAACTCAGGTGCTCCGAATGGTGTTCAAATACCACAAGCTTTTGTAATGGACACAGTCCCCTGTGGGGACCTGGTTAGGTCTTAGCTACAATAGAACTTTTAGCCAAGCGTAACGTGTTTCTCCTGGCTAAGTTGTAGTGTGCCCATGAACAAAGACTGAACTGTGTTTTCTCGGGCAGGGGATACCATCTTGCAATAGGGGCTTTGCAGCATAGTGGGACCATACACAGCTCAGCAAGCAGTTGTCTGTAGCACAGGGATTTATTTTTCTAACATGTATCTTGGACAAAAAAATGGCCCTTTTCTACATTACTGTTGATCAACTGTTGCTGCTCCCAGGACTTCACCTGGAGTGTGAATTGGGCCCTATCAGTCAGAACAGACGTTGTTTCTTTGATTTTGTTTTGATTTTTTCAAAGGTAGTAAGGAATACCCCCCTTGCTGAGCTAGGCTTGCCAACCCTCCAGAATTGTCCTGGAGTCTCCAGGAATGAAAGATTAATCTGTAATTGAAGATTATGTCATGTGAAGAAAGCTCCAGGAATACCTCCAACCAACATTTGCAACTCTATGCTGAGCCCCCGGGGACAAAAAGTGTAACAGCTTGGGTATCAGGAAATGCAAAACAGTCCTAGCCTGGCAGTCTGGCCTGAGTAAGGAGTGGGCTCCTCACAACATGAGATTGATGCATTCACCTATTGTGCCTCTGTGGGAGCATAACATCATGCTACAAAGTGGGGGCATAAAATGATCTAAAATCAAATCAAATCCATCTGGAAAGACAAACCATGCATCTCATAAGCTGTGGAGAGCCAACCAAACAGTAAAGGTTGAACCCTCTTAATTTAAATTTAGAAAAACATCTTAATCCTACTCTGCAGCATGACCCCCCATTATTCCAGTCCTGGTTTCTCCCCACACAGTTCTGCCAATGCCCCATAGTCCTGCCCGGCAGTTCCCCTGCTATTCCAGTCCTGGGCTCCCTACACATAAGTGTACCCAGTGCTAACCCAACACTCCCCAGCATTCCAGTGCTTGATCCACCTGCCACTGTCTGGCTAGAACATCACAACCTGAGCAGCAGTGATTGTGGATGGAAGGCAGTCTTGAAAGAATAACAAAAATTAGCCCGTCATTTGTATTATAATCTCATTTTCCTTTCTCTGGACTCCTTGGGGAAGCAGGTCAGAAAAAGGACAAAGCTCTCCCCTCCCATTAACATCTCAGGCTCCTGATCACCTGAGAATTGCAGGATAATTGTAGCTCTTTGTTAACAGTGGAGATGCAGACTTAGGCCAAAGCAGTCACTAGCATGTACTGCTTCCCTGGGCAGAAAAGTAGAGTGTGAAAATATGCGGACAGGAAGGCTAATGAACAAACCACAAGGTCAAGAGTTTGAGGGGTCTGTTCTTTCACTACCACCCGTTCCTGAGACACACTCTGATATAGTGTTTTAATTCCACATATTCATATCAGGAACCATTTCCTAATGGCAGGATCGATTAGGCTGTGGAATAGCATTATTTGGAACTAGGTCTGGACAAAGCCCTGCAGAATAAAGTGTAGGCAACAATCCTCCGCCAGCTGTGGGCAGAGGGGCAAGAAGTGACCTCGAGGGCCATGGCTACACTGAGGATGTCCTGAATTTACCCCACCTTCTCTCCAGCACCAGTGCAGCTCCATCAGAGTTGCAAATGCTACAGCTTCCACCACTGGCAGCATGAGTGGAGCTGCACTAGTGGGCAATTACAGGTTCCACATTTCCTAGCTTAGACAAAGCTCTGGAGGGGCTCCCTTTAGACCCAGGATACGATCCATTTCCCAAATCGCTTTCATGATGTTAGGCGTGCTGAGCTGCTGGAAGTACTTGCCCAATATACCCCAGACATGCGCCACTGAGTCCCTTTAAATATAGTCCTGCTAGGCATGCAGAATTAAACAGGAGTGTATTCTCTCGGCGGGACATTGCCCTCCATTGCCCAGTCTGAGTATTGCGCACAGTTTCTTAGTGCTTTCCCAGTGGGAATATTACCTGCACGACTAACAGCTGTAGCAAACCTTCAGCCAAAAAAGGTATATTTAAGTCACCACTGGATTGCTGCATGTGCAAGGAAGGTATCCCCCGGCACCCACAACCTCCAATGTCTCTCCCCAGAAGTGCTCGGAAAAGAAGAGGTTTAATTAGGTGAGTAAATCAGCTGATTTGTTACACAGATAACCATATGGCACATTTCTCTGTGACTTACAGCCTGAAGGATCCCAAGGCGTTGTACACACTGGGTCAAGATCATTCTCTCACCACTGCCCTCTCTGTGGTAGTTTAACAGCACACAGAAACACTAGACAAACAATTACGGGCAGACGATAAAGAATAGTTTATACTTATATCCTGTTGAAATACCAGGACATTCCTACTCTTGTGAAAAGTACCAGAAGGTTTCTCAAAATCTTGAGTAGCCAGAGCCTCAATTTCATATCTCATTCAAAAGATGGTACAATGAACCCTATGTCCACACTGGGGCATTCAGGCTAGTAGTTGTTCGGGGGAAAGAGCGCCCCCTACTGAGTAACCCTCATACTCCCTGAAGCAAGGCATAGTGATTCAGAGGGAACCTGCTCCCTAAGGAGTCATCCACACTGTATTCTGCAGCACCCACATTTTCCCTACATTTCTACATCCAAGCACTGACCCAGGCTGATCTTATTTACCCTGTAGTGACTGATGCATATCAGAAAAGAACTAATCATAGAATCGTAGAATATCAGGGTTGGAAGGAACCTCAGGAGGTCATCTAGTCCAACCCCCTGCTCAAAGCAGGACCAATGCCCAGACATGAAGTGAATAGTTTTGGCTCCTGTTGTGGTGGACATAAATGGACACGGAGTCTGCAGGTGATGTTGTGCCCACGTATGCTCAGCCAGGGCCGCCTGGAGGGAAGGGGGGGCAAGTGGGGCAATTTGCCCCAGGCCCTGGGCCCCACAGGGGCCCCCACAAGAGTTTTTCAGGGCCCTGGAGCGGGGTCCTTCACTCACTCCAGGGTCCCTGCAAAACTCTCGTGGGGCCCGGGCCCCTGGAGCTTCTTCCGCTCCGGGTCTTCGGCGGCAATTCGACAGCAGGGAGACCCCAGACCCCCTGAATCCTCTGGGCAGCCCTGTGCTCAGCACAGCACAGAAGCCAAACCCATGTACTTAGCACATGCTTTTTGGGTGAGTCAGTCTGTCCCTCCTGTGCCACTCTGGTGTTGGAAATCCCAACAGACACATATATTCCTCTTCCCTTTCTGAGCTCATCCCTGCTGAGGCTGTTGTCTGATTTTGGGGGGCTCTTCTTTCAAACCCAGCAGCTGCTGGGCTGAAGCAGAGTTCCCCATATTGCCCAGCCCTTAACCTTCACTGTCCCTTCCCCTGGGGCTGGCTCCCACCTCGGCATTCATGGGTGATTAGCAAGTGCTAGAGCCTGGGGCTTCCTTGGTTCTCACTTGCTCTCCATCTGAATGGAGGCAGGGAGGATGGTAAAGCCCAAGGGCCGTGGAATGGATTCAGCAGGTGGATGTTGTCTGGGACTGAAGGAAGAAGGAGATTTACCTGCTTTTGTTTACAATATTTAGATGGGTGACTGGGGAGAGACAGAAAGATAAGAGAGAAAGAGAGAGAGAGAGAGAAAGAGAGAGAGAGAGAGAGAGGATGTAGTTTGGTACTTGATATAGCTAGTGAAGGTCAACTCAGGGCCGGGGAGGCCTATAATGTTGGCCTTGACCAGAGACATCAAATTAACAACTACGTGGGCCTTGTCTCCACTAGGATTTTATAGTGAGAGCTATCTTGAGTTATTATTTATTATTATTGTTGTTATTATTATTATTATTATTTGTTATTTCCATATACCATGGCAGCTATGAGTCCCAGTCATGGACTAAAGACCCCATTATGCTAGGCCTGGTGCAAACACAGAACAAAAGATGGTCTCTGCCCCAGGGATCTAGCTATCTCGACAAGGCCAGATTGAGAGAGAGAGATTAGACATGACAGACAGCGAGATTAGAATGTTGTCAAACATGCCTTTTCCATGGCTGTGCGGACAGAAAAAGCCATAAAATGGCATAGTGTGGATGCAGTTATACCAGTATAGACGTGCTTACACCAGAGTTGATTAGTTGTGGGAAGAGGAATAAGCTATACTGACTTAACACACTTTATTCCGGTATAACTGTCCACATGTGGGGCTGTGCCAGTCTGGCTTTTTCAATAAAAAACCACAGCCCTAACCAAAATAGTTTTTATCAGAACAAAATCTGTGTGTAGACCAGGCCCCAGGGTGTCATTTTTTTACTTCAGTCGCTCCTACTTGCTACCATGGTTCTTTAACATGGCTGCAACCTATTCACAGAGCCAAAATAACCCAACATGTTATAACATGTTTTGGGCACAAATGTTTATAACCAGGGTTATTTCTGTAGCATAGACAGGATCAAAGGGAGAATGAGAAACAGACATGACAAGATTCTGCTATCAGTTCTGCTATCAGCTTCACCAGTGTAAATCCAGAGTAACTCCACTGACTGTAATGGGGTTAATCCAGATTCACATCAGTGTGTTTATGTTTACACTAGAATCCCTGTTCAAATTTCCCTCTCTTGCCCAGTCACCAGGGCCGGCTCTACAGTTTTCGCTGCCCCAAGCAGCTCACCGAATTGCCGCCGCGGGCGGCGGGGGCATTCCATGTGCCCTTAGGGTGGCAGGCGCGTTTCCGCGGCAGTGGCAATTTGGCGGCAGCTTCTATGTTTAGCTGAAGCCGCCACGGACAGCTAAACATAGAAGCTGCTGCCGAATTGCCGCCACCGTGGAAATGTGTGTGCCGCCCTAAGGGCACACGGACTGCCCCCGCTGTCCCCGGCAGCAGTTTGGCGCGCTGCTTGGGGGCAAAACAACAGGGACTGCCGCCCCTTGCAGATTGCCACCCCAAGCACCAGCTTGGAATGCTGGTGCCTAGAGCTGGCCCTGCCAGTTACCACTGCAGCAGCAAAGGCAACTATTGTAGACCACTGGTATTTTGATCACTGTGTCATTTAACCCTAATCAGAGCAGATCTACACAACTCAGTGGTTAAAATGCCAAAAGCAGTTGGCAGCCTGTCTACGTTAGCACCTCCATTATTGCTACTGCAGCAGTAATAATGCAAAGGTGGGAGAGTTGAAAAATGCTAGTGTAAGCAAGGCCTGTGAGAGGTGAATCTGCCAAATTGTGTATAAAATATCATTCCTATTTTGAAATCCTGTCCTAGGTACAGAAGCCCAAATTAATCCCTATGGGAACGCCCACTGAAAATTAATGGAGTTATACCAAAGATGAATCTGGCCCATTGGGCCAGATTCTGATCTCCATTACTTGGGTGTAAATGGGGAGCAACTCCTCAGTGGAGATAGGGCCAAATCATAGACAAAGAGAGTTTTCCATTGACTTTGTGAGATCAGGATTTGGGCTTTACTTTGGGCTCACAGTGAGTGCAGCATCTTCCCGCAGATATTTGATGTATTCATTTTGGCAATACTTGCACATCCAGGGAACACAGCCACTCAAAGAAGGATAGAAACATGCAAAGAGAAACAGGGCCACAGAGAGGAAAATGGAGAAAGATACGGCAAGAGAAAAGACAGCAAGTCTATTCCATTCAAGTTCTTATACTGGCTTAGAGTATCGGTAGAGCATCAGACTTTTAATCTGAGGGTCCAGGGTTCAAGTCCCTGGTCAGGCACTTAACTATTAGCTGAGTGCCTTCCAGTGGTGCATTAAATTACATGGCTAATATTTGCCACACATGGTTCATTCTCTCACTCATCCTCTCCGCAGGGGGAGAATTGTGCATACAGTGGAATGTTGTGTTTTGGTAAGGTTTCGGATTCAGGTTTTTTTAAGATGCACATATGTTTCTCTCGGAGAAAGCAGGTTGAAGAAGCGTTCCTTGTACTTGGAGCAGACGGGACAGGCAGGGAGCAAATCAGAGCTAGATGAGCATCTGCTTTAGAAAGAGGAGCAAATCCCACTCCCGCCCCTATTCAAAGAGCATGGAGAGGGTACAAAATGTGTCTCTATGGATGCAGATATCCACAGATATAAAATGGATATCTGCGGAGCTGCAGGCTTCACCAGGAACCGCAGCGGTGAAAGCAGCAGCATGTCAGGCCACGGGGGCTGGCACCAGGCTCACCGGCAGCTCTCCCTGGTCATACTAGTGTGTGCAAGCCGCTCACACGCTCCTGGACAGGAGACACACAGTAAGCAGAGAGGACACCAGTGTCCTAGCCGACACCACTCTCTCTCTAGCTAAAAAACAGTCTCCCGATGAAACCAGCCACTGAGCTGTATCCACCTTGTATTTAGTTGTGACAGTCTGAGTACAGTTCCCAGGTCCGAAGAGCTCTGTGTACCATGGGTGGTGGGTGAACCCCCCCTTTGGAGAGGCTAGCCCGCCGGCCCCACCCCTTCCACTCAAGGCCCCACCCACCTGCATGCTGGAGCCTTCACACACACACACACACACACACACACACACACACACACACACACACACACGGTAAAAGGAAAAGCTCTGAGGGGCCCTCCGACCAGAGGAGCCATGGCCCGTCCACCCCAGCTGCATTGAGCCAAACCACTGCCGCTGGCCCCTCGATCCACGCCCCCCTCCCCTAGCACCAGACTGAGCCGCTGCCCCATCCCCCGATGCCCCCCAGCAGAGTCGGCAGAGTCGGGCCGGGCCGGGCCGAGCCACTGGCAGCCTCCTCGTGCACCAACTCTTTCCGCCCCTGAAGGCCCCCCCCGGCTGAGCCTTGATCTGGGGTCCATCAGCGGGGACCTTCGGGGGTGAGGTGTGGAGTGGAGGAGATGGTGTGGGTCTCCGGAAAGTGGGGGCACTGTGGCCCAGTTGTCCATCGGCAGGTTGGCTGCAGCACCTTCCCTGGCCTATTATACCCGCCACCCATGCGAGTACCTAAAAATCTTCTCTCTTTCACCAACAAAAATTGGTCCAATAAAAGATGTTACCTCACCCACCTTGTCTCGCTAATAAGAGTTTCCACACAGCCTTCTGCACTAGCTGAACAAAATCAACTTCACATCCACCTTACACTTAAACCAATGCATCTCTATATGTAGACAAGCCCCAAATCTTGGGGGGTATCTTGAACTCAGCACCTGTGGCACTGAGACGAGAGAGGCCTGTCCATCTGGGAGTACAACTCCAGATGGGATTACTATGGGGTAGAGATCGCTGACCCCAAGTTCTTTGTCTACTGGACACTTCTGAGAAGCCAGGGCACCTCCTGGGTAGCGGCAAAAGATTTTTGAGTAAATTTAAAGAGAACTTTTCAGACAAACAAATGTGTGGGTGCACAAACACTTGCACAGACCACAGAGACAGTTTGGAATCACATTCCTTAAAATGGCCACTAAGGGGCAACAGACGGTCCTTAATGTGAGAGAGTAGGAAGAGGGTGGGAAGAGAAGGAAGAAGGAATAGAGAGAAAGAGGTAAAATACTTTGCCCAGCTCCTACTTCCATCCTTCCTACTTTTCTCCCTCACTCTTTCCCTTTCTCCTTCACCTCTTCCTCTCTTGCTTCCCATCCTCCTCTTCTCCCTGTCTCTCTTTACCCCCTCCAGCTACCAAATAGGGAGATTGGGAGGCTTTGCTAATTCATGATAGTAAATCGCTTGAGATCCCCAGTCGAAGGCGCTGTGCTAATGCAAAGTGTTCCCATAAGTATTTCCTTTAGTGCCCACATCAGCTGGGAATGAGACAGATGAAACAGAATGTTCCTTCTGCCCTGCTCACTCCCTGAGCCATATAACCCCTCTCTGCTGTCACCAGTCCCTGAACCTCTCCACCCAAAGCACCCTGGTTAACTCACTAGCTGTATGAGCTGTGGAAAGAGCTGAGGTGTATGTAGACATTCCCTAGCGCAGAGGGGCTAAACAGCTGGCCAGCAGGCCGACTCCAGCCCACGTGATGTGTGCATGTAGCCCATGGCGTGTGGCCTGATTGTGCTAAACCTGGTTCCAAACATGGTTACCCCCATGGGGTGAGTTGCACCTGCACAGGACCCTTTTTACACTGGTACAATGGCTTCCATATAGGATGGTGGGTGGTGGCTGTACCCAGCTCAGATGCATTGGTATAGGTACAGCCTTTAAAACCCCACAGTGTAAATGTGCCCTTACACTGCAGCCAGGCTGAAGCAAGGATTCAGAGAGGTGTGGGCTCCCTGAATCCCACTCATCTCCCCAGGGCATTAATGCTAAAGCATGATGGGGACACTTTAAACGTAAGCATTAACTATTTCATTGCTGATCATTAGCGATGGACAGGGTTATGTGATATTGTTTCAAGACATGGTAAACTGCACCAGTGCAAATGATGGTGCATTAAGGTAAAAGGTGACTGAAATCCTGGTGCAGATGTGGCCCCCGAGAGAAGAAAAGGAGGCTGCCTCGCTCTCCTGACTTGCATGATATGCCACCCCGGAGAGAGAGACCCTTTCCCTTCACCTTCCTCTTGGCTTGTCCCCCCAAGCCTTGCAGCACGAGCACCACACTTCTCAGCCTCAGAGAGCTCACCTCTATTTCCTTTTTCCACTCATCACCTTCCCAACAGCAGCTGGTGTAGCAGGTGACTCACTGACCAGGAGACACAATCTTTCCACTGAACCTGGGATTCTTGTCTGTCGGGGGGGTTGTCTCCAGAACGGGAGGTGGGAGGGCATCCATGAACAGGGAGAGGGAGTTAACAGGGATATGTTAAGGGTCAAGGGTGGGGGGAAAGTATGTGCAGGAGGGTGCTCTGCACTCTACATTCAACATTTTGTATGTACAAACTAGTGAAGGGCCTGAATCCAAACCTTGGTTCTGAAACACCTCAATCTGTGAGAAAGTTCAAGGACACCCCTGTCCCCATACCCCCCAACCCAGAAATCTCAGGGGCACAGAGACACCACCCCCATACACTCGGTCACAGAAACACCTGGGCCAGTGAGATTAGAACCATGGACTACTGCCCTTTATCCATCCCAAAAGCATCTGGGGCAGGGACAACTCACTCGCCCCGCCCCGCCCATCCCAGAAGCCCCTGTGGCAATGATATGAGTCCCTCCTCTTCCCTGGATACTGCCCCCAATCCTTCCCATAAGCCCCTGGGGTAGCAAGAGTAGACCCCTGGGATATTGCTCCATCTCATCCCCAGGGGCAGGGATATGGGCCTTCAAGATACTAGCCTCCTCCTTCCCAGAAAGCCCTGGATTCCAACTCTAAATCAAAACAGAGTTTGTCTTTAGCCCTCATCCCCCAGGCTCCAGTGGAAAATCCTCCATTTAAGAAATACTTTTCCTAAAATATCCTGCATCTAAACTAAACTGGGGTGTTACCTCTGAAACAATCGTGCTTGAAGGTGCTCTTCTCTTCCTTCCTTTTTAAATGGTCTCTTTCAGAGAGTGTGAATATCTTGGTACAGTACCTAGATATCTAACTGGTAGCATCAGGGGAACAAGAGAAACAGCCCAAAAATGGGAGATTTGGGGTCTGCTTCTGGAGTAGGAGAAGGAAATATACTCAGGATATAAGTGATCTGAGGAGATTTCATCATTTTGATAGAGTCAAATCTCCCCCACCATGAGATATTTACAGGAGACCATTATAAAATACATTTAGTTCCTCTAATAGTGCAGAGCTCATATCACCTGCTGATCTCATAGTGCTTTATAAAAGTTGTGGCATTAGCCCCAGCTTATAGATGGGGAAACTGAGTTACAGAGTCGTGAGTGACCCACGATCTCACTGAATGACAGTGTCAGAACCAGAATTCCTGATTCCCACACTCTTGCCTTAACCATAGTGCATCCTTCCCTTTAATTTCTTATGGGATTCCCATCAACTTTTTAAGTGTCATGCTCAATCTACTCATCGGTCGCTTAATTCCACTGCATAGCGTGCAGACGAGCGCCCTCTGCTGGTGAATAGCACCATCTGAGCAGCTCCCCTTGTACATTGCACACATTAGGCTCTTTCTTCAAGAAGAGTCCAGGGGAATGTATGCTACCTTTCTCATTGTAGTACAGCAAGCAGCTCAGTTTCATGCACCATTTAGGGGCATGCTGCCCCGTACTGGAGTTCCCTGGAAGCTACTGTCTGAGAAGTTTGATAAATCAAATTCCTGGGGATGACATGTGCTCTTGGTGACCAAAACCAAATGTCATACAGAGCCTTTTCCTCAGGGTTGAGATCAGGTGTATTCCTTATTATATGCGCCTAACTGCTGAGCAAATTCCAAAGCAAGTTATGATACCACAAGCATAACTTTTCTCATTTATCTATTTTAATTGAAAAAGGGATGACTCAAATCTATCCCTTAGAGCACATGTACAGTGATTAAACAGCAATAGGCAAGCTAGCTCAGGCACAGGAGGGAGGGAAGAATGACACAGAGATTAGTAAGAAATGAGATCAAGTCCGTAGGATCTATGGGGTTAGAAGTGAGGCGGTCTCTTAGACGGGGGACTGGTGCAGGCAAAGAGACAGTTGGGCTGGGCGGTTTCAGCATGTCATACATGGCTTTTACACCTGAAACCTGTTAACTGGCCACCCAGTCAGAGATATGGTCTCTGAGCCAGAACCCAAATCTTGTAGAGCTTTATGGGTCAAAATTGCCAGCTGGAATTATACCCAGAAATGAATCAGAAGCAGGGCAGATCACAGAGCATGGGAATCATGTGTCCCCTGCAGGAAACTTCACTAAGCCAGCTGCATGCTGTACCAGCTGAAGTTTCCATGTGGTCTTCAGGCAGAGCTCATTGTAGTATTCCAAAGGAGAAGTGACAAAGGCCTGCACCTCTGTGGGGAAATTAATATGTGTGGGATGTGAAGGGGGGTGGGGGAACCCAGCTGCTTATAGGTCTCGAGCTTCAGAGCTGTTTAATTGCAATGTAGACTTTCAGATTCAGGCTGCAGTGTGAACTTTGGGACCCTCCCCTCTCGCAAGGTCCTAGAGCCTGCGCTCCAGCCCAAGCCCAAAAGTCTACATTTGAATTAAACAGCCCTGCAGTCTGAGCCCCACCAGCCGGCTCTGCTGGCATGGCTCGGCCGCAGGTTTTTAATTGCAGTGTAGACATACTCTAAAGACACATGCAAATACTGTGGTGATGAGAGTAAGAAAGAAAGTCAGGAATCAAGGCCTGCAGCAAAGCCAGTCTCTGGGCAACCTAGTGAATGCAGCTGGCCTGTGGTGGGCTGTCACATTGCCTACCCCACCTGATTCCTGGGAAGAGTTAGCAGGCCAGCTCTGAAGCTCAGCAGCAGCAGCAGCACTTTGGTGGCTGCTCAAAGCATTTGGCCACAGTTGCAATAGCTCCTGAGCTTGCCTATTCCCTGCCTTGTTCCAGTCCTGCTCCTGTTTTGGACTTAGCCCTGCTCCTGCCTTGCTTAGCTCCAGGGGACACGGCTCTGACCCTTGGCTCTGATTCCTGCCTTTAGCTCTGACGCTTGGCTCTGGCATCTGGCTTCTGATTCCCATTCTGACCCTGGGCTACTATTCCTGCCTACTAGCTCCTGCTCTAACCACTAGACCTGCCTCCGGCTCCAGCCACTTCTTAAAGTTCCTCTTGGGTGCCCTCATTTCTCACACTAGTTGGTTTCCACTTGACAGCTTCATGGGAGAGTCTGTATGCTGGCATCCAGAGTACATGCCCCATGTACATCCAACACTCCCTTCTTATTCTAGTGGGAGCAAGCTGCTGTTCGGTGACTCTCAGATCTTTCTAACCAATGCCCAAAATCTTTCAGACACTTGTTTTTGCAGGCAGCTAGTTTTCTGTCTAACATTTTGGTAGATCCTCAAGTCTCACAGCCCTATGTTAGTGCTGATATCATAGGCACTGTCTTTATGAGTTGCCGGGGCCGGGGGTGCTCGACTCTCCACTCTGCCTCAGGCCCCTCCCACTCCTCCCCTTCCCCCATGTTCCCACCCCACTCTGCCTCTTCCCACCCCACCCTGTTCACCCCTTTCCCCGAGTGCACCCTGCCCTCGCTCCTCCCCTCCTCCCCCAGTGCCTCCTGAATACCACTGAACAGCTGATTGTGGTGGGCGGGAGGTGCTGGGAGGGAGAGGGTGAGTGCTGAGCACCCACTAGTTTTTTTCCATACGTGCTCCAGCCCTGGAGCACCCACGGAGTTGACTCCTATGGCTGATATTATGTTTGAATTAAAAATCCTGTTTTGTTGTAGTGCTGTATGTCTTTGATTTCCATGTGTTGCTGAGTTTAATAAATGTGGTGGATGCCTTTCCTATCCTTGATGTCACTTCCTGCTCGAGGTCTCCAGCTGCCCAGGTAGGTGACCTCGTCTACTCTCTTCCTATTTTTGCTTTCTCATGTGATGTTACTGCTTGATGTCTGAGCATCAAGCATGTTTGTTTTAGCATAACTAATTCTGACACCTGATTCGCCAGCTATTTTTGCTAGGTTGTTTGTCTTTGCCTGTAACTTTTTGGGGGGCATCACGCAGTAGCACAATATGATCAGCAAAGTGTAAGTCATCTAGGAATTTGGTATCTACCCATGCTATACCCTGGTTTGTGGTGCTAATACAAATCTTCATTATCCAGTCTATGGAAATGCCAAACAACAGCAGTGGTAAAATGCAGCCCTGTTTCCCACCTGTGTCCACATTGAACCACTCTGTTCAGATAAGTATAGGGAAGAATGAGAATAAGAAAGTAGACAAAGGTGAGAAAAGCAACACAAGGAAAGATAAACAGAGGTATATTGAAGACCTAACAGCTGTGAAGCAGAAGCTGCTGTGAAGACAGAAAATCACAGAACCATTTACCAAATGAAATTTGTGGACATTTCAAAACAGGAAATGGATCAATAAAAAACAAAGATGGAAAATGTTTACAATGGAGGTAGAACAGAAAAACAGATGGGCAAAACATTTCAAAGACATTGTCAACAGACTCAGACCCACTTCAGCACCAGCTTTTGATGGAACATGAACTTGATCAACTTGACGTTAACACTGGTCCAATAGAGATGTCAGAAGTACAGGCGGTAGTAGAGAGACAGAGCCTATCTAGAGCACCGGGCCTGGTGCAAGACCTGAGGCCTGAACCACAGTCAGCAAAGCCAGGCCATGCTATGAGTCAAAGTCAGGCCCTGTCATAAAGCAGACACTTGCTCACAAGTTCACTGCCCAGTACCTGAACTTGGCAAAGATATGGCAAGCATTGCTAAAACACAGGCAGTCCTAAATACTAGGTACTGGATATTCACGTAAACACATTCTTGGGAAATGGTACAGGAACACACTGACCCGGAGTAAGACAAGGACGGGAGGACAGGATAATGGATAGAGATGTTTTGTTCAAACCAAGAGGTACGAGGTGTAGGGTTGGTAACTAACCACATTGAAAGTGTAATACGTAACTTGTTTGTATCAATGTGTAAAAGAGAAGTCAAAGGAGGGGCATCTTTGCCCAGCCTAAGGGGCAGCAGAAAGTCCCACTGCTGATTGAGCTGGTCCATTGTTGCGGGCATACATGTGTTAGTGTATCTGCAGCTCCTCTGGGGCACTGGGATCTTGCTTCGTCAGCAATAAACCTGGCCTGGCGCCTTTGCCACTGAACCGACCCTGTGGTCTTTCTGGCTAGTACTAGTGAGGTCTGCTGAATCAGTTATCTGCACAGGGCTGAGACAGCATACAGACAGGACACACACACGCCAGCTGACAACACTGGTGACCCCAACTGCTGATTTGGTAAGTGGTGAGCTCTCCGCTGCAGGGGTCGCAAGCTAACATGGCGGAAAACTCCGAGGTAGGGAACACCCCTAATCCCCTCCCTAGATACCCTCAGAGTGTGATAAGGTTTGGACACACTGGGTAATGAAAAAAGGAGTCCATGTGAGTTTAAAAATCAACATGGGGAAGAAACATGGACTGGAATCTGTAAGGCGAGGGCAGAGACTGTAGCACTGAAACATAATAAGAGTAAGACATGTACAATATTGCAAACTATGACCATGGCTGTTAAATGGTTAAGACAACACACCACAAAATTGGTGGGACAAGTAACAGAAACAAAAAGTTAAAAGAAACAAGAAAAGCAACAGAGCCCTGTAAAGTCCTAGCAGGGCAGCAAGCAGTCCGGAGACATGATACATTATAGCAAGCACAGGAACAGATTAGAAAATTGGAAACAGCTGTAGAGAATCTGCAAAAAAAAAAAAAGCCATTCCCTCTTATAAATCTTGTGGGGCAACAATGGGCTTCAGGTACTTATATAGTGACTGAAGGCTACGGACAGAAATGGAAAAAGGTAGCCTTAGCACAATTAAAAAATGGAACACATAGGATGTCTGGAATGGATGGTGCAATGGGAACATGTGGAATGACCCAGACCAAAAGCCATCAAGCAGTCCATGGGCAGGGCCACCACACTGCAATCATCACCGTATGATGATAGCCAGGTTCTGGTAAAACATACCCCAAGACCTAGATTGGTGCCTGTCAGAACAGGAGAAGTAAGTGCACAGGAAGGAGAAGTAGCAAATAATACTTTCACTGGATTAGTAAATCAGTTGAAGGAAACAATGGAACAGTTCACAGAGCACATTAGGAGACAGGAGCTGCGCCCTGCCCTCGCTGGGTAGTGGATAAAAAAGAATTTCAAAGTGGAAAACTGAGAGTGAGCAGGTTAAGACCTAAAATTGATACATTAACGCATGGAGTTGCCCAGAAACAGTTAACTGCGCAGCAAAGAGCAATCCTGCAATCAATTTGGCATGCAGACAAAAGCAACAGACACTGGTGGAAAATTCAGCTTTTGCAAGAGCAGATAACAACCCCCACTCTCCTCTCAGAGCCAGAATAAAAACCAGGAATATGGGTTCCCAACTGTTTTAATCCATGGAGTCCCACTCTTTGCTCAAAGCTAATAATATAACCTTCTTTCTCAACTATTTTTACATTCCTGTTAAGTTTTCCTTATACATATCAAATGATCGGGTCTAAACTGTTGTTACCACTCAAGAAAGAGATCTTGGAGTCATTGTGGACAGTTCTCTGAAAACATCCACTCAATGTGCAGCGGCAGTCAAAAAAACTAACAGAATGTTGGGAATCCTTAAGAAAGGGATAGATAATAAGACAGAAAATATCACATTGCCTCTCTGTATATCCATGGTACGCCCACATCTTGAATTCTGTGTGCAGATCTGGTCACCCCATCTCAAAAAAAGATATATTGGAATTGGAAAAGCTTCAGAGAAAGGCAACAAAAATGATTAGGTGTATGGAAAAGCTTCTATATGAGGAGAGATTAATACGACTTGGATTTTTCAGCTTGGAAAAGAGATGACTAAGGGGGCATATGATACAGGTCAATAAAATCACAACTGGTGTGGAGAAAGTAAATAAGGAAGTGTTATTTACTCCTTCTCATAACACCAGAACTAGGAGTCACCTAATGAAATTAATAGGCAGCAGGTTTAAAACAAACAAAAGGAAGTATTTCTTCACACAACACACAGTCAACCTATGGAACTCTTTGCCAGAGGATGTTGTGAAGGTCAAGACTATAACAGGATTAAAAAACAAACCCACAAAAACTAGATAAGTTCACAGAGGACAGGTCCATCAATGGCTATTAGCCAGGAAGGGCAGGGATGGTGTCCATAGCCTCTTTTTGCCAGAAGCTGGAATGAGAGACGGGGATGGATCACTTGATGATTACCTGTACTGTTCATTTCCTCTTAAGCACGTGGCATTGGCCACTGTCAGAAGGCAGGATACTGGGCTAGATGGACCTTTCGACTGACCCAGTATGACCGTTTTTATGTTCTTATATCTTCTCTCAGTTTAAACTTGCCAATGCTGCCTATACTTGATAACTTGATAGAGTTAATTAAGCTTTCTTTGCTCAGGTCTCCCTTCCTTCCTAGGTTGCTTTTTCTCTCCCTACATCCCCATCTCTCCTTTAAAAATTAATCGTGATTAATCACGCTGTTAAACAATAATAGAATACTATTTATTTAAATATTTTTTGATATTTTCTACATTTTCAAATACATTGATTTCAATTACAACACAGAATATAAAGTGTACAGTGCTCACTTTATATTTATTTTTTATTACAAACATTTGCACTCTGAAAAAGAAACTTCAGTTCACCTCGTACAAGTACTGTAGTGGAATCTCTTTATCATGAATGCTGAACTTACAAACATAGAATTATGTAAAAAAGAATAACTGCACTTAACAATAAAACAATGTAAAACTTTAGAGCCTAAAAGTCCACTCAGTCCTACTTCTTGTTCAGCCAATCACTCAGACAAACAAGCTTTCAGTGTTAGGGGAGGACAGGGGAGGGGAGAAGCAGGGGCGGCTCCAGGCACCAGCGCTCCAAGCACGTGCCTGGGGCGGCAAGCCACTGGGGGCACTCTGCCGGCAGGCTGCCTTCGACGGCTTGCCTGCCAAGGGTCCACTGGTCTTGCGGCTTCGGTGGACCTCCTGCAGGCGTGCCTGCTGAGGATCCACTGAAGTCGTGGGATGGAGGGTCCACCAAAGCTGCGGGACCAGCGGACCCTCCATGCTTGGGGCGGCAAAATGTCTAAAGCCACCCCTGGGGAGAAGTAAGCAATGTCGTGTGCAGGAGGAGGGCCTGGGAGGGTGACAATGAGGAGGAGCAAGAAATAACTTGTGCAGGAGGAGGGTAAGGAAGGTGTTTTGCTGCTGCTTCCGTAAGGGTGGTTTCTGGTACTGGGCTCACCAGACTCGCCTCCTTTCATTGAGCTAGGTAGGCCGCCCCTCAGCTGAGTGAGCCCTTGTTTGCAAGGGAGGGTGGATTTTACCACAGGGACTCATCATACTGCAGTGGAGGAGAGGTTGGTGCAGGGATGCTGAGCTTGCCAGGCCCATGTTCTCTCTGGGGTACCCCTGGAGTGAGCAGCCACCTAGGGGCAAGGGGACACAACGCAGAGCGGTTGGTCCCGGGAGTGAGTGGCTGGCTGGGAACAATAGGGCCGAGGCTGACTAGGGTGCCGATACGTCCGATTTTGGCCAGGGCAGTCCCCTTTTTCAGTCCTGTCCTGGCCATCTCTACTTCTTCGCCAAAACTGGGCATTTGTCCTGGCTGCAAGGCAGAGCAGAAAGAGGCAGCAGCAGCCCGGGGGGTCAGCTGAAGGCAGCACTGCCCGCCAGCAGGAAAGTGGAGAAAATTGCTGCTGGCAAGCAGTGCTGGCTTCACAGCTGACCCTGGGGTGGCACAGAGCTGGGGGGCAGGGATCAGCCGCAGCCAGGGGAGGCACAGAGGTTGGGGGGAGAGATCAGCCTCAGCCAAGGGAGGTGCGGAGCTCGGGGGGGGATCAGCCTCAGCCGGGGGAGCTCGGGGGTGGGGACAACCCCAGCCCTAGACAGCATGGGGAAGGGGTCAGCCCCAGCCTCGGGTGGCACAGGGCTTGGAGGGGGAGACACCATGGTGGGCAGTGTGGAGCTGGGGGGGGGGGCAGCCCCAGCTGCAGGCACCACGTGGTGGGGGTCAGCCCTAGGAGCTATGGGGAGTGCGGCTTGGGGAGCCCTGCGGCGGGGGGGGGGGAGCCTAGCTCCAGCTACCCCGTGGCCTGGCCGTCCTGTTTTTACTTTAAAAACGCCGGGATGAGAACCAGTTTATTTTCTCTGTCCTCATCTCTTCCCGCCCTCTGGTGGCGGCTTCCATTACTGTGCCTCTCCAGAGCAGCTGTTGTGGGCTTCCTTGGAGCCCAGGCAGAGACTCACTGTTGTTGTGCCCAGAGCTGGCCTAGGTGGGGCCTGTAGTGAAGGCAGTGTGAGTAACCGCCACCCTCATTTGGGAACACAGTAACAGATTAGGGTGACCAGATGTCCCGATTTTATAGGGACAGTCCCAATATTTGGGGCTTTGTCTTATATAGGCTCCTATTACCCCCTACCCCCGTCCCACTTTTTCATACTTGTTGTCTGGTCACCCTATTTGGGAAGGTGTTTGCAAGGGGAGGGGGATAGCAAAGAGACTTCAAGGGGTTGTCCTGAGAAGAGGTGGAGTGGTGTTGTCATCTAACCAGAACCCAGAGTTGCTGACCTCTGGTTAAAACAACTCCAGTCTTCAGAGTTGTGCAGCTTGGAATGATGCCAAATTAGAATTACTCTGCCTCTTGTTGCCTTGGCTGGTCAGATTTAGTGGAGCAGCAGAGGGCTGTCCTCAGCATCATGATTTTCAAGTGCACCCACGCCAGCATTTATAACTCTGAAATCCAGACATCCGGGCTGGGGTAAATGGTGTCAGTGTAAATGCAAGTTAGATACGTTTCATTCACTGCTGTAAACTATTTGTTAATTGATTTATCGAACTGCCCCTGCTGATTTAAATTAGTTGTGACATTTAATCGCAGTCTGTTATAGCATGTTTCCTTAAAGTGTTAAGTAAAGCTGTGTTAACTCTAATCTAATTGTCTATTGTTTATAATTGGTATTTTTGAGTTAGACCCAATGCACAGATTAGCTCAGGTTTCTTCCTGGAGGCTCCCAAGGAATGTCATTGTGTGTACAGGGCCCAGCTAGGAGGAGGCACTGCAAATTTTAGTTTCCTTTACAAGTAAAAAGACTGCAACAGAGGGGTAGATAGAGAATTCCCTCCTATCCAACATCACCATTGGGATACTTCTTTACTGTCAAGAGCATCAGGTGCCCGGGCATACAGGCAAGTGTTGCCAGCTGCCGACCAACCCAGGGAGGAAGGGGGTGGGGGCAGAGAGAAGGAGTGAAGGAGGTTTACCGAAGTAATGCAGTTTACATCTGCTCTACTTTTGCTTCTGCTTCTGCCAATGGGAGTGCAGCTGGGGTGGGGTTGGCTGGGCCCAGTGGCCAATGGCAGGACAGGGAGTAGATTTGAAGGGCTGCAGGGTTGGGTGGATGCACAGGCACAGAGCTCAGGCAGTGTTTGGTGAAGGCAGGTATAGGGCAGGGGAGGAATAGAGCTGGGGCAGGATGCTCTCTGAAATTAACGGGAAAATGTTGGTCAGCATGCTGGGTTCTCTAATCTAATGTTTCTCTTATCAGGAATAGAAGCTGAAAGGGAGAAACACACACCAGTAAAACAGGACACAGCCTGGGAGGCTGTAGTGAAAGCCATGGCCACTGTCCGGAACAGAGGTAAAGATGTAGTGTGTGTGTTTAAATATATACATATATGCTTGTGTGTGTATATCCATACAGTATAAGTGTGCATTTATATGTGTTAAAGCCTATATGACTTTATGGGCATATAGATGTATGTGCATCTGTATGGCTATTGTGAATCTATGTCTGTTTGTCTCTGTGAGTTTATTTATACCCAAACTGTATTTTTAGTTACTAACTTTTTAATAAAGATAAAGTAACTGACAATAAAATGATTTTCTTGCTTAAATCCCAAAAGAGTGCTTCTTACAAAGACAAAAGGTGAGAGAATACAGCAGAGCTGAGGCACTCTAGGTTACAAAGTACAAGAGATACATGTACAAAGCTATAAAAAAGATTTATATATATAAAAATTAGTACATCTTTCCTCAAACAGCTCAGATTTTTGTGTGTGTCTATATCTGGGTGCAGGGCCGGCTTTAGGAAGTGCGGGGCCCAATTCGAACATTTTCAGCGGGGCCCCGGCAGGGATGACTTAAAAAAAAAAACCATGTAAAAAAAAGCCTTTCATTTCTTAGCAACTGGTTCCTTGTAAAAAATTCTGCTTTAAGGGATGTGCCACAATATGTATTTTTTGTACCAATAGGGTTACCATACGTCCGTATTTTTAAAAATTCCTCCCGGATGGCGATTTAAGAACCAAAAAGCTGGACATGTCCGGGAAAATACGGATGTACGTTAACCCTACCTAAAGTTCTTTTTTAAAAAGATGGGCCTGAACTAGAAATGAGCTCTGTTTCACATGTGTGGGTCCCCACCACGCCCTGGGGGTGTGCTAGGGTGACCAGATGTCCAGATTTTATAGGGACAGTCCCGATTTGGGGGTCTTTTTCTTATATAGGATCCTACTACCCCCCACCCCTGTTCCAATTTTTCACACTTGCAGTCTGGTCACCCTAGGGTGTGCACATGTGTGGGTCCTAGCTGTTCCCTGCCCCTCTCATTGAAGCAGGTGTGCAGGGTTACTGCCCTGGGAACTGCAGGGCACCAGTGGACATGGGGCTGGCTGGAGGCAGGGCAGGGGCTGACTGGAGTTAGGGTCTGGCTGCAAGCAGGGCAAGGGGTGTGGGGCTGGCTGGAGACAGGGGGATGTGGGGTGGGCTGGCTGGCTTCAAGCAGGGCCGCAGGGGGGTGCAGCAAGTGTTGGCAGGCCTGGAGACAGAGGAGTGCGGGACTTGCTGGCTTCAGGCAGGGGCGTGTGGCAGGGGTTGTCTGGAGACAGGGCAGGAGGTGCGGGGCTGGTGCGGGGAGGGGCTGGCTGCAGGTAGGGCAGGGAGTGCGGGGCTGGGTGCAGGCAGGGGCTGGGTTCTCTAATCTAATGTTTCTCTTATCAGGAATAGAAGCTGAAAGGGAGAAACACACACCAGTAAAACAGGACACAGCCTAGAAGGCTGTAGTGAAAGCCATGGCCACTGTCCGGAACAGAGGTAAAGATGTAGTGTGTGTGTTTAAATATATACATATATGCTTGTGTGTGTATATCCATACAGTATAAGTGTGCATTTATATGTGTTAAAGCCTATATGACTTTATGGGCATATAGATGTATGTGCATCTGTATGGCTATTGTGAATCTATGTCTGTTTGTCTCTGTGAGTTTATTTATACCCAAACTGTATTTTTAGTTACTAACTTTTTAATAAAGATAAAGTAACTGACAATAAAATGATTTTCTTGCTTAAATCCCAAAAGAGTGCTTCTTACAAAAACAAAAGGTGAGAGAATACAGCAGAGCTGAGGCACTCTAGGTTACAAAGTACAAGAGGTACATGTACAAAGCTATAAAAAAGATTTATATATATAAAAATTAGTACATCTTTCCTCAAACAGCTCAGATTTTTGTGTGTGTCTATATCTGTGTGTCTGTCTGTCTGTCAGGGCTTATCTATATTCGAAAACTTGCACCAGTGTAATTAAATCGTTACACTGGTGCAAGTTTCTTTATAGGTAAGAGCATGTGTTCATTCTGGGCCTGCTCCAGAGCCCATTGAAGTCAAGGGGACTCTTTTCACTGCTGTCAATGGGCTTTGGATCAGGCCCTAGCTGAATATGTGTCTGTGCATGTCTGGACATGTTTTGACTATCCCTGCATGCCTGTGTGTGGGCTCCCAGATTGAGTTGACAATGGTAGAATCATGAAAATGGCAGAGAAGAAAGTGCTGATGAAGGAATTTTAAAGATACAGACTCTTTGTTACCACTAACTCCTGGTGCTGAGGGGGAAATGAGAAGTGTCCCTTGCAGTTTGCTCTCAGTGTTCCCATGGCATGTCAATCCTGTTTTGTCTTCTGAGATTCTCAATACAAATAACAAGGGATGGTTATTCTGTTCCAAAACAGAACCAGCTTGAGCATGTCACCTGAGAAATCTCCATCTTTAAAACACTATTATTAATTTTATTTTCAAATGTATTACTGGCAGCATCCACATTTTAAAATAAAATAAAAGTTTAAAAAAAGAAGAAAGGAAAGAACCGATATTTGGGCATCAGTGGGTTCTTACAGTTATAAATGACAATTTGAGGGCCTGAGTCCTGTTGATTTCAATGAACTTTGGACCATGTCCTAGATATTATTATTAATGTTGTTGTTTTATTATTAATAATGATGATTTTCACTGTTCCATAGTAAGTAATGGGCAATCTCCCTCCTTCACTCATGATTAAATTAGTGGTCATATTGGGGGCCAGGATGATCCCTTATCCATTAGCAGGGAGTTGCTTTCCTCAGCAGTACTGATTAGAAACTGTCCATTGAGAATGAACAGTTGTAGGCCACATGGTCCCAGGGAGGATGCATTGGGAGGCCTCCCTTTCTGTCTTCCCTTATGTTTCTCTCTGTGCACCAGGTGACTCTATTCTTTTTCCCACAGATCATGAATCCAGAGGCATCACACAGGGGTGAGAATGAAAGCTCCATACCCATATCCTTCACAAGATTTACAGAGAAAGTGGGAGCTAGGAAAGGTTCAGTTCTCACTCCCCTCTCATCAGTGTGATATTAGATTTAACCCTCCATCTTCCTCATCTCTTTCTTTTCTCCCATCACTAAATCTGAACCTCTGTCTATCCTTCCGTGAGTTCCCTTTCCATTTATCTGTGCCTCCTTCCCATCTCTCTCATTTTTAACTTTTTGTGACTGGCAAGCTCTTAGCAATAAAGCTGCAGTCAGTTACTCTTTAGAACTGGGGTCCCCAACGCGGTGCCCATGGGTGCCATGGTGCCCGCCAGGGCATCCTTATTCATCTGCCTTCTGGCCGCTGGACAAGCAGCCGCCAAAATGCCGTTGAGAAGTGGCAACAAGAAGAAGCACTAGCCTCTTGATGACGCTGCTTCACAGCAGCAGTTCGGTGGCGATTCCTCTTGACGTTGCTGTTTCACGGGGGCATTTTGGCAGCTCCTTGTCCGGCGGCCACGGTCCTCGGCGGCTAGTCATCCAGTGCCCACCCCATGGAAAAGGTTGGGGACCACTGCTTTAGAATCTCTCTCATGTTTCAGGGGGAAGATATCCCAGGAGACATTTATAGACAGTTATGACCCAAGTGTCCTTCGAAGGGTGCAATACATGCTCTATGAAATCAAGTGGAGCAATAGCGAAAGGCCCTTGCAGAGCTGTTGCCATAGCACTCAAACGGAGCATGCTGAAATCTACTTCCTGGAAGATGTCTTTCAGAAGCAAAGATCTGATCCTTCTGACCACTGCTCCATCACCTGGTACATGTCCTGGAGTCCCTGTGGGGACTGCTGCAAGCAAATCAGAGATTTCCTGAAGGCCCAGCCTAATGTGAATCTAGTTATTTATGTAGCACGGATCTACTGGCACAAAAGGGAAATCAATCGTCAGGGTCTACGGAGCCTGATGAACATCGGAGTGTCCATCCGAGTCATGGACCTCCCAGGTAATGACTCATGGAGTTAGGGGGAATACATGGGATAGAGATGGGACATGGAGCATTTTTCTTCTAGGTCTCTGGTTCCAATTCAGCCCTGGTCAGAGGCCATGGATGGCTCCATGGAAGTTGTAGAATGGATTATGGAATCTTTTCACTTCTACGTCAGTGGCTCCAGTCTGGTCCCAAGACTTGGGGGGTAGTGCAATGGGATTCAGAGCTTTTCCCCTTTAGGTCTCTGGTTTCAAACCTTCCCCTGAGTGCCAGTGACCAAAAGCCAATAGCTGACAGCCATTTTTTGACATATTTGAAACGTGCTGGGGTTTGCAGTCCAGCTCCTAGCAGTACAGATAAAAATCACTAAAATCTCGCTCCCTGCTGGCAGTTGCTGATCCCCTTGTCTCAGCAGAGAGGCTGATCCCCTTGTCTCAGCAGAGAGGCTGAGGCAATTAAGAGTCAAGGCCCCTTTTTACTGCTAGAGGCGGGAACTGAGAGCTGAGGCACACTGCTGAGCCGTGTGCATGGGTGAAGCTGGTGTGGCACTGCCGCTGTCTCTATTCAGGGAATAAACTGAGAACACCAGCCTCCTTCCCGGCGCAGTCCATCTGCCATCTTTCAATTTCATCTGAGAACATAGTATTGTATTGGGATGTGTAGCAAGGCAACGACTCACTGGCACAGTGCCTCCTGCTGGTCATCCTGGGAATTAGCTCTCTAGCTCCAGAGCGCCCTCTGCTGGCCGATGTTCCACTTGCCTCAGGGCTGTTTTAACCCCTTTGGGGCTGGAGCAGGGTAACTGCCCTGCTACACACAGCCCCCCTCAAGATCCCCACTCCTCAGAGTGGGGTGGGGGTCTCCTGGTCTGGACCAGTCACCCATGCGCCTCCAGAGCCACTCATTTCCTTTCTGACTCCTCCAGATGCTTCCGCAGGTGGGTCTCCTTGTCTAGGACGGTCGCATACTCTTTAGTGAGGTCCGGGGCTCTCGCTTTGGCCTCATGATGGGTCTGCTCTGCAACCTCCAGCCGCACACACAGGCCAGACTCCCCCGGGCCCTCTTCCTTCAGGGTCTGGGTGCCTACTGCGACCTGCTCCACAATAGCCTCGGTCCCAGCCTCTTGCTGGGACCACTCTGTCCCAGTCTCTTTGTCTGCCATCCCCCATGGGTGGCTCTCAGGCAGGTCTACTGCCATCTCTGCAGCCTCTACCCCATTGCTCCTTGACCCCTTTGGGTCCACAGGCCCCTCCACCTGAGTCCGCCCTCCTCCGAGGGGGCAGTTCTTCATGTGGCCCCATTCATGGCAGCCAAAGCAGGCTCGCCGCCCCTTTGCTGCCCTGGGCCCCGGTTTCCTCGGTCCTTCTCAGGGCCAGGCCTCCCTGGACTGCCCTGGGCCGTGCCTAGACCTCACAGTCCCCTTGTATTTGGGGTGGGCCGCACATGCCTGCATTCTCCACCACATCATAGTGGGGCAACGACTCACTGGCACGGCGCCTCCTGCTGGTCTCCTGGGAATTAGCTCTGCAGGTCCAGACCATCCTCTGCAGGCTGGTGTCTCGCCTGCCACTGTCCCCTGTGTCCCTCCCAGACCCCAGTGCCCCTTACCTTGGGGTTCTGCTCTCGGCAGTAGCCCCACAGTCTGAGTCTCCCCTCTCAGGGGACCCCCCATCTATCCCCACCTTGTCTCAGTGGCTACTGCCAGTCACCATCTAGCCCCCACACATGGGTGGGCTGCAGTCTGTGAACCACTCATTGGCAAGGGGGCTTGGACGTGCTACTTTTGCCTACCCCTGGGCAGCCCCTATGCAACCCCAGTACCTGCTTTGGGCCTTCACCAAGGCCTGCAGCCTGGGGAATTGCCAGGCTTGAGCTCCCCCACTCCTTTGCCTTTCCCCAGCCCTGCTCAGCCTCAGGTACCCTGCTCGGCTCCCAGGCAGCCAAGTCCTTCTCTCTCCACCGCTAGAGAGACTTTCTCAGCCTCTGGCTCACAGCCTTTTATAGGCCAGCTGTAGTCTGATTGAGGCATAGCCCCAGCTGTGGCTGCTTCCTCAATTAGGTTTATTGGCTTCCAGGAGCAGCTCTTTCCCAGGGCTGTTTTAACCCCTAGCGGGCCGGAGCGGGGTAACCGCCCCGCTACAGGATGTCTTTGCAGCTTTTTTCTAATCTACCCCCAGAGTAAAATCAGCTCACCCACTGATAGTGTGCTGCTGCTACTAATCGTGAACAAATAGATGATATTTTACTCTCCCCACAATACATAAATGACCTGTCCCAGGTGAATAAGTGAGTGAAATTTTGCAAGGCTGATTTAATGAGACCTTCCCTGGACAGAAAGATGGAAAAGGCCAGCAGAACATGAGGCCCAAGTGCTGTAGTGTCCTCAGGTGGTCCTGCCTAGCAGAAGTATTCTGCATGGCTCAAATTAGTCTTGCTCCCTTGAGATTGACTGACTTTTGTGTATACTGAGTCCACTGATACCTCCTTCAGCACATGACTGATTTGCTTCATTTCCCCAGTTTATAGCTACTGTTGGAGAACATTTGTCGACGGTGAGGACAAGTATGAAGATTATTGGCCCAGGCACTTTGCTCCATGGATAATGCTATATTCTCTCGAACTCCAGTCCATCCTTCAGGTCAGTGGAACTTTAGGGAGGGGGAAAGTGCATCCAGAAACGATCCACAGTCGCATGCAGAACCCAGTGTCTGAACTGGACATTTCCTTGATCTCCTTTGAAATCTCCCTGGTTCTGTGAGAGTTTTTCCTGCAGCTGAGCTATAACACATGGTGATTCCCAGATGAGCTCATGGGGATGCTAAAAGGACAGGAAAAGGTTCTTCACATCCTTTGTGGCATTTAAACACCTCAGGGGTTTGCTTTATTTCAAAGCAGTATAAATGTAAAAAGTTCCAGAGAGAGAACCCCCCCCAGTTCTTCTCTAAGATACCATCCTTGACCTAGAGACCTTTCTTCCTGACCCTCCCTTGCAGACTCGACTTCCAACTCTTCCTTCTCTCAGGGCCCATCTACACTAGCAAAACTCTTGTCAGGCCTCCCATCCCCCAACCAGAGCTGGTTAACCCCTTTCCTTGCCAACGTCTGGATGGGGTTTATATATTCCCTCCCAGGAACGGGACCATAGAATGTTTCATTGAACTCCCCTAAAATCTCCTCTATTTCCAAATCACAAGTGTCAGCGGCTGATCTGTAATCCACAATCAGTGCATGATGAGTAGAGCTGGTCAAAGAATGGAATTTCTGTTCTGTGGAAAATTCCAAGATTTCCTTTCATTCTGCATTGGAACAAACCCGAGACCTTTTGAATTTTTTTTATAACCACTCCCAGGAGGTGAAAGTAAACAAGCTCATCGACTGCAAAAAGATAACAGCCTGCTGACTAGAGCACACATGTGGAAGACCTAGGTTCAAGTCCCCACTCTGAATTAGACAGAGTAGGGACTTGGACCTCAGTCTGCTATTTCCCAGGTGAATGCCCAAACCACCAAGCTATTGGCTATTCTGGGAAGAGCATCCTCCTTCTCTCTTTAAATGCCATTCCGGCCTTGAGAAACCTTCCTGGCAAAAGCTTCACCATAATAGATATATTTCTGCAAGACATTTTGGTTTTGATGAACCTGCATGTTCTGATGAAAAATTGTTTAGTTGGAAAACTCCAAACCAGTACTAATGATGAGTCCCTGTGACCATTAAGCATGGCATGGAACTCCAGTGAGCCATGGAACACCCTGGTTCTGAATGAGATTTGAAGCATACTGATTGCATTTACAGTGAGTTAAGCTGCCAACCTCCCAAAAAGAAATTAACTTCAGCTCCCATTTTTCTCAGCAGAACATTCCCTCTTGCTTAAAGATTTCATCATTTAAGAACCAGGCTCCAGCTTTCAGCCTACGTGTAGGTGAGAAACAGAAAAGAGCACTCGCATCAGCCAATCCCTATTAGCCACCAGTATCCTGTCCTGGGCAGCCAATCAGTCTCTGGAAGCCATGAGTGTCTTGAAACAGGCCATCAACTGCTAAGCAACTGAAACCAGTTGACAGGAAACATCACCTACATTAAAACTCCAGAACTGGGGGAGGGGAAGAGGATGCAGCCAGATGCAATTGCTTCAGCTTGTAGCTTTTTGAAAAGTGAATTGTGTTAAAAGTGACTGGGTCATGGTAGCAACTTTCTACAGGTTTATTCCATCACAGTTAACACAAGAGTATCTTGCTTATTCCAGGGCTGCCCAGAGGATTCAGGGGGCCTGGGGCAAAGCAATTTTGGGGGCCCCTTCCATAAAAAAAAAGTTGCAATATTATAGAATACTATATTCTCATGGGGGCCCCTACGGGGCCTGGGGCAAATTGCCCCATTTCCACCTCCTCCCCCCCCGCACCCGCGGGTGGCCCTGGCTTATTCTGCAGACAATGCTGTTTCACCAAATGAACATAAAACTATATGCTTTGCTTTGTGTAAGCAGTTTATAAGGAACTAACTCATTAGGCATTTACATAGAGAGACCTTAGAGAGGATTTATTTTCTGAGGTTATTTCTTTGAATTATGTTTTTCTTGTAGATTTCTGGATTTTACTTTTTGTCATTTGTCAACATAACATTTGAATAAAATATCTATAAGGAAGCACTGCCTTTGTTTGTTTTTACATTTTCAAAATGTAAATCAAATGGTACTTAATAATCTCTGGTCAGTGATAACATAAGAATGGTCCAATGTATGACATCACAGATTGTTCTAAGAAGCAACAGAGAGTCCTGTGGCACCTTTAAGACTAACAGATGTATTGGAGCATAAACTTTTGTGGGTGAATACCCACTTCGTCAGATGCATGATGCATCAACTCTTGTTCTAAGAGTTGATTAAGTGGTGGGGGCAGTTCTTAAAATGAATTGACATTCCAGAAATTGGCTTTACCAGTGTTTAATTTTCCTCTAGGCTTTCCCATGGTGCTCAAACTCCATACATTGTGTTCCTTTGTGAGATCATAGAAGGCTGATCGCATCCTACGACTAAGAACTTCATATATATGCAGATATTAGCATGCATTTACATAAAGAAGATATGGCAGTGTACAAGGATAGCAAATTGTTGCAGAGAATCTCCCCAGCTATTGTAACCCTAGCATCTCCCAGCAGACTGATGCTGGGGTTAGGAAGTTCCCAGTTATTCCATTCCTGGCCTCTCCCAGCAGAAGGTGATGTGGAGAAAAGAGCAGGAGACTGAGAGCAACTCTTGCAGCTACAGGTGCTCTAGGGCCCAGTGTTTTGAAATGGATTTGCCACGGAAGCTATGGCTGAAATAACAAACTACAAGTTTCAAGTGAAATTTCCCCCCTCTATAATGTCTGTCAGTGTCTCTCTCCCCTCTCTGTCTCCTTTATCCCTCCTCCCTCTCTTTTCAAACCCTACAATATCTCTGTCTCTCACTCAATTACACACACCCATGAGAATTTTGGGAGATTCCCCCATCCCTAACTAGAGAACATCAAGGCTCCACAGTTTTTTTCGCTCATAACCAGTGTCCTCTGTGTGTCTTGTTTACCTCCTCAGGAGTTCCTATATAGAACTCGGATATATTTCTCATTTCACCTCCCTTACATTCCTGATGACACACTGGGCAGAAATGAGGCAGTTCCCTTTGATCCCTGAAGTTTTAGTGACCAGGAATAGAAACAGAAAGAATAACATTTAATAAAATCATCCCAAAGTCGGGCAAGATAGTGAGAGGAATTCATGACTTCTAGGGCAAAGACAGACAACAATGGTGTTTCTGTGTGGGTATGTGTGTATGTATGAGAGAGAATCACTCCCTTGGGAGTCAACTAAATTGAAAAGCATTTGCAGTGGCTTTTACTAACCAAGTGATGTTTAATTTTTAAGAGTTAATTTTCTAGTGCTAAATTTAGCAGTGAACATGAATTAATATTCAGTGTGCCCATAAGTGAGATTTCCATACTGTTTCACATTTAATTATAATGCTATTTTATAGCTGTTTCTGTAAGTGGGAAATAACATGTATTAAATAGTAATGATACCTGAATTTCTTTCTGGTCATGACTAGGGCTGTCGATTAATTGCAGTTAACTCATGCAATTAACTCAAAAAATTAATTGATTAAAAAATTAATTGTGATTAATCGTAGTTTTAATTACACTTTTAAACAATAGAATACCTATTGTAATTTATTAAATCTTTTGGATGATTTTCTACATTTTCATCTACATTATATTCTGTGTTGTAATTGAAATCAAAGTGTATATTATTTTTATTACAAATATTTGCACTGTAAAAATGATAAACAAAAGAAATAATATTTGTCAATTCACCTCATACAAGTACTGCAGTGTAATCTCTTTGTTGTTAGAGTGCAACTTACAAATGTAGATTTTTCTTATGTTATATAACTGCACTCAAAAACAAAACAATGTAAAACTTCACTCAGTCCTACTTCTTGTTCAGCCAATCGCTAAGACAAATAAGTTTGTTTACATTTACAGGAGATAATGCTGCCCTCTTCTTATTTACAATGTCACCAGAAAGTGAGAACAAGCGGTCGCACGGCACTTTTGTAGCTGGCATTGCAAGGTATTTATGTGCCAGATATGCTAAACAATTGTATGGCCCTTCATGCTTCGGCCCCCATTCCAGAGGACATGCTTCCATGCTGATGACACTCATTAAAAAATAATGCGTTAATTAAATTTGGGACTGAACTCCTTGGGGGAGAATTGTATGTTCCCTGCTCCGTTTTACCTGCATTTTGCCATATATTTCATATTATAGCAGTCTCGGATGATTACCCAGCACATGTTCATTTTAAGAACACTTTCACTGTAGATTTCACAAAATGCAAAGAAGGTACCAATGTGAGATTTTTAACCGACCCAAGGTTTAAGAATCTGAAGTACCTCCCAAAATCTGAGAAGTCTTAAAAGAGCAACAACTCCAATGCGGAAACTACAAAACCCGAACCACCAAAAAAGAAAATCAACCCTCTGCTGGTGGGATCTGACTCAGATGATGAAAATGATCATGCATTGGTCTGCACTGTTTTGGATTGTTACTGAGCAGAACACATCATCAGCACTTTCAGGTAACATTGTAAACAAGAAGAGGGCAGCATTATCTTCTGCAAATGTAAAGAAACTTGTTTGCCTGAGTGAGTGACTGAATAATAAGTAGGCCTGAATAGAGTAGCAGGCTCTAAAATTTTACATTGTTTTATTTTTGAATGCAGGTTTTGTTGTTGTTGTTTTTAAATAATTCTACATTTCTAAGGCCTTGGCTACACTTGCAAATTTGCAGCGCTGCAGCAGGGTGTGAAAAGCGCCAGTGTGGTCAAAGCCCCAGCTCCCAGCGCTGTACATTATTCCCGACAGGGAGGTGGAGTACGGACAGCGCTGGGAGAGCTCTCTCCCAGCGCTGGCGCTTTGACTACACTTAGCGCTTCAAAGCGCTGCCGCGGCAGCGCTTTGAAGTGCAAGTGTAGCCAAAGCCTATGTTCAACTTGCAGGATAAAGAGATTGCACTACAGTATTTGTATTTGGTGAATTGAAAATTACTATTTATTTTGTTTATTTACAGTGAAAATACTTGTAATCAAAAATAAATATCAAGTAAGAACTGAACACTTTGTATTCTGTGTTGTAATTGAAATCAATATATTTGAAAATGTAAAAAACATCCAAAATGTTTAAATAAATGGTATTCTGTTATTGTTTAACTGTGTAATTAATCACAACTAATTTTATTAATCGCTTGCCAGCCCTAATATGGGACTTGTATGTGCTGGTGTGAACACTCTGGCTCTGGCAGAATTTTAGCAAGTGGGAATGTAAGGGGACTGTTGGCTGCTTACTGAAACTCAGTGGGGTGTTTTGATTGGCCCTCTCCCAGTCCCAAAACAAAGGGGAAGGGCCAATAAGAAATCAAGTTCCTGAGACTGACAGTCCCCAGGCCAATGGAGAGAGGCCAGTGCTCCAGAGCAGCCTGATTGACAGGGCAGGGAGGCCAACGAGGGGCTCAGGAGCCCAGGGCTCTATCCTCGGTGTGAGCTGGGAGCAGCAGCCAGCACTGGAGGGCGGGAGAAGCAGTGGCCTGAAGGCAGAGCTGGGCTGGAACCCGGCAGCAGCAGCAGCAGCATCTGGGGAGCAGGCGCGGGAGCAGCCCAGCCACGCCGAGCTGAGTGGTGACGGGGGGAGCTGCAGGCCCAGAGCTGGGGAGCAGCCGCTTGCTGTGCCCCAAGTGACACCGGAGCCGGGTGCGGTGAGCGGCTGGGGAGAGCGAGGGGGGCCCTGGGCAGAGAGCCCAGCGCAGGGAGCCAGCGCCAGACAGGAGGCCTTGCAGGCTGGACTTGGAGGGAGATTGTGACTCTGACCGGGGGAGGATGACACTGAGGAGAAGGGTCCTGTTCCCTACAGCTTGGGGGCATGTGGCCACCACCAGAGCAGGTGTCTGACCCGCGGTATCACTGCAGGCAGCCAGGGCCTGGGAAGGAAGTCTGGGAGGTGTGAGGAACAGACTGTGACCTTTCCAGAGACGCTGGTTGTGGTGTCCCTGTGCCACAGAACGGGGTGACGTGTTTTCCTTTACCCCTTCCCATTTTTACCTTTTTATTTGACAATTGCTGTTTAATAAATTGTATTTGCTTTGAGCCATGGGCGGCACCTTCCCTGGCGCTGCAGTTGACTCACTTGCGGACACCTTGGCCGCGGTGCCACCGGCCCTTTCCCAAGATCCACGCCACTTCCTCCACTCCACCCCCACCCCCGAGGTCCCTGCTGCTCGCCATGTCCCTCCTCCTTGGGACGGGGGAGTGAGGAGGGACGTGGAGAGCCAGCAGCCGGTGCACTGAGGAGGCTCGGCCAGGCACTGTGATTGGAGGCAGGGGGGGCCTTCAGGGGCTGGAGGAGCTGGCGCTTGGCCGGGCCCAACTCTGGCGGGGGGAAGGGGAGGGGGTTGGCGGCTCGGCCCGGTGCTGGGGCTGGCCTGACACTCAGGGAGGCTGGCGGCTTGGCCTGGTGCTCGGGGGCGAGGGGAGGGCTGTGGGTTGGGGAGAGCTGGTGGTGGTGGCTTGGCCCGATGTGGGCGGGCGGGCTGGGGCTCTTTCGGTCATGGGGGCCCCTCAGGGTTTCTCCTTTTATGGGTGTATGTGTTTTTTCTGGGTTCTGGTGTGTGGGAGAGGGGGGCCTTGGGTGGAAGGGGTGGGGCTGGTGGGCTAGCCTCTCCAAGGCAGGGGTTCACTCGCTGCCCATGCTTTGAACTATATGTAATGATCAGTGGGTCAGGGAAGCGTCTGGTGTGAAGAAATTACCCTGGAGTGAGGACACCCTCAACCCTGTCCTAAGTGACCATGACAAGATGGGGTCAAGCCTCCCAGGAATACCGGGCACAGCCTTGTTGGGGTTATGAGGAGTCTGCCACACCAGAGAGTGTAAGGGGAGTCCTTGAAGTCAGGCAGGCCTCTGGGTAAGCGCAGGTGGAGCAAGGACTCAAATCCTTTGCTAGTCCATTTTACCAGGGTAGTGTATAAGCCAGGAAAGTTTCTCACTGCGGGAGCATTCCCCCGCTCACACATGTACATCAGTCTCTCTCTCTCTCTGAGGCCTCTGAACTTAATTGGAAGTGATCCATTTGGGAAGATCTTGAATGCTGTAGTCCAGCCTAGGAGACGACACCCTGCCATGGTGCCTTGGGGTGGCGGGGAGAGAGCTTTCACTTTCAGGGAATGCAAAGAGAGCGTGCGATGGGCTCCATTTTGGAGAAGAGCTGAGATTGCTTGGTGGAGCTCTGTCCAAGCCACAAGCTGCCATAAGAAAGCCAGAAGCTGCTGCTGAGAGCCTGCTCGGGCTTTGATGAAGCAAGGAGCCTCAGAAGCTGTTGTGGGCTTCCTTGGAGCCCAGGCAGAGACGCACTGTTGTTGTGCCCAGAGCTGGCTTACGTGGAGCCTGTAGTGAAGGTGTAACTATGCTGGTTTGGAGGGATTTGCAGTCAGTCCTGCCTTCCTCAGGGTGTCCAGGACCGCTTCCACCTTCTCCACGTGCGTCTACCAGTCGGGGCTATATATGATGACATCATCAAGATAGGCTGCCGCATACTTTCCATGGGGTCGCAACACTTTGTCCATTAGCCGTTGGAAAGTAGCGGGAGCCCCATGCAACCCAAAGGGGAGAACAGTGTACTGATATAGTCCTTCTGGAGTTGCAAAGGCTGTCTTCTCCTTGTCGGCCTTGGCCAGGGGGATCTGCCAATAGCCCTTGGTAATGTCAAGGGTAGACATAAACCATGCTTTTCCCAACCTGTCAATCAGCTCATCTATTCTGGGTATAGGGTACGCATCAAATTGGGACACCTTATTCAGCTTGCAGAAGTCATTGCAGAACCTCATACTGCCATCCAGCTTAGGCACTAAAACCACGGGACTGGACCATTGGCTATGAGATTCTTCGATGACTCCTAAGGTCAGCATCTTCCTGACCTCTTTCCTAATCTCTTCTCTCTTGGCCTCCGGGATCCAGTATGGCTTGATGTTCACCTTCACTCCAGGCTCTTTGAGGATGTGATGGTGAACCTCAGTAGTCCTGCCTGGCTTTTCCGAGAACACGTCCTGGTGGTGTGTGATCAGGCTGATCACTTCTGATCGTTGTTCCGGAGTCAACTCTAGGGATATTCCCACCAGGTCAGGCTGGCTGCTTTTAGGGGATGGTGCCCCCAGCGCAACCACTGGAGCTTCTCTATCCTGCCAAGGTTTCAGCAGATTTATATGGTAGATCTGCTCCAGCTTCCGGCAACCTGGCTGCCGGACCTTATAGTCGACTTCTCTTATAGCTTCTATTACCTCGTATGGCCCCTGCCACCTGCCCAGGAACTTGCAGTCCGCCGTGGGTATGAGCACCATCACCCGGTCCCCCACCTGGAACTTCCAGGTTGCTGCTTGGCGATTGTAGTATGTCCGTTGTGCCCCTTGGGGCCTTCGCCATGTGTTCGCGCACAAGGGGGGCGACTCAGGCTATTCTGTCTTTCATCTGCAAGACATGTTCAATGTTTGCCCAGGGTTCGGCTATTCTTCCCAGTCTTCTTTAGCCAGGTCCAGTATGCCCCTGGGGTGGCGACCATATAACAGCTTGAAGGGGGAGAATCCAGTGGAAGCCTGAGGAACCTCCATTACGGCAAACAGCATGTAAGGCAGCAGGGCGTCCCAGTCTTTCCCGTCACAACTAATCACTTTCCGTAACATGTTTTTCAATGTCCTATTAAAACGTTCGACAAGGCCATCGGTCTGGGGATGGTAGACCGATGTTCTAAGGGTCCATATGTGGAGCATTGTACATAGGTCCTTTATTAGCTTAGACACAAAGGGGGTCCCTTAGTCCATCAGGATCTCCTTAGGTATTCCTACTCTGGAAAAAATCTGGACTAATTCTTTGGCTATGGTCTTGGACATGGTATTCTGTAGGGGTACAGCCTCGGGGCATCAGGTGGCATAATCTAATACCACTAGAATGTACTGATGGCCCCGGGCTGACTTCTCCAGTGGCCCTACTATGTCCATAGCTGTTCGCTCAAATGGGATCTCGATAATTGGTAGAGGTACCAGAGGGGCCCTTAAGTGTGGTCAGGGCCCATGTATCTGGCATTCCGGACAGGAGGTACAATATCGCCGGACGGCCGCATAAATGCCAGGCCAGAAAAACCTCTGTAGAATCTGATCAAGGGTCTTATCTACCCCTAGATGGCCCCCGAACAGATGGCTGTGGGCCAGATCCATTACGGCCCTCTGATGCTTCTGTGGGACCAAGAGTTGTTCTATGACTTGCTCTTGGACCCGGACTACTCTGTGTAGCAGATCGTTCTTAATCATATAATACGGCCCTGGGCCCTTAACTCTCCCTCCATGGGGACCCCATTTACCTCGACTACTTCTTTATGAATATTGTTGTATATGGGATCATTGGCCTGATCCTGACCAAAATTCCCGAGTGCGGTCCCCATTTTTCCAAACTCGGGCGGGTCTACCTCCGTTTCCCCCTCGGGGAAAGCCCCTGGGGAACCAGGTCCAGTGATAGGGTTGTTGATGGCCGACCCAGTCCCGCTGTCAGCTAAGCCCCTTCTTTCCCCTACAAGCATAGACTTCTGGCACTGGGTCAGGATCCTCATCCCCCTTCTTTTATCTACCCTCCATTCCCTCCGAGTCTTCCTGGACTTCCCCGGCGGGGAGAACAAATTCTGGCTAAATTCATGGAAGGCTGGAGGGGGGGTTAACTGTCTGGGCCACCCCCTGGGTCCCCGGGTCATTATTTTCTTCTACCTCCTCCCCGGGGAGCAGGCTATCAAACCCCAGGAAGTCTCGTCCGATAAGGACAGGGTAGGGGAGTTTCAGAATTACTCCCACCGTTAACTTAGTGGGGTTTCTGAGAACTTCTATTTTTATGGGGATGGTTGGATAATAGTTGACATCCCCATGCACACAGGATATTCCTGAGCATTTGGCCTGGGATAGTTGGTCCAGCCCAACCAGCTTTCCCGAGACTAACGTGATTGCACTTCCCGAGTCTACTAACGCTGTGGTTTCTATACCATTCATCTTAACGGGCCTAGTGTATCTACGAGGGACCATCACAACCCCGACTAGACTTATTAGATGACATGATCCCCCTATATTTCCCAGTTCACATTGCATAGGTTCTCCTAGATTCGGGCATTGGGCAGCAATATGTCCCAATTCACAGGCATAACATCGGTACCTCGCTCGGGGCAGCGTCCTATTTTTTGGGCTGCTGGGTTTATCCCCCGAGTCTTTCTCCCTCAGTCCTCAAGTCTCTCTGGGACCTCCGGCTGCTCTTCCGCCTCCTTGTTCCCCTCCATTGTCCGGCCTGGTGCTAGGACAAACCGGGGCCTCGGCGCAGAGACTGTTCTCCGATTCTGGCGCCTTCCTTCCCCAGTGGTCCAAGAAAATTCTTGGGCTGCTAAGTGTCTCTCTATGAGGGCAACTAGTTCATAAGAGGAGGGATCATTTTGGCGGATCCACCCTCATATGTCTGGCGGCAACCCCCTCATGTACCTGTCCAACACCAGGATTTCCACTACCTTCTCCGGCCCATGGGTCTCGGGATGGAACCACTTCCGGGCGAGGTGGATCAAGTCAAATAGCTGGGACCTTGGCGCTTTGTCGTCCCGGTAGTTCCTCTTGTGGAAGCGCTGGGCCCTTATGGCCGGCGTCATGCCTGACCTCACCAGGATTTCTGCCATCAGCTGGGGGTAATCCATAGCTGCTTCTGTGGTCATGTCGAAATAGGCCTTCTGGGCCTCTCCACACAGGAATGGAGCCAGGATGCCTGCCCACTGGTCTTAGGGCCAGGCCTCCCGCCGTGCCGTCCTCTTGAATGCAAGGAGATATGCCTCTATTTCATCGTCCATTGTCATCTTCTGTAAATGGTTGCTTGCCCGCAACGGCCGGGTCCCCTGGGGCCCGTGCATCAGCGTGGTCAGGGCTTTCAACTTGTTCATTACTTCATTCAGGGTGGCTCGATCTTGGGCTGCCTGGTTCATCAGCAATTGGTTTGTCTCCTGTTGGACACGTACTGACTCTTGCTGGACCACCATTTGTACTCTGGTAGCCTCTTGTTAGGCCGCAGTGGCCTGTATCAACCCCTTGACTACGTCCATCATATTTATTGTTTTTGTGTGATTTAACTTGCCCTGAGATGGCTTGCCACAGAGCCTCACTCACTATACCATCCCACTCCTAACACCACGTGTGGCAAAGTACCTTCTTCCCCTCAGCAGGCTCAGTCCTTTTTGCCTTGGAGACACAAGCTTGGGCAAAGCAAATCCTTCTAGGTAGCACAGGGTCTGGCTATTCCTTCCCTCAGTCAGTCCTTTGTGCTTCCCTGCTTCTCTCAGTCTCACCACCCCCCACTTCCACACCAGGGAGGATTTAAAAAGGTGTCAAGTAGTTGGTGCCAGCTGAACCTAATTAGTTCCCTGGTAACTCCTTTTCCAGCTGAACCTTATTTCCCCATGGTTTTCTCTCCTCAGTGGATTGGGAGAGGCCTTTTAACCCCTGGCACTAATTACTACGCCCCCCCACACCCCTGCTCCTTTGTAGCCATTTGTCCTGGGTTTGCCACAGTACAGTAATGGCAAAGTTCTTGGTTCAGGCTTGTAGCAATGATGGAATAAGCTGCAGGTTCAAATCAAGTCTCTGGAGTACATCCCCAGCTGGGATGGGTCATCAGTCCTTTGTGTAGAGCAGTGGTTCCCAATGTGGTGGCGCCCGCGAGGGCATCTTAATGCACCTGCGTCCTGGCCCCCAGGAGAGCACCCGCCGAAATGCCACGGCGGGGATGCCTCTCGATGACGCTGCTTGTCGCCGACAAGTGATGTAATCGAGAGGCGTCGCTCCCGAATTTCAGCAGGGACGCCTCTCGATGACGTCGCTTGTTGACGGCAAGTGGCGTCATCGAGAGGCGTCGCCGCCGCGTCATTTCGGCGGGTGCTCCGCCGCCACTGTGGTCCTTCGGCTGGCGCCCGCCAGCCAAAAAGGTTGGGGACCACTGGTGTAGAGCTTCCGTTTATAGCAAAGCCCCTCCAGAGGTAAGAAGCAGGATTGAAGACAAGATGGAGGAGCTGCAGCAGCTTTTTATATAGTCACTTGCCATATGGTTTCTGCTTTCTTTGTCCCAAAGACAAGCTGTCCATCACATGGCATGGAAAAACCTCAGAGTTCTGTCCATAGGCATGTCCCTGCATACCTTGTTGAGTCACAAGGTGTGTCTGCCTTCTCTCAAGGGGTTAATTGTATAGCTGATGGTCCTTAATGGGCCATCAAGCAGGCTAGGGAGAGCTGACACCAACTTGTCTGGGGTGTCACCCAGAAGCATAGCACAAGTTTGAAATACAGACAGTATAGAGCCAATATTCATAACTTCAGCAACAAAAATGATATACACATAAAGACACCATAATCATAACCAGCAAACCATAACCTCTCCATAGACCCCTTACACGACAACCTTTATACAATATTTGCTGCAAATATATAACAGTGGTTGCAACAGTGATCTATAAAGTTACACATTATATCAATAACATCACAGGCCATGTGAGTAACCACCACCCTCATTTGGGAAGGTGCTTGCAAGGGGAGGGGGATAGCAAAGAGACTTCAAGGGGTTGTCCTGAGAAGAGGTGGAGTGGTGTTGTCATCTAACCAGAGTTGCTGACGTCTGGTTAAAACAACTCCAGTCTTCAGAGTTGTGCAGCTTGGAATGATGCCAAATTAGAATTACTCTGCCTCTTGTTGCCTTGGCTGGTCAGATTTAGTGGAGCAGCAGAGGGCTGTCCTCAGCATCATGATCTTCAAGTGCACCCACGCCAGCATTTACAACTCTGAAATCCAGACATCCGGGCTGGGGTAAATGGTGTCAGTGTAAATGCAAGTTAGATACATTTCATTTACTGCTGTAAACTATTTGTTAATTGATTTATCGAACTGCCCCCTGCTGATTTAAATTAGTTGTGACATTTAATCGCAGTCTGTTATAGCATGTTTCCTTAAAGTGTTAAGTAAAGCTGTGTTAACTCTAATCCAAGTGTCTATTGTTTATAATTGGTATTTTTGAGTTAGACCCAATGCACAGATTAGCTCAGGTTTCTTCCTGGAGGCTCCCAAGGAATGTCATTGTGTGTACAGGGCCCAGCTAGGAGGAGGCACTGCAAATTTTAGTTTCCTTTACAAGTAAAAAGACTGCAGCGGAGGGGTAGATAGAGGATTCCCTCCTATCCAACATCACCACTGGGATACTTCTTTACTGTCAAGAGCATCAGGTGCCCGGGCATACAGGCAAGTGTTGCCAGCTGCCGGCTAACCCAGGGAGGAAAGCAGGGAGGGAAGGAGGTTTACCGAAGTAATGCAGTTTACATCTGCTCTACTTTTGCTTCTGCTTCTGCCAATGGGAGTGCAGCTGGGGTGGGGTTGGCTGGGCCCAGTGGCCAATGGCAGGACAGGGAGTAGATTTGAAGGGCTGCAGGGTTGGGTGGATGCACAGGCACAGAGCTCAGGCAGTGTTTGGTGAAGGCAGGTATAGGGCAGGGAAGGAATAGAGCTGGGGCAGGATGCTCTCTGAAATTAATGGGAAAATGTTGGTCAGCATGCTGGGTTCTCTAATCTAATGTTTCTCTTATCAGGAATAGAAGCTGAAAGGGAGAAACACACACCAGTAAAACAGGACACAGCCTGGGAGGCTGTAGTGAAAGCCATGGCCACTGGCTGGAACAGAGGTAAGGATGCAGTGTGTGTGTGTGTGTATACATATATGCTTGTGTGTGTATATCCATACAGTATAAGTGTGCATTTATATGTGTTAAAGCCTATATGATTTTCTGGGCATAGAGACGTAAGTGCATCTGTATGGCTGTTGTGAATCTATGTATATAATATATAGTAGATCCCTCCATTCTGTTTGTCTCTGTGAGTTTACTTATGCCCAAACTGTACTTTTAGTTACTAACTTTTAATAAAGATAAAGTAACTGACAATAAAATGATTTTCTTGCTTAAATCCCAAAAGAGTGCTTCTTACAAAAACAAAAGGTGAGAGAATACAGCAGAGCTGAGGCACTCTAGGTTACAAAGTACAAGAGGTACACGTACAAAGTTATAGAAAATATATATTTTTTTAAATTAGTACATCCCATTGGAGCCATCTTCCTTCAAACAGCTCAGATTTGTGTGTGTGTCTATATCTGTGTGTCTGTCTGTCTGGGCGTATCTATATTAGAAAACTTGCACCAGTGTAATTAAATCGTTACACTGGTGCAAGTTTCTTTATAGGTAAGAGCATGTGTTCTTTCTGGGCCTGCTCCAGAGCCCATTGAAGTCAAGGGGACTCTTTTCACTGATGTCAATGGGCTTTGGATCAGGACCTAGCTGAGTATGTGTCTGTGCATGTCTGGACATGTTTTGACTATCCCTGCATGCCTGTGTGTGGGCTCCCAGATTGAGTTGAAAATGGTAGAATCATGAAAATGGCAGAGAAGAAAGTGCTGATGAAGGAATTTTAAAGATACAGACTCTTTGTTACCACTAACTCCTGGTGCTGAGGGCAAAATGAGAAGTGCCCCTTGCAGTTTGCTCTCAGTGTTCCCATGGCATGTCAATCCTGTTTTGTCTTCTGAGATTCTCAATACAAATAACAAGGGATGGTTATTCTGTTCCAAAACAGAACCAGCTTGAGCATGTCACCTGAGAAATCTCCATTTTGAAAACACTATTAATAATTTTATTTTCAAATGTATTACTGGCAGCACCCACATTTTAAAATAAAATAAAAGTTTGAAAAAAGAAGAAAGGAAAGAATCAGTGGGATCTTACAGTTATAAATGACATTTTGAGTGTCTGAGTCCCATTGATTTTAATTAAGTTTGGGCCATGTGCTAGACATTATTATTAATGTTGTTATTTCATTATTTATTAATAATGATGATTTTTCACTGTTCCATAGTAAGTAATGGGCAATCTCCCTTCCCTACTCATGATTACATAAATGGCCATATTGAGAGCCAGAATGATCGCTTATCCACCTCCACTATCCTCAGGATACTGCACATGAGCAGGGAATTGCTTTCCACAGGAGGACTGATTAGAAACTGTCCATTGAGAATGAACAGTTGTAGACCACATGGTCCCAGGGAGGATGCATTGGGAGGCCTCCCTTTTTCTGTCTTCCCCTATGTTTCTCTCTGTACAGCGGGTGACTCTATTCTCTTTCCCACAGATCATGTATCCAGAGGCATCACACAGGGGTGAGAATGAAAGCTCCATACCCACATCCTCCACAAGATTTACAGAGAAAGTGGGAGCTGGGAAGATTCAGATCTGACTCCCCTCTCATCAGTGTGACACCAGATTTAACTCTCCTTCCCTGCCTCTCTCTCTTTTCTTCCATCACTATCTCTGAGTCTCCCTCTATCCTTCCGTGAGTTCCCTTTCCATTTATCTGTGCTTCCTTCCCATCTCTCTCATTTTTAACTTGCTGTGCCTGGCAAGCTCTTAGCGATAAAGCTGCAATCAGTGACTCCTTGGGATCTCTCTCATGTTTCAGGTGGAAGATAAGCCAGGAGGATTTTGTGGAGAATTATGACCCAAGTGTCCTTCCAAGTGTGACTTACCTTCTCTATGAAATCAAGTGGAACCATCGCAGAAGGACCTGGCAAAGATGGATCTGTAGTGCTGGCGGTGAGCATGCTGAAACGTACTTCCTGAAAGATGTCTATAGAAAGCTAAGATCTAATCCTTTTGTCCACTGCTCCATCACCTGTTACATATCCTGGAGTCCCTGTGGGTACTGCTGCCAGGAGATCATGGATTTTCTAGAGAAAATGCCTAATTTGAATCTAGTCATTTATGTAGCACGGCTCTACTGGCACAAAGAGGAAACCAATCGTGAGGGTCTGTGGAACCTGGAGAATATTGGAGTGTCCATCCAAGTCATGGATCTCCCAGGTAATGACTCATAGAGTTAGAGGGTCTGGATGGTTCAGAGGGGCTTAGGGATGGGACTGGGGGCATTTTGCCCCTAGGTCACTGGTTCCAATTCATCCCTGGTCAGTGACCAGCTGAAGTTGTATATGAATTATGGAACCTCTCACTTCTAGGTCAACAGGTCTTGGGAGGATTGTGCAATGGGATGCAGAGCTTTGCCTCTTTTGGTCTGTGACTGAAAGACACTATCTGACAGCCATTTTGTGGCTTATGCAAAATGAGCTGGTGGTTGCAGGCAAATTCCTAGCAGGGCAGGTGACGATCACTAAAACCTCTATCCCTGCTGACACTTACTGATCCCCTTGTCTCAGCACAGAGGCTGAGGAATGAATGAGCCATGAAGAGTGAAAACCCCTTTTACTGCTAGAAGTGGGAACTCAGAACTCAGGCAGTGCACATGGCTGAGCCCATGTGCATGGGTGAAGCTGCTTTGGCTGCCACTGTCTCTAATGTTCCATTCAGAGAATAAACAAAGAACACCAGCCTCCTTCAGGGTGCAGTCAGTCTGGCACAGCTCCACATTGCCAATTTCACCTGAGAACATATCATTATTTAAATGTAGGGGCATGTCTTTGAAGCTGTCTTTTAATCCAGCCCCAGTGTAAAATGGACTCATGCACTGATGCTGTGCTGTTGCTGCTAATTATGAAGAAACAGATGATATTTTACTCTCCCGTCGATACATAAATGACCTGTCCGAGGTGAATAAGTGAGGGAAATATTGCAAGGCCGGTTTAATGAGGCCTTCCCTGGGCAGAAAGATGGAAAAGGCCAGGAGAGCATGAGTTCCAACTGCTTGGCTTCCGTCAGCTGGTTCTTCCTAAGGGTGATGTGTCTCCATGGCAGAAGCCCAATGCATGGCCTTGCTCCCTTGAGCCTGACTGATCTCTGAGTCCACTGATGTCTCCTTCAGCTCATAAGTGAATAGTTCCATTTCCCCAGATTATAACTACTGTTGGACAACATTTGTTGACGATGAGGACAAGTATGAAGATGAAGATGATTATTGGCCCAGGCACTTTTCTCCATGGATAATGCTATATTCTCTCGAACTCCAGTCCATCCTTCAGGTCAGTGGAACTTTAGGGAGGGGGAAAGTGCATCCAGAAATGATCCACAGTCGCATGCAGAACCCAGTGTCTGAACTGAACATTTCCTTGATCTCCTTTGAAATGCAGCTGAGCTATAACACATGGTGATTCCCAGATGAGCTCATGGAGATGCTAAAAGGACAGGAAAAGGTTCTTCACATCTTTTGTGGCATTTAAACACCTCTGGGGTTTGCTTTATTTCAAAGCAGTATAAATGTAAAAAGTGTCCTGTCCTTTTAAAGGACAAACACAACAGGGTTTTCCTCAGCCAAAGTATAAAGCAAAGGTCTAGAGCAGGGGTGGCCAACCTGAGCCTGAGAAGGAGCCAGAATTTATGAATGTACATTGCCAAAGAGCCACAGTAACACGTCAGCAGCCCCCCATCAGCTCCCCAGCCCCCAGTGCCTCCCGCCTGCCCCCACCAATCAGCGCCTACTCCCCCCTCCCACCGCAATCAGCTGTTTCATGTGCGCATGAGGCTATGGTGGGAGGGGAGAGGAGCGTGGGCATGGCAGGCTTGGGGGAAGGGGTGGAGTGGGGGCAGGGCTTGGGACAGAGCAGGGGGTTGAGCAGTGAGCACCCCCCCGCACATTGGAAAGTTAGCATCTATAGCTCCAGCCCCGGAGTCAGTGCCTAGGTAAGGAGCCGCATATTAACCTCTGAAGAGCCACATGCGGCTCCGGAGCCACAGGTTGGCCGTCCCTGGTCTAGAGCATGGGTAGGCAAGTTCCAGAGAGGGACCCCCCGCCCAGTTCTTCTCTTAGATCCTGTCCTTGACCTAGAGACCTTTCTTCCTGACCCTCCCTGGCAGACTTGACTTTCAACTCTACACAGCACATCCTTCTCTCAGGGCCCATCTACACTAGCAAAACTCTTGTCAGGCCTCCCATCCCCAAACCAGAGCTGGTTAACCCCTTTCCTTGTCAACGTCTGGATGGGGTTTATATATTCCCTCCCAGGAACGGGACCACAGAATGTTTCATTGAACTCCCCTAAAATCTCCTCTATTTCCAAATCACAAGTGTCAGCGGCTGATCTGTAATCCACAATCAGTGCATGATGAGTAGAGCTGGTCAAAGACTGGAATTTCTGTTCTGTGGAAAATTTCAAGATTTCCTTTCATTCTGCATTGGAACAAACCCGAGACCTTTTGAATTTTTTTGTAACCACTATCAGGGAAGTGAAAGTAAACAAGCTCATCGACTGCAGAAAGACAACAGCCTGGTGACTAGGGCAGTGCTTCTCAAAGTCGGGCCGCCGCTTGTTCAGAGAGAGCCCATGGCGGTCCGGGCCGGTTTGTTTACCAGCCATGTCTGCATGTTCGGGCGATCGCAGCTCCTACTGGTTGCGGTTTGCCGTTCCAAGCCAATAGGGGCTGCAGGAAGCGGCGCGGGCCGAGGGATGTGCTGTCCACCCTTCCTGCAGCCCCCATTGGCCTGGAGCAGCGAACCGCGGCCAGTGGGAGCCACGATCGACCGAATCTGCAGATGCAGCAGGTAAACAAACTGGCCCGGACTGCCAGGGGCTTTCCCTGAGCAAGTGGAGGCCCAACTTTGAGATGCACTGGACTAGAGCACACATGTGGGAGACCGAGGTTCAAGTCCCCACTCTGAATTAGACAGAGTAGGGACTTGGACCTCAGTCCGCTATTTCCCAGGTGAATGCCCAAACCACCAAGCTATTGGCTATTCTGGGAAGGGCATCCTCCCTCTGTCTTTCTCTCTTTAAATGCCATTCCGGCCTTGAGAAACCTTCCTGGCCAAAGCTTCACCATAATAGATATATTTCTGCAAGACATTTTGGTTTCGATGAACCTGCATGTTCTGATGAAAAATTGTTTAGTTGGAAAACTCCCAACCTGTTCTAATGATGAGTCCCTGTGACCATTAAGCATGGCATGGAACTCCTTTGAAGTCACCCTGGTTCTGAATGAGATTTGAAGCATGCTGATTGCATTTACAGTGAGTTCCTGCCATGTTCATTAAATCCCAAAATGAGTCTAAAGTGCAAATGTTAAACTGGCAACCTCCTGAAAAGAAATTAACTTCAGCTCCCATTTTTCTCACCAGAACATTCCCTCTTGCTTAGAGATTTCATCAGATGAGAACTATACTCCAGTTTTCAGCCTATGTGTAGAAGATGAGGAACAGAAAAGAGCACTCACATCAGCCAGTCCCTATTAGCTGCCAGTATCCTGGCCTGGGCAGCCAACCAGTCTCTGGAAGCCATGAGTGTCTTGAACCAGGCCATCAACTGCTAAGCAACAGAAACCAGTTGACAGGAAACATCACCCACATTAAAACTCCACAATTTGGGGAGGGGAAGAGGATGCAGCCAGAATGGGTGCAACAGAGTGACTGCTTTGCTAACACAGCGTGTTTTCTCAGTTGGTGGGTTACTCTTGCATGAGCTGATAGAACAGTAGCTCTCAAACTTTTATACTGGTGACCCCTTTCACACAGCAAGCCTCTGAGTGCGACCCCCCTTATACATTAAAAACACTTGTTTATATATTTAATACCATTATAAATGCTGGAGGCAAAGTGAGGTTTGGGGTGGAGATTGACAGCTCGCAACCCCCCCATGTAATAAACTCACGACACCCTGAGGGGTCCCAACCCCCAGTTTGAGAACCCCTGTGACAGAACATTAGAATGTTTAATCATTTCAGTTTAGCCATTTCCTTGCAATTGCTTCAGCTTGTAGCCTTTTGAAAAGTGAATCACGTTTAATGCTGTACAGTGACTGGGTCGTGTTAGCACCTGTGACTCAGTGTACGGGTTTATTCCATCACAGTTAACACAAGAGTATCTTGCTTATTCTGCAGCCACTGCTGTTTACCAAATGAACATAAAATATATGCTTTGCTTTGTGTAAGCAGTTCATAAGGAACTAACTCATTATGCATTTACATAGAGAGACCTTAGAGAGGATTTATTTTCTGAGGTTATTTCTTTGAATTATGTTTCTCTTGTAGCTTTCTAGATTTTATTGTGTGTCATTTGTCAACATAACATTTGAATAAAATATCTATAAGGAAGCACTGCCTTTGTTTGTTTTTACATTTTGAAAATGTAAATCATATGGTACTTCTTAATAATCTCTGGTCAGTGCTAACATAAGAATGGTCCAATGTGTGACATCACAGCTTGTTTTAAGAGTTGATTAAGTGGTGGGGGCAGTTCTTAAAATGAATTGACATTCCAGAAATTGGCTTTACCAGTGTTTAATTTTCCTCTAGGCTTTCCCATGGTGCTCAAACTCCATATATTGTGTTCCTTTGTGAGATCATAGGAGGCTGATCGCATCCTACGAATAAGAACTTCATATATATGCAGACAATCGCATGCATTTACATAAAGAAGTTATGGCAGTGTACAAGGACAGCAAATTGTTGCAGAGAATCTCCCCAGCTATTGTAACCCTAGCATCTCCCAGCAGACTGATGCTGGGGTTAGGGAGCTCCCAGTTATTCCATTCCTGGCCTCTCCCAGCTAATGGAAAAGTATGTTAATGTGTATGGGGATGGAGTGGAAATCCTCCAGGGATATCTCAGTGAAGCTCTCCTGGATGTACTCCCAGGGTCACCTGGTTGAAATAGGGGAATTTTATTAAGGGGACATTCAGAGGTGGCTGTTCCTGCTGGAATGTTTGTCTCACTTGGATCACAGCAGCCCCCACAGTAGATTTGTCCACTCCAAATTGATGTCCAACTGACCGGTAGCTGTCTGGCGTTGCAAGCTTCCAGAGGGCTATTGCCATTCGCTTGTGAACTGTGAGGGCTGCTCTTATCTTGGTATTCTTGCCCTTCAGGGCAGGGGAAAGCAAGTCACAAAGTTCCATGAAAGTGTCCTTATGCATGCAAAAGCTTCACAGCCACAGGGAATCATCCCAGACCCGCAACACTATGCGGTTCCACCAGACTGTGCTTGTTTCCTGGGCCCAGAATCGGCGTCCCACAGCATGAACCTGCCCCATTAGCACCATGATGTCCAAATTGCCAGGGCCCATGCTTTGAGAGAAGTCAGTGTCCATGTCCTCATCACTCTCGCCACCACGCTGCCGTCACCTCCTCGCCTGCTTTTGAAGTTTCTGGTGCTGCATATACTGCAGGATAATGTGCATAGTGTTTACAGTGCTCATAACTGCTGCGGTGATCTGAGCGGGCTCCATGCTTGCCGTGGTATGTCTTCTGCAAAAAAATGACGTGAAACCGATTGTCTGTCATTGCTCTCACAGAGGGAGGGGTGACTCATGACATGGCTTACAGGGTTGGCTTACAATGAATTAAAATCAAGAAAGGGGGTGGGTTTGCATCAAGGAGAAACACACACAATTGTCACACCGAAGCCTGGCTAGACATTACACTGGTTTTCAAAGCCTCTGTGATGTGCAGCGTGCCTTGCTGTGCTCTTCTAATCTAATTGCAAACAGCCTAGTCAGCAAACAGCGCCAGCAAGCTTTTAAATGTTCAAAGGCACATTCTACCACCATTCTGCACTTGTTCAGCCTATAGTTGAACTGCTCCTTACTACTGTCCAGGCTTCTTTAATCATGGGAGCAAGGGGTAGGCTGGGGTAGGTGCGATCGTGTGGTGCTGTTGGCTGGGAGAGCAGCCTGAGGCAGAAGCCTCCAGCTGGCATGATATACCAGGCAGGATTCAGTCTCCATTAGACAAAACTTCAAGATAAGAATGACCTGGAGTCATTCCCATTTTTGTCTAGGCACCCCGACCACCTTACCGAGGTCAACCAGGAGCAACCAAGAGATGGTGGCAGACGGTGCAGTACAACTGCTAACCGTCTTTGCTAGCTTGCAAAGGCAAGGAGCTGCTGTGTAGCAATGCAGTACTGCATCTGTCAGAGCACCCAGGAGACATATGGTGATGGTGAGCTGAGCGGGCTCCATGCTTGCCGTGGTATGTTGTCTGCGCGGGTAACCCAGGAAAAAAGGCGAGAAACGATATTTTGCTGTTGCTTTCACGGAGGGAGGGAGGGGGGCCTGACAGCATGTACCCAGAACCACCTGCAACAATGTTTTTGCCGCATCAGGCATTGAGAACTTAACCCAGAATTCCAATGGGCAGTAGAGACTGCGGGAACTGTGGGATAGCTACCCACAGTGCAACGCTCCAAAAGTCAACACTTGCCTCGGTACTGTAGACGCACTCCTCTGACTTAATGCGCTTAGTGGGGACACACAATCAACTGTATAAAATCGATTTCTAAAAAATCAACTTCTATAAAATCGATCTAATTTCGTAGTGTAGACATACCCTTAGAGAAAAGTGTATTTCCAACATAGGGCAGCTTGAGCTCCTTAAACGAGGTGAGAGTTTTGTAAATTTAAGGAAATAGGACTGAATGAAAAGCCCTCTGCAATGCTTTGCTCTCCATTCCTTGCAAGATGGGATGACTTCATCCTTTTGTTTTTAAGCCAAGGCAGGGTTGTGTTGGTTGCCTCTGGCCTGTGGAAGCTCTCTGTGGGCAGCTACAAGGTTCTGTCCCGTTGCTCCTGCAGGAGATGAAGTGGATGAGTTAATAGAACTTTCCCCTCTCTCACTGTGGGATCCTATGACATATTTTATTGTGATCATATTAAGAAGATGCTTTTGTTCATGTTTCAATGCAAAGAGGTTAAAAAGTCAGCTGCACAAACCCTATGATCAACTTTGTTGACACGTAAAGATAGGCCAAGAAAGATTCTAAGGCTTGCCGGGAAGCTGCGTATAGGCTTCCTAGGTAAGCTCAAGCTGATTTTGAAGACTGGAATTTGTGCAGTAACCCGCAGCAGATTTGGAAAGCTGTTGTAAAAGATATTTTAGTAATGTATCAACTGCAAAATGTGTGCAAGAAATATAATGAATGCAAATGACCAAAACAAGGGCATAAATACCAAGACACACTCAGGTGGTGAGACATTTGGAAAATTACAAGGCACTTGGGAAATAACCTAAGATAATGGCTGGAATGATGAAGAAAGAAAGGTAACAAGAGTATAAGTATCCCCTGAAATTATGAGGAAAGGAGGCCATTAGCAGACTGGACACAGGTTGTCATGTTCTTATTAAACAAATTTTAATTCGCGGAAACTGAATGTAGAATTGTAATTTAAAATGACTACCAATTATTTGGTTATTGATGATTGACAAATCATTGATTATTATCAACTGTGGCAAAATTTCTAAAGGAAAAAAATAAAATAAAAATGAAGCAATCAAAAAGGAGAACATGGTGCAGTAACTTAAAACAATTCAAGTCATGTCTAACAAACAGAGCTCCTGTTGTGGGATGTCCTCACTTCCCTCCATCAGACTGAGGGCACGAAACTTCCCCCTTTGTCAGTGTGCTTCCTCAGGGTATGGCTACACTTGCAGCTGTACAGCGCTGGGAGTTAAACCTGTCTTCGTACAGCTGTGTAGGGAAAGTGCTGCAATCTGTCCACACTGACAGCTGCCAGTGCACTGACGTGGCCACATTTGCAGCATTTGCAGCGGCATTGGGAGTGGTGCATTATGGGCAGCTATCCCAGCATTCAAGTGGCTGCAACGTGCTTTTCAAAAGGGTGGGGTGGGGTGGAGTGTGACAGGGAGCGTGTGGGGGAGAGACAGTGGATTTTTGGAGCCAACACCGTGTCAGCACCCTGCCTTGCAAGTTCCGACACCCCTTCTTCCCCCACCCCTCTCTCACTCACTGAAAGCAAACAGACCAGATAAGCAGCCACGCCGAAAAAGACCCCCCCTCCCTCCCACCCGCCTGCCCACCGCACTGCTTCTTTCCTCAAGCCCCCTCCCTCTCCCTCTCTTCAAGCAAACACTAGCTGTGGGCGTTCCAAAGGGAGCCCCTCTGCCTCTGCTCATTCATAGCAAACAGGAGCTGTGTTTGTTTTTTTGATAACCAGCTCTGGAGCCCGGAGTTCACAACAAAACAAAGAGAGTAATCTTCACTTAAAAGGATTATGGGAAGCTTCTGGAGGTCAGTCACAGCATACTAAGATTATTCCCTGTTTACACTGGTACCTCAGCGCTGCAGCAGCAGCGCTATACTCTTTATTCCTCTCGTGGAGGTGGAGTACAAGCAGCGCTGTAGCCAGGGAGATACAGTGCTGTATGTGCCTTGCCAGTGTGGATGGGGAGTGAGTTACAGCACTGTAAAGCCACCAATAGCGCTGTAACTCTCAAGTGTAGCCTAGGCCTCAGTGTTAAATGGATAGAGCTCTGGCAACCACCTGGATGTGGATCACAGCTCATGGCTGTCAGAGCTAATAATTAATTATGTAATTAATTTTCAGGTGTATCTTTGACAGAAGCCTCTCGTCTGGGATTAAAGTAAAAATAACAACAGACAGTTCATTGAACACCAAGGGCCAAATTCTCAAAGGTATCTAGGTACCTCACTTCCACAGATCTCCATGGGAGTTAAGTGCCTGAATACCTTGAGGTTCTGGGCCTAACTGTATCTTGAGTAATAACGAGGATGTTGTGATGCTATATGGAATCTCAGGGACACTTTAGCATATTATGAATACCAATACTATAAAATTGCAATGAGTTGTGTCAGATATGCCATGTAAGATATCTGCAAAAATGTTATGATTTGACAAATATGATGATCTTGTGTATATATTTGTTTATCACCTTTGTACTATAAGTTATAGATACGTATGTATGTTTGTATTTCAAACTTGTGCTATGCTTCTGGGTGACACCCCCAGACAATTTGGCATCAGCTCTGCCTAGCCTGCTTGATGGCGCATTAAGCACCATCAGCTATACAATTGACCCCTTGAGAGAAAGCAGATACACCTTATGACTCAGCAATGCATGCAGGGGAACACCTATGGACAGAAAAGGCTTCCAAGCCATGTGCTGGGCAGCTTGTGTTTGAATCAAAGCACAAGCTGCATGGCATAAGACTATAAAAGGCAGCTGCATCATCTCCATTTTGTCTTCAATCCCACTTCTTACCTCTGGAGGAACTTTGCTACAAAATGAACTCTGAAAAAAGACTGAATGGCCCATCCAAGCTGTGGCTGTGTTCCAGAGGGACTTTCAAGCCAGCAAACTCATCATTACTGCTAGGAACCTGATATACGGACTTTGAATTATTTGTATGTATGTGACTGTTTTACCATTTAACATCTCACTTCTGTTCTTCCTTTTTTCCTTATAATAAACCTTTAGTTTTAGACACTAAAGGATTGACTGGCAGTGTGGTATTTTGGGTAAGATCCAAACCTATACTGACCTGGTAATGCGGCTGGTCCTTTGGGGTCAGAAGAACATTTGGTATATGTGAGCAGAGTTTAAAATAACTTCCCTCTGTACTGGACCTAGGTGTTGATTGGGAGCCAGAGAACTGGAATGCACTAAGAGGCCGTGTGATTTCTTTCTTCTTGATAACCAGTGTGGGGGTTTAGAAGCACAGTTTGTGACTGCCTGGGGAGTTTATCTTCACGGTTACCTACCAGTCTTGGGAGTATCTGCTCTCCCTTTTGCAGCCTGCCCTGACCTTGGCATTTCCAGTGGAGGCTACCGTGGGGTCACAAATATGATGCTTCTTTAGTGGTTTAATATCCAGGGTTAAACTGATCACCGGCATTGGGGTTAAGGAGTATTTCCCCTTACCCAAGGAGTATATCAAATGGGATGTCAGAGGTGCAACCTATTTAGCAGCACTGAATGTGGGTCATCTGTTAGGACCAGGTGGTTATGAGACCCCTGCAATTGATTTCTATGGTCACAAAAAGGCAGAGTTGCCAGAGCTTGCTTCTTCCTCTCTTCTTCTGTGTTTCTGCCACGAGATGATAGCTGACTTTCTAATGATCTTTTCTAATAGGTCACTTGGCAGAAAGCACCATCCAAAGGTGAAAATGACAATTCTATATCCCCAAACCTGACCAATCCCATCAATGGTACCAGAAGGAGTGGGGAATGAAGGACACCAGATAGTCTTCCTCATTCACTTTTATTCCAAATCTCTCTTTTCTCTGTTTCAGTCTCCCTCCATCTTGGCTCTGCATTTCTCTCTTTGGCCCCTAGATTTAGCTATGTGGGAACATTACTCACTGGACTGTTTCTCATATTTCAGGTGGAAGATACAACCAAAGGTATATCAAGAAGGTTTATGACCCAAGGTGACATATCTGCTCCATGAAATCAGGTGTGGCAGCAGCACCGAAATATGGAGAAACTGGTGCTGAAACACCAGCACCCAGCATGCTGGAATCAACTTCCTGGAAAATGCCTTCAAGAAAAAATCTCTCAATCTTTTGACCCACTGCTCCATCACTTGGTTCCTCTCCAGGAGTCCTTTCTGGGAATGCTCTCAGTCTGGGGTATTGTTCCTGAAGACATACCTGAAGGTGAACCTACAAATGTATGTAGCACAGTTCTTCTTTAGGCATGAATTTGAATGCAGCCATTAAGGCTTCCATGACCTGGTGATGAATGGAGTCATCATTAGAGTCATGGACTTCTTGGGTAACCATTTATTTTGTTTCAAAAGAGACTGGAAGAATCTCAGGGCTTGGGGGCCTGGGCTATGGAGCCTTTCACTTCTGAGACATTGTTTATAACAAGGCCACAGGTTTGTAGTGAACAAAAGTCATTTTCTTCACAGAAACAAACACTGGACATAAATTGTCCATGGGATGAGACTGGCGCCTTAGTCTGTGATCCACAAAACCCAGCACGCCAGGTAGGGGAGCCCCCTAAACTAGCCAATCTGAGGTGCTGATGAGATTAGCTGATGTGCTAAATCCCACCCTTATCTCACAGATAAGTGACTAAATCTAACCTGCAGAGAGGTGCCTATTTCTGCAGCTTTTAACCCTCTTTCGGTGTTACGCACCTAAAACGTTTTTTTGCAAGAAGCCAGAGGTGGAAATCAAGAAGGAGGAAGTTTCCTCATAACTTTTAGCCCACTGGTAATGCATTACAAAATCTTCTCTATGGTACCTAGATTATGTCACCTACAGATCTCATGGTGCTTTACAAAAGTAAGTGTCTTTACTCTCATTTTACAGATAGGGAAACTGAGTGACAGAGGTGAAGTGACCCACAGTCTCACTGAATGATAGTGGCAGAACCAGGATTTCTGATTGTCAGGATCATATTTTAACTACAGTGCATCCTTCTGTTATGGGATTCTCATCAGACTTCCAAGAGTAATGCTCAATACTTTCAGACTTAAGAGTTGCTTATTTCCACTGTACACTATAGAGAGAAATGCCCCTGCTGGTGAATAGTGCCAGCTGAGTGGTTCCTCTATGTACATTACATATTAGGGCCATCCAGATCCCAGTCTCAGCCAGACACTGAGAGAATCAAGCTACCTCACTGGTCAGATTAAAAAGAGATGTCATGTTGAGTGCTATCCACATGTTGATGTCATCACCATGCAAATTATTTCACTGTCTCTTCTCACAGCCTCATTGGACAAAAGGAGCAACAGGACAGAACCTTGTGGCTGCCCACAGAGAGCTTCCACAGGCCAGAGGCAACCAACACAACTCTGTCTTGGCTTAAAAACAAAACGATGAAGTCACCCCACCTGTTTCCACCAGAGACACACAGACTTTGTGGTCTGTGGGATCAAAGGCTTCTGAAAGAATAAAGAAAATCAACCTGGATAAACACTTTTGGTCTCTTTGAGTTCAATGAGACCAGGATGTCACCCTTGATCTTTGTCCATTACCAGGAGCAGGTCATCATCCAAGGAGACCGGAGCTGTCTCAGTGCCAAGAGCCAGCCTGAAAGTGGTTCAGAAAAACAGAGGATTCCAGAAAATCCTGCAGTTATTTTCCTACATATTAAAGTGCAGAACTGGGAGTCACTAGATATGAGTTGTATCCCTGGCTTTGCTACAGACTGACTGCGTGGCCTTGGGCAAGTCATTAAACCTCTTAATGCCTTATTTTCCTTATCTGTAAAACAGGGATAATACTTCCCTACATTCTATTTTATACAGGTTCTCCTCATCACTGAGTATCTCCCAGTAGTGCATTAAGCAATTTAACTAACATCGGTCATATGTTTGTTCTCTCATCCTCTCCCCAGCAGAAAATGGCGTGTCCAGAGGAGTGTTTTGTTTGGATTTTTTTTATCATATATGTGTGTGTGCCTATATATATGTGTGTGTGTGTGAGTGTTCAACCATATTATTATCTCTCTCTCTCTCTCTCTCTCTCTCTCTCTCTCATACACACACACACACACACACCCCTCTATGTTTATGTTAAAGTCAAAGAATTGCACCTTGCACTTAAAGTGGAAGGTGATCAGGTGTGAGACAGTCTTTAGTTCCTGGGAGCCTTCATTCCACAGTCATAGACCAGCCCCTGAAAAGTTCTGTCTCCTGAAGTTCCTCCAGGGGTTTCTGAGGTTAGCTGTATTCTTGTAAGTGAGGCACTCAGGTACTGTGGTGATGAGAGGCCATAGAAATGCCTATGAATACACCATACAGCACAGCCAGGTCCATAACTGGAGCTCCTAGGCACTATGATAATATATAGAGAGAACTATATAAATATATATGTAATATAAATATAAATAGAGAAAGAACGATCAAAATGAATTCTCACTAATCTCCCAAAAATAGGCTGTTAGAAAGAGGGTGATAACTGAGGTGTAGATCAGGTACACAACCAAGGACCAACAATTGGTCTTTTAAGAGAGCCAGAAAACTATGGTGATAAGGGTCAGAAAGAAAAGCTGGTGGCATCCTGCCCTCCCCTATAGCAGCACTGACAGTTTCCACCAATAAACAAGCATCCTCCTGTTAAACTTTCAGAACTATATGAAAACTGCAGGTAACAATTATGTAATCCAGTAAGTGTTATTTACAAGTTTTTACCAGTTAACCTTGCTATTCAAATATAACTCCAGTGGACACTGCCAGTTTGATATAGCTCAGCCATGGAACAGACTCACTCAGAATGAGGAGAGAATTTAGGGGAGACCCATGAGATGTTAAATGGCATCATGAACCCCCCAGACCCAGAATGAATTATAGATCAGCTATGGAACCTCAGGGATGGAGGGGTGGCTGTTGGGAAATGTGTTTCTCTGAGGATGGCTGTGAAATATTCTCTTTGGCAGCCAAGGATGGAATCAGTGACCAGTGACTGTGCTGCTGTTAGGGACTAGGAACTGGGTTCTGCTCCTGGCTACTGCTCCTACGCCCACTGCCGTCCTCCGTGACCCACAGGGATGAGTGTCAAGGGAAACAAGGCTGTGGCTGAAAAAACAAACCACAAGTTTTGAGTGAAATTCTCTCTCTTCTCGCACCCATAACACGAATATCATAATAAGAAACCTCCCTAGAGGTTGTTGGAGGATCCCAGCCCCTGTTATAGATCGGGTGTCCAGACGTCCTGTTTTTAAAGGGACAGTCCCGTATTTAAGCCCTCCTGCATGCGTCCTGACTTTTTCTTAAAAATGAGCACATTGTCCTGAACTTTCTGTGTCTTCTCCCCCCAGTACCAATGGATCCTGCTGCAGGAAAGGGTCGGGTTGGAGAGCGAGAGGTGTACGGGAGTGTGTGTGTGTTGCCTCTCCCCATGTGAACCCTAAAGCCTTAAAGATAAGACGGTAAATAAAAATCATCCAACTACTCAGTATTTCTTTTTAACAGGGGCTCAGTCAACTTGATGTTAATTTGAACATTAGTACTGCATAGTTCTGACTGATTGCCATTGAACTTGCTTGAATACACATAATTTTACCAGGTGTCCCGTATTCAGCATAGGGAAATATGGTCACCCTAGTTATAGATCATACAGTCTCTACCCAGTTGCTTGCTGAGGCCAGCTGACAAGTGCCCTATGCAGGTTGCTCTCTACACAAGTGCCCTCTATGATGCCTCCTTGCTGTGTGTTCTGGGGAGTGGGGGAAATTTCAAGGGCAGTTCTGGGCCTACACTGCCTTACCACGCAGGGAGCAACGCCAGTGTTGTGGCAAAGGATGTATTTCTTCCCCTGCACTAAATATTACTAATCTCCCCTCCATTCCCGCCACACCTCTGGGTGCCCGTGATAAATCCAATTTGTCACAGTGGGGTAAAGGGGCGGTTTCAAGTTGGTGAGCAACAAGCACATTTATTCCCAAAATGACTAAATTTCATAATTTAAAGAAACAAGCAATGGAGGGGCCACATCTTAATAACTGTCTCTCTCTTGATGTCTCTTAATAACTGTCTCTCCCCCATTCAGGGACATGACTCCCACTTTTTAAATCACGGGTTTCCCTTAAAATTACATGAAGACTTCAGAGAGTTTAACCACAGAATCAGTTTATGATAAGGATACTGCTGGAATTCTTTGTGTGAGCTTAAAACTGACGTTTTGCTCCAGAAGGCGAGAAGGGTTAAAAGAAGAGGCTCCTGGCTCAGCTTTTGTGGTCAGATGCTTTGTACACCATTTCTCTTTTAAGAGTCTAGAGAAAGATTATCTTCACATTCCTTAACAAGGGGGAGACGTCCCCTTCCAGCTTTTCATGCCTGGGTCTTAGAAAGAACAAATTTCCTAGGAGTTTCTTTAAGTAGCCAGAATACTTCATTTAATAAAACAAGCAACTAAAATATCAATATAGAAGCTATTATTCTCCAAGCCCCATGTAAATCAAAGTACTTATAAGTAGTTCTTTAAATGTAATAAAGGTGCAGGCAAATCTGTAATGACCAAACGTAAGAGTACATTATAATTTATTTATAACTATTTTGCATCAGTATTGAGGTCTAGCCTCTACAATACTGTGAGCCTAACCTCACTGACCGCATACAACTGGCTTCCGCACTAGCAATGTGTCCCAGCATGTCAGGGAGTCTCCCCTTTGCAAAATGCTCTTAGGTTTCTGTTCAGAGGAATAGAAACTGAAAGGGAGAAAATACACCAGTAAAACAAACAGCCTCGGAAGCTGCAGTGAGAGAAAGCCATGGCTGCTGGTTGGAACAGAGGTAAAGCTGCAGCATTAGTGCATATGTGTGTGTATGTGTTTGCAAGTAAGTGTGTGTGTGTATGTGTGTGTGTGTGTGTGTGTCTATACAGTATTTTAGTGCATTTATGTGTGCAAATGTCTATATCAATTTATGGGTGAATATATGTATATGCAGCTGTATGGGCGTATATATGTATGCCTATCTGTATGGCTATTGTGGCTCTATGTATATAAGATATACATACATGGTAAACAAGCTGGAGCTGTCTGTCTCTGTGTGTTTTACATCTAAAATGTGTTTTTAGTTTCTAACTTAGCAAAGATAAACAAAATCACTGACAGTAAAATGATTTTCCTACATAAGTACTAAAAGAATACTTCTTACAAAGACAAACGGTGAGCTAAAGCTGAGGTAGATTGTACTACATTGTAGTGGCTATATATACTGGGTTTTTCAAAGTTATAACAATGATTTCTATTTTACTAGTATATCCCATTGGCCCCCTCTTTCTATAAACAGTTCTGATTTTTCTGTGTGTCTATGCAAATATGTTTGTGTGTGTCTGTATGGGCTTGTCTATATTTGAAAACTTGCCTCAGTGTAACTAAGTAGTATAATATATGTATATGTGTTCTTATGGGACTGAACCAGAGCCTAATCTGTACCGGGGCTTAGCTCTGGCACCTCTAGGAATGGCAGTTCATAGCCCTGGCACCTCTGGACTCCTGGCCAGCAACCGCTGCTCTCTGGCCACCCAGCCAGGGCTTAATTTGTGCCGGGGCTTGCGGGGCTGAGTCCCAGCACCTCATTCATTACAAATTAAGCCCTGGATTGAACCAAAGTCCATGGAAGTCAAGGGGAGTCTTTTCACTGATTTCAATAGACTTTGGTCCAGGCTCTAGTTGAATACGTGTTTGTGCATGGCTCAGCATGTTTTGAACTTCCTTGCGTGCCACTGTCTTGGCTTTCAGGTTTGAGCTGAAAGTGATTGAGGCATGAAAATGGTGGCAGAAGAAAGCGCTGATGGAGGAATTTCAAAGACACAGGGATTTTGTTATTAAATCCTGGTGCTTAGGTTGTAATGAAAATTTTAAATGTGTCCTACATTTTAAAAAGTTTGTTCTCAATATTCCTGAGCCATGTTTCCCTCGTTTTGTTTTCTAAGGTTCTTAAAGAAAATAACAAGAAAATAAGAATATGTTATTTTCTTCCAAAACAGAAATAACATAGCTATATCTCCTGGGAAATATCAACTTAAAAATAAATTAATAATGATTATTAAGTTTATTTTAAAATATTAATGGGAAAATCCACATTTAAAGTAAAATAAAAATAAATTAAAGAACAGCTCTTTGGATATTGGTAGTATCATACAGTTATACACAGAATTGAGAGCATGAGTCTGATTGATTTTAATGAGCTTTGGATAATGTCCTAGATATTTATTTATTTATTTATTTATCTGTTACTTAACAAGTAATGGACATTCTCCCGCATGTGTACATGGTAAAATTAATGGCCGTATTTGGGACCAGGATGATCCCTTATCACCTTCACTATCCTCAGGACACTGCACATTAGCAAGGAACTTCTTCAATATTCATCAGTACTAAATAGGAATTGTCCATTGAGAATGAACAATTGTAGGTCACATGGTCCCAGGGAGGATGCATTGGGAGGCCTCCCTTTTTCTGTCTTCCCCTATGTTTCTCTCTGTGCACAAGGTGACTCTATTCTTTTTCCCACAGATCATGTATCCAGAGGCATCACACAGGGGTGAGAATGAAAGTTCCATACTCACATCCTCCACAAGATTTACAGGCAAAGTGGGATCTGGAAAGATTCAGATCTCACTCCCCTCTCATCAGTGTAATACTAGATTTAACTCTCCTTCTTCCCCATCTCTCTTTTCTCCCATCACTATCTCTGAATCTCCGTCTATCCTTCTGTGAGTTCCCTTTCCATTTATCTGTGCCTCCTTCCCATCCCGCTCATTTTTAACTTTCTGTGACTGGCAAGCTCTTAGCGATAAAGCTGCAGTCAGTTACTCTTTGGAATCTTCTCATGTTTCAGGGGGAAGATATCCCAGGAGACATTTATAGACAGTTATGACCCAAGTGTCCTTCGAAGGGTGCAATACATGCTCTATGAAATCAAGTGGAGCAACAGCAAAAGGCCCTGGCAGAGGTGTTGCCATAGCACTCGAACAGAGCATGCTGAAATCCACTTCCTGGAAGATGTCTTTCAGGAGCAAAGATCTGATCCTTCTGCCCACTGCTCCATCACCTGGTACATGTCCTGGAGTCCCTGTGGGGACTGCTGCAAGGAAATCAGAGATTTCCTGAAGGACCAGCCTAATGTGAATCTAGTTATTTATGTAGCACGGATCTACTGGCACAAAGAGGAACCCAATCGTCAGGGTCTACGGAGCCTGGTGAACATTGGAGTGACCATCCGAGTCATGGACCTCCCAGGTAATGACTCATGGAGTTATGGGGACTGGGTGAGATAGAGATGGGACATGGGGCACTTTGCCTCTAGATCACTAGTTCTAATTCAGCCCTGGTCACAGATGGCTCCACTGAGGTTGTAGAAAGGACTCTGGAATCTCTTCACTTCTAGGTCAGTGGCTCCAGTCTGGCCCCAAGTCTTGGGGGATAGCGCAATGGGATTCAGAGCTTTTCCCCTTTAGGTCTCTGGTTTCAAACCTTCCCCTGAGTGTCAGTGACCAAAAGCCAGTAGCTGACAGCCATTTTTTGACATATTTGAAATGTGCTGGGGTTTGCAGTCCAGCTCCTAGCAGTACAGATAAAAATCACTAAAATCTCGCTCTCTGCTGGCAGTTGCTGATCCCCTTGTCTCAGCAGAGAGGCTGAGGCATGAATGAGCCATTGAGAGTCAAGGCCCTTTTTTACTGCTAGAGGTGGGAACTGAGAGCTGAGGCACACTGCTGAGCTGTGTGCATGGGTGAAGCTGGTGTGGCACTGCCGCTGTCTCTAGTGGTCTGTTCAGGGAATAAACAGAGAACACCAGCCTCCTTCCCGGCGCAGTCCGTCTGCCATCTTTCAGTTTCATTTGAGAACAAAGTATTGTATTTCAATGTAAGGGTGTGGCTTTGCAGTTTTTTTCTAATCTACACCCAGAGTAAAATCAGCTCACCCACTGATAGTGTGCTGCTGCTACTAATCATGAAGAAATAGATGATATTTTACTCTCTCCTCAATACATAAATGACTTGTCCCAGGTGACAAGTATCAGGGGGTAGCCATGTTAGTCTGTATCTACAAAAGCAACAAGGAGTCCAGTGGCACCTTAAAAACTAACAGATTTATTTGGGCATAAGCTTTCATGGGTAAAAAACCCCACTTCTTCAGATGCAACTGAAGAAATGAGGTTTTTTACCCACGGAAGCTTATGCCCAAATAAATCTGTTAATCTTTAAGGTGCCACTGGACTCTTTGTTGTCCCAGGTGAATAAGTGAGTGACATTTTGCAAGGCTGGTTTAATGAGACCTTCCCTGGACAGAAAGATGGAAAAGGCCAGGAGAGCATGAGGCCCAAGTGCTGTAGTGTCCTCCGGTGGTCCTGCCTAGCAGAAGTATTCTGCATGACTCAGATTAGTCTTGCTCCCTTGTGATTAACTGACCTTTGTGTATACTGAGTCCACTGATACCTCCTTCAGCACATGACTGATTTGCTCCATTTACCCAGCTTATAGCTACTGTTGGAGAACATTTGTTGATGATGACAACGAGGATGAAGATGATTATTGGCCCAGGCACTTTGCTCCATGGATAATGCTATATTCTCTCGAACTCCAGTCCATCCTTCAGGTCAGTAGAACTTTAGGGAGGGGGAAATTGCATCCAGAAATGATCCAGAGTCACATGCAGAACCAGAGGAGGATTAAGATTTATTGGGGCCCTTCCCCTCACCAGGGCCCCACCCTCTGCTCCTCCTCGTCCCTCAAGGCCCTTTCCCCTGGCCTGGCTAGAAGCTGGGCCCTGGTAAGAGCTGCCATGGGAGCCTGGACTGCTGTTTGGAGCCCCAGACCCTCCACCTGCCCTGGGTGGTGCACGCTGGGGCAGGGACTCAGGATGGCGGCTGCTCTCATGCACACCCCCACCTGCCCAGGACAGGTGGAGGCCCCAGGGCTACCCACAGCTGCCCAGGGTCACTGGGAGGCTCTTGCCAAAGCTTAGGGCAGTGGTTCCCTAAGGGGGACACGGAGGAATGCTTGGGAAGATGTGGTGGGGCCTAGGTCAGCCCCCACAGGGGGTGGGCAGGGAGCGCCACCCAGCCCTGCTGTGCCCTCAGGTCCACTCTAGCCCCCCGCAGCCCTGCCCCTGGCCCCAGCTGTTGCTCTGCTCCTGGCCATGGCTCTGCTCCTGGCTGCAGCCCCAGCTGTGCCTTTTGCCCTGCTCCCAGCTACAGCCCCGGTCCTACCATGGTCCCTGGCTCCTGCTCCCTTCTCTGGCCCCGCTCCTGGCCCCAGCTCCCAGGGGGGCACAGACTGGGAAAAGGGGAGGTGACTGAAAAGTTTGGGGACCTCTGGCCTAGGGTGACTATACACCTCCTTTTGGCCCTAGACATCCCGACTTTTTTGGCAAAACTGGTCATTTGTCCCATTTGCTCTTGTCAATTGATCAACATGGCAAGAGCAAACAGGACAAACAACCAGTTTTCCAAAGCGGGGGTGGGGGGTAGCAGGGGCGTGAGTGGCAGGGCTCAAGCCAGCCCTGTACAGGGGAGGAGGGAGCTTAGGTGAGTGGCTTGGGCCAGCTCCATGCAGGGTGAGGGAGAGGTTCGAGCCAGCTCCATGAGGAGCAGAGGACAGGGCTTGGGCCAGCTCTGCGCAGAGAGGTGGCAGGGGGAAGGGAGAGGGGTTTGGGTGAGCAGCTTGCCCACCACCGCACGGAGGACCGCGGGGGCAATACACTCTCCCGACCCCAGGCTCCATCTTCTGGCCTGGCCAAGGGCAGGGGCTCAGGGAGAAGATGAGCAGGGAGGGAAGGAGCAGCAGGGGGTGGAACCAGAGTTCCAGTGCTCCTGCGGGGCCCCCAAATTGGCCGGGGCTTCTGGGCATGGGCCCTGTTGGCTTGTGCGGTAATCTGCCACTGTGCAGAACCCAGTGTCCTGCAGCTGAGCTGTAACACACGGTGACTCCCAAATGAGCTCATGAGGACACTAAAACTGTCCTGGAAAACTCTCAGTGCCTGAGGAGATCAAAAGGCTGGTTGGTTGGAGGAGAAAAAGGCTCTTCACACCTAGGTGGAGTTTAAACACCTCTGTGGTTTGCTTTATTGCAAAACAGCATAAATGTAAAAAGTCCTGTCCCTTTCAGGGACAAAAACAACAGGGTTTTTCCTGAGCCCAAGTACAAAGCAAGTTCTAGAGCATGGCTAGACAAATTCTAGAGAGGGAAACCCCGCAGTTCTTCTCTTCCTTTACATCCCATCCTCAACCTAGAGACCCTTCTTCCTGACCCGCCCTTGCAGACACAGTTTCCAACGCTACACAGCACATCCTTCTCTCAGAGCCCATCTACACTAGCAAAACTGTTGTCAGGCTTCCTATCCCCACAGCCAGAGCTGGTTAACCCCTTTCCTTGCCAACATCTGGATGGGGTTTATACTCCCTCCCAGTAACGGGGCCATTGAATGTTTCATTGAACTCCTCTGAAGTCTCTCCCCTTTCCAAATCACCCATGTCACAGGGTGATCTATAATGCACAGTCAGGGTGTGAAGGGAAAAGCCGGCCAATAAATGATATTTCCATCCTATGGGAAATTCCAAGATGTGTTTTCATTCTGCATTGGAACAAACCCAAGACCTTTTCAGTTTTTGTGTGAAAACCACAAGGAGGTGGAAGAGAGTGAGCGAGAGCACCCTCCCGAGAGTAGCCACCAGCCCAGTGTGTAGGGCCCTCACACACTCCTCTGGGAACCCAGGCTATGTCTACACTACAAGTGATTCAGCAGCACAGAGGCAGCTCTGCAGATACGTCGCTGTAGCTCTGTAATGTAGACACTACAGTGACGGAAGGGCAGTTTCTTTTGCTGTGGTAAATCCACCCCCTCAAGAGGCAGTAGCTATGTCGACAAGATAATTGTTTAATCCACCGCGCTGCATCTACAGTGGGGGATAGGTTGACCTAAGTATGTCACGCATGTTATGAAATTTTTCACAGTTTTAGGTGTAGTCTAGGTCCTAGATTCAAATCCCTGCTCCTGATTGAGACATAGCAGGGACTTGAACCTGAGTCTCTCATATCCCAGGGGAATGGCCAAAGCAATAGGCTATTGGCTATTTTGGGGTGGGAGTCACTCTCCCTCTCCTTTTTCCACCCCCCCATGATGGACCTCAGAGATGTTCCCCGCAAAAGTTTCTTCACAACCGATATTTTTCCACAAGACATTTTGGATTTGACGAATCAACATTTTCTGATGAATAACCGTTTAGTTGGAATACTCCCAACCAGATCTAATGATGAGTCCCTGTGACCATTAAACATGCTTGGGAACCCCGTTGTAATTTGCCCTGGTTTTGAATGAGACTTGAAGCAATTAATATTTTAGGTGATTGCAGTTACAGTGAGTTCCTCCCATATCCATTAAATCCCAGAGTGAGTCTAGAGTGCAAATGTTAAACTGCCAACCTCCCGAAAAGAAATTAATTTCAGCTGTTGCTTTTCTCACCAGAACATTCCGTCTTGCTTAGAGATTTCAGCAGGTGAGAACCAGACTCCAGTTTTCAGCCTCTGTGTAGAAGATGATCAACAGAAAAGAGCACTCACATCAGCCAATCCCTGATTGCCGCCAGTATCCTGGCCTGGGCTGCCAGCCAGTCTCTGGATGCCATGAGTGTATTGAACCAGGCCATCATGGGGAAGGGATGTTGATAGGACACTAGAATGTTTAATCATTCCAATTTGATTTAGTTACTCGTAGCCATTTCCTTCCCATTGGTTCAGCTTGTAGCCTTTTGAAAAGTGAATCATGTTTAAATATTTAATGTTGTACAGTGACTGGGTCATGTTAACACCTGTGACTTAGGGTACGGGTTTATTCCATCACAGTTAAGACAAGAGTATCTTGCTTATTCTGCAGCCAATGCTGTTTCACCAAATGAATATAACACTATATGGTTTGCTTTGTGTAAGCAGTTTATAAGGAACTAATTCATTGTTCAATAACATATGTAAAGACCTTAGAGAGAATTTATTCTTCAGGATTATTTTTCTGAATGATTTTTCCCTTGATAGATTTCTAGGTTTTACTTTCTCTGTCTTTTGTCAATGTAACATTTGAATAAAATATCTATAATCTAAGGAAGCACTGCCTTTGTTTGTTTGTCTGTTCATTTTCAAAATGCAATTCATGTGGTACTGCTTAATAAACCCTACTCGGTACTAACATAAGAATGGTCCAATGTATGACATCACAAACTGTTCTAGGAGTTCATTAAGTGGGAGGAGGAAGAGTCTGGTGATCACTCTTAATATGAACCTGTATCGGCAAGACCTGTTTTGGACTGTGTTCCTGTTGTCTAAATAAACCTTCTGTTTTACTGGCTGGGTGAGAGTCACGGTGAATCGCAGGAAGTAAGGGGTGCAGGGCCCTGACTCCCCCACACTCCGTGACATCAGGGAAGAAGGGCTCACAGAGGGCAGCGGAAGAATTTCAAAGACATACTGAAAGTACATCTTAAAAAGGGAGGCATCAACCCAACAAACTGAGAGGACTGGGCACGCAACAGAACGCAGTGGCACCACACCAAACACCAAGCCACATCTCACTTTGAGAACAGATGTGCTCATGCGATAGAGAAGCGACAAAGGAGAAGAGAAAGGGCACAACATTCCAGCCAACAACTAACTATCTCTGCTTCAAGATTACACCTGTCACTTCTGTGGGGAAATCTCCAAGACATGAATTGGGCTTCTCAGCTACTTAAAATCCCACCAATGAACTCCCTTGGCAGACATCATCCTCACATTGAGGGATAGCCGAAGAGAGAAGTGTGTGTGTGTGTGTGGTGGTAAGGGAGACAGAGGACAGAGGGAGAGGAACACACAGACATACAGAGAAAGGAAGTTTCACTTGCATCTTGTAGTTTGTTTTTCAGCCATAGCTTCCTTGGCAAATCCACTTCAAAACACTGGGCCCTATAGCATGCGGCTCTTCAGAAGTTAATATGCGGCTCCTTGTATAGGCACCAACTCTGGGACTGGAGCTATAGGTGCCAACTTTCCAACGAGCCAGGGGGTGCTCACTGATCAACCCCCTGCTCTGCCACAGGCCCTGCCCCCACTCCACGCCTTCTCGCCTGCTCCCCATAGCCTGTAGTGTCCTCGCTCCTCCCCCCACCCCGAGCCTCTTGCACGCCAGGAGCCAGCTGATCAGAAGGTGTGGGGAGGGAGGCGGAGGCGCTGATCGGCTGCCCTGTTGGTGGACAGGAGGTGCTGAGAGCGGGTAGGGGGAGGGAGCTGATGGGAGGCTGCTGACGTGTTACTGTGACTCTTTGGCAATGTACATTGGTAAATTCTGGCTCCTTCTCAGGCTCAGGTTGGCCACCCCTGCCCTATAGTGTTGGCAGCTGCAAGAGCTGGAAATGAAGTTGCTCTGAGCCTCCTGCTCTTTTCTCCACATGACCTTCTGCTGAGCGGGGGAAGGAATGGAATAACTGGGACCTCCCTAACCCCAGCATCTGTCTGCTCAGAGAGTCTAGGGTTACAATAGCAGGGAAGATTCTCTGCAAGGATTTGCAGCCCTTGCCCAGTGCTGTGTCTTCTCTGTATAAATGCATGTTAAAGTCTGCATATATGTGATGTGTGTGGGATGAGACCAGCCTTCTATGGTCTCACAAAGAAAGGCAATATAGGGAGTATGAGGACCAGGTGAGGGCCTAGAGGAAAATTATGGGCTTGAAAAGCTAAAGTTTGGAAGGTCAACAGGACTCCCCTTTAGTTAGGTCCATCTGGGGGTCCCGGGAAGGCCACAGCCCTGTTGGTCGGGGTGGCCCTCTCCATTTCCCAGCCAGCTCCAAACTGAAACTCCCTCCAGCCTCTCACTCAGACTCCCCCGGCTCCTCCCCCAGCTTTTGTATCCTTTGTCCAGTTTCCCGGGTAGAGGGTTCTGGTACATGCTCAGGAGTCCTCCCTTCCCCAATGCAGGCAGTCCCAGCAAAACTCCCCTGCAACCTTCCCAGGTCAATACTCCCCACTCAGTATTCAAATAACATATCAAGAACATTCCCACTTCATCACACCTGACTTAACTGAGAGAAGAGTACTTGCTTTGGGAGGCAAGTGTAAGACATATGTACACAATGGCCAGTCTAACGGAGTTGGTGTTTCATGACCTGCACTTCTATACTGCTGATGTTGGCTGCAGAGGGAACGCTGATGTTAGTGTGTCAGTCTTCCCAGCTGATCTGAGAATCCTCCTGAGACAGCGCTGTTGGAATCACCCCAGCTGCTTGAGATGTCATCTGTAGGTTACCCAGGTCTCACACCCATAGAGAAGGGTGGGGATGACAACTGCCTTGTAAACCAAGATCTTGGTGCCTGTTTGCAGGTCCCTATCATGGAAGACTTGTTTGAGTAGTCTTCCAAAGGATGTGCTGGCATAGTGGATCTTGTATTCAATTTCTGTGTCAATGCTGGCTGTTTGGGAGAAGTGGCTGCCAAGGTATGGAAAATGGTCCACATTTTCCAGGGGTTCTCCACTGATGGTGATTTGTGGTGTATAAAGAGTAGTTTGTGCAGGTGAGGACTGGTAGAATACTGATGTTGAGAGAGAGACCCAGGCTGTGATAGGCAAAAAGATTTAGGGTACTTTGCAGGCTGGCCTCTGTGTGTGCTAGAATGACACAGTCATCTGCATACTGAAGGTCAGAATGATGCTAATTCTTGTGATCTTAGATTTTGTTTGGTGATGTCGGAGATTGAGGAGTTGACCATCCATACGATACTCAATCACGATTCCATCAGGAAGATGGTAACAGATGAGAATCAGCATCAAGGCAAGGTAAATGGAGAAGAGTGTTGCAGCAATGACACAGCCCTGCTTGATACCGGTGCGAATTGTGAATGGTTTGGTCGCTGAGCCATTGCACAGAATAGTGGCAGTCATCCCATCATAGAGTAGTCGAATGATGGAAATGAATTTATGTGGACAGCCAAATGTGCACAGCACCTTCCATTGGGCATCATGATTTATAGAGTCAAAGTCTTTGGTTAGATCGATGAATGCCATGAACAGTTCCTGGTGTTGCTGTCTGCACTTCTCCTGAATCTGTCGTGCCATGAAGATCATGTCAGTTGTGCCTTGGGATGGCCTGAAGACACACTGTGATTCGGGGAGGAGTTCCTTGACAAGGGGAGAAGGCGGTTTAGTAGGATCCAGGCAAGGAGAGGAGAGGAGAGAAATACCTCTGTAGTTCCCACACAAAGATTTGACCCCTTTCTTGAATATTGTAACAATGTTGGTGGTGTTAAAGTCAGGTGGAATTTCTTTGCAGGTCCAGATTTTGTTGAGGAGTTGTTCCACCAGCTTTAAAAACCTTAGCTGGGATGCCATCTGGGCCTGGTGCCTTGTGATTTTTTGTCTGGGTGATGGCATGAGGACTTCCTCAGAAGATGGGGGATCAGCAAGGTGTTCCATTGCTGAGTGTTGTGGAATAGACTCAATTGTGTCTTCAGAGACCGTGGATTCACAATTTAGTAGGGTCTCAAAGTGCTCCTTCCAACATTGTTTAATGGCCCCATTGTCTTTGAGGAGGGTGGAGCCATCCTGGGAACGTAAGGGGGTTGGGCCTTTCGAGGTTAGCCCATATATAGCTTTTGTTGCTTGAAAGAAGCTTCTCATGCTATCCTGGTCTACGAAACCCTGGATCTCAGAGGCCTTCTCTTGCCACCACTTATTTCTGATGTCACATAGCTTCCTCTGGACTTCAGCTTTGAGCAGATGATAAGCCACATGTTTTCATTGGTTAGAGGAATCATTTTGCCAGTTACAGAATGCAGTTCTTTTCTGTTGAAAATTTCCTTGTTGTTTTTGTCAAACAAATCTTGGTGCCAATGAGTGGACTATCCTATAGTTTTAGCACATACACTGTGAAGGGTATTTTCTCTCTCTCTCTCTCTCTCTCTCTCTCTCTCTCTCTCTCTCACACACACACACACACACACACACACACACACACACACACACACACACACACACACAAAATCTGCCTAGAGATTTCTGGCAGAGTCCCTCATCCCTAACTACAGATCATTAAAGCTCCATGCAGTTTGTAGAGCAGTTGACCGGTGCCCTTTGTGCATCCAAGGTGCCTCCTAAGGCTTCCCTGTATCAAAGTCTGATGTATTTCTCATTTCTCCTCCCTTACATCCCAGATAACATGCTGGGCAGAAAGGAGGCAGTGCCCTTTGAGCCCTGACATTTCAGTGACCAGGAATAGGAACTAAAAAACCAGCATTTAATAAACAGTCCAAGATATCCAAAGGAATTCATGGCTTCTGACACAAGGACAGATAACAATGCACTCGTGCATGTGCATGTGAGAGAGAGAGAGAGAGAGAGAGAGAGATGTGTGTTACTGTATTGGTGTGTTTCTGTGTGTGTCACGGTCCTTGATGTGCTCTTTCAAAGGTTCCCTACTGCCCCCGACTGGCTGTTTTTGTTTGGCCCCTGGCTTTTCTTTAGGCCAGTTGGTCTGCTTCAGCCTCTTTGAGCTGTGTGTCTAGAGACACTGATAATCACTAGCAGAGAGAGGCACTTCCCTGTAGCCCAGACTTAGGCACCTATATCCAAGAGAGGGCCAGGGCATAGCACCATGACCCCCCTCTTTGGCATCCCCCATTGGCTAGCTTAGACATCTCTCCCCATAACATGCTGGTTTTGGGAATCACAGACTAAGGTGCCTGTCTCTCCTCTTCATTGTATGGGGAACCTAGGTGCCTAACTCAGGCTTGGTGAATCACTGTGTGTTCCTGTGATTTTCTAGGAACCTAAAAGTTAGGCGTTGACGCTCAGAGTATCTTTGTGAATCTAGGCTGACACAGGGGACCATTAATGCCAGTGCAGTGCTGGTTTCTGTGAGGAAAATCACATTTGCTCATTACAAAGACCTGTCCTTGTTATAACCAATGACAGAGAAGTGACAGGCTCCATAGTGCAGTCCCCCAAACCACTTCATTCTTCCAGACTCCTTGGAAACTAAATGAACAGTTACCTGTCTGTGAGAGCTGGGGGAGGGACGTGAGGAGGCGGAAGCCCACTCAGAACTTTGAGCCCAATGGTGATACATTATACAATAGAGTAACTTTCTCCGGAGGGCCTAGCTCTCACCCAGGTATCTCGCGGTGCCAACTGGCAGAGGGCACAGGGGGGTATAAGGGTGCAAGAGATCGCCTGGGTCTGGTATTTACATATTCACATGAATGTCACGTAAGGGTCTCTACTGAGTCACACTGCTCATCATAATCCTGGTGAAATGTATGTGCGAATAGTATGGAAGGAGCTATGTACAGATATAGGAAGTTATGTCCTTAAAGCCTTGAAGTTAACAGCAGATCACCCAGGAGAAGGGAAGGCCTTTGGCTTGGCTGTACCTTACTAGACAAGAGGGCACCTTGTTAGATAAGTTTAGGCTCTTGAATGTGTGTTATGATTTTATTTTATCTGTAACCCTTTGGTTCCAATATTTCTGCTTCCTCTCACTGCAATCTCTGTGCTTTGTTATATACACGTATACTTGCTTTCTTGGTAACCAAAGCAAAGTGCTGTGTCTAAGTGGAGCTGTAGTGGCCTATGGGGTAGCTGGTAAGCAGTGCAGCACTGTTCCTTTGGGAATGGCAGATCTGGGAATTCTGTGAGTGTCCAGTGGATATGGGGCAGGGCTCTGCAGGGAGATGCTCAGAGGACTCAGTGGTTGGTGTGTACCAATTGCTGACCTGCACAGGGACAGTGGAGCCCAGTGAGCTGAGCTGGTAGCTGACCCCTGGCAGCCACAGACTGGGCTTCCTTATGCTAAGGGACGGTGGTGATGAGGTTCCTCACAAACCTGTGTACCTCCAGGGAGCATCACACTAGCTCATGTCACCTGCAGATCTTGTGGTGCTTTACAAAGGTAAGTGTCATTAGTCTTATTTTACAGATGGGTAAACTGAGTCACAGAGTCATGCGTGACCCACAGTCTCACTCAGTTATAGTGGCACAACAGGGATTTCTGATTCCCAGACTCATATCTTAATCACAACACTGACTCCACTTATAGGCTTCCCATTAGCCTTGAAAAAGTTATGCTCAAGTGGTTGCTTAAATTCACTGTATACTGTGGAGACAAGTGACCTCTGCTGGTGTATAGAGCCTCTGAAGGGTTCCTAAATATACATTACACAGGTTAGCATCCTTTTGGGTGAAAGAGTCAAGAGAAATGTATAGTAGTTGTCTCACTGTAGTACAGCAGCTCAGTTTTGCAGCCCATTTATGGGTGTGCTGCCCAGCATTGGAGCTCCCTGAAAGAAAACTGTGTTATACAGCACCTGTTCTTCAGCATTGAGATCAGCTGTATTCCTTATTAAATGTCCCTATAAATGTCCCTAACTAGCCAGATGTGAAAGAAAAAAATATTTAGGGCACAACCGCTACTTGATTTTCCAAAATTAGCTGAGTATCCAATGGAACCCACAAATGCACACCTTATGGGGGAGGGATAGCTCAGTGATTTGCTACTAGCTACTAGCCCCAGGGTTATGGGTTCAATCCTTGAAGGGGCTATTTAGGGATCAGGGCAATACATTTGTCTGGGGATTAGTCCTGCTTTGAGCAGGGGGTTAGATTAGATTAGATTAGATGACCTCTTAAAGTCCCTTCCAACCCTGATATTCCATACTTACAGAAAATGCAAGCAAGTCTACTCCTCCAGAGGGGCAGGTTCAGACATACTGTTTTCTCTTGATGCTTTCCCCAGCATCACTTCTGTCTTCTCGGGGCTGAGCCTTAGCCAGCTGGGCCTACCCAGACCCCAATCTCAGCTAGGCACTGAGAGAAACAAGAGACCTACTGGTCTGATTAAAAATAAATGTCATGATGAGTTCCAGACACATACTGATGGTGTCATTATCCAAACTATTTCACGTCTCTTTTCACAGCCTCATACTGGACAGGAGGAATGACAGGATGGAGCCTGGTGGTGGCGCACAGAGAGCTTCTAGAGAGCAGAGACAACCAACATAAACCTGTTTGTGTTGGTTGCCTCTGCGCTGTCTTAGGCTATGTCTACACGGGCACTTTTGTTTTTAAACCTAGGGACAACTAAAGTGCTATGATGATGACATTAGCAATAATTAATAATGTAATAACAATTAATACTTAATGAATCATTATAATAATTTCTCATTAATCTTCCCCCAAAATAGGATGGTGAGAGAGATGGTGATAACCAATGCAATGATCAGCATAAAAAGCAAGGGCCTAAATGTTGCTTTTAAAGAGACCTACAAATACAATGGTGATGATAGATAGATAGATAGATAGATAGATAGATAGATAGATAGATAGATACTGTCATCTTGCCCTCCGCCAGAGAGGCACTGACAGTTTCTATCATTAAAGTACACAGCATCTCCCTGTTTCATTTTCAGAAACTGCACATGAAAATTATGGTACTGTACCGTCAGGGCCGGCTTTAAGCCACTGCGGGGCCCGATTCATGGAGAATGTACTCTCCGGGCAACACTTCGGATTTCCGCACTCCGGCGGTGGTAGCGGGGCCGCGTGGTAGCAGGGTTGCGGGGCTCCGGCCGTGGGAGTGTGGCAGCCGCACCTGCCACTCTCGGGCCGGGAGACCGGAGACGCGGGGTTGTGGGGCTCCAGCCGAAGGAGCGGGGATGTGGGGTTGCAGGGCTCCCGCCAGGATAGCGGGGCCGCGGGACTTGTCGCGCTCCGGGGGGAGCAGGACCGCGGGATTGCGGGGCTCTGGCCGGGAGAGCGGGGTTCCGGGTTTTGGGTTTCTGGCCGGGAGAGCAGGGCTACAGGGTTGTGGGGTTGTGGGGCTCCGGCCGGGAGAGCGGGGCTACGGGGTTGCGGGGCTTCGGCCGGCGGAGTGAGACTGCGGGGTTGCGGGGCTCTGGCTGGGAGATCCGGGCCAAAAGTCAAAAGCTGACATTAACATTGTTTCAGTCTGTGTGTTACTTGACATCGTGCATTTATTGCCACCATAGAAGGGAAGGGCTCTGCATAGACAGAAATTTGCCTGAGCATCAGTAGAAAATGTTAAGTAAAATTTGCTTTAAAAATTAAACCTGGCGCTTTGTCATCTTGTGTCATCATTTTTATTTCTTAGCTTTCAGCTATTTAAGTGAACTCTCAAACTTTCCTACTGATTGTTTACTGTCTGCCTTTGTAGCTCTCTAATCTCCTTCATAACCATCATTGACTTTTTTCCCATAGTATCAGAGACAGTGAGAAAAATAGCAAATAAAGGTACATGACTATCTTTCTATCTCTATAGAGAATGATAGATATACATGCATCTGTCTCACACAGAGAGATGTGATGTATTCCCTGCCGGAGGTATTGGTTACATATTTTCAGCAGTTAACCGCACTACTCAAGTATATCTCCAATGGACACTGCCTGTTTCTTGTAGCTCAGCCACGGACCTGAGTCACTCAGAACACGGGGACAATTTAGGTGAGAGACTCCATGAAATGTTCAACAGTGTCATGAACTTATCAGGCACAGACTGTATTGTAGATCAGCCGTGGAAACAGATCACTCAGACCCGGGGGGGCGGGGGCTGTTGGGAAAGGTGTTTCTAATATTTCCCTCTGGAAGCCCAGAGACCAGGAATCAGTGACCAGTGACTGTGCTGTCATCAGGGACAAGGAACTGGGTTTTCTCCTGGATATTGCTCCCATACTCATTGTCATCCTCCACAGAGAAGAGTGTCAAAGGAAACAAGGCTGTGCCTGAAAAAACAAACCACAGTTTCAAGTAAATTCTTTCTCTTCTCCCACCCATGAGTATCCTTCTGTCACACAAAGAAACCTCCCTAGAGGCTGCTGGAGGATCCCTGTCCCAATTATAGATGACAGAGTCTCGGCCCAGTTGTCTGGGCCAACTGACAAGTGCCCTCTGCAGGGTGCTCTCTACACAAGTGCCCTCCATGGTGCCTCCTCTCTGTGTGTTCTGGGGGGTGGGGGAGAATTTCAAGTGCAGTTCTGGGCCTACACTGCCTTACCATGCAGGGAGCAATGCCAGTGTTGTGGCAAAGGATGTATTTCTTCCCCTGCACTTAATATTGCCCATCTCCCTTTCATTTCTGCCATACCTCTGGGTGCCTGTGGTAACTCCAATTTGTCACTGCGAGCTGAAAGGGCTGGTGCAAGTTAGTGAGCAACAAGTACATGTATTTCCAAGATTACTACATTTTATAGTCTAGAGAAACGAGAAATGGAGGGGCCACAACTTAATAACTGTCTCTCTTGATGCCCATTCAGGGACGTGACTTCCACTGTTTTAGTCACATTGATTCTTAATGACACGAAGACTTCAGAGTGTTTAACCATTAGGGTGACCATATGTCCCGATTTTATAGGAACAGTCCTGATTTTTGGGTCTTTTTCTTATATAGGCTCCTATTACCCCTCACCCCCTGTCCTGATTTTTCACATTTGCTGTCTGGTCACCCTATTAACCATGGAATCAGTTTTTGATAGGAATACTGCTGGAATTCCTTGTATGAGTTCAAAACTGACGTTTTGCTCGAGAAAGGGAGAAGGGTTAAAAGAAGATGCTTCTGGCTCAGCCCAGAAAAAGAATTTCTGCACATTCCTTTACGAGGGAAGACAACCCCGTCCAGCTTTTTGTGCCTGTGTCTTACTGGGAGAAAGCAAGAATTTCCTGAGTTTCTTGATTAGCCTGAACACGTCTTTTAATAAAACAACAGAGAAGCTACTATTCTACAAGTCCTATGTACCATCCAAGTTTGTAACAACCTAACATAACAAGAATACATTAAAATAGTTTAATTAAGCACAATTTTACATCAGTGCTGAGGTCCATCCCCCACATCACTCAGAGCCAAACCTCCCAGAGCTGGATCACCAATCACTGGCTGGGTACAGCTGGTTTCTCTAAGCTCTTAGGTTTCTGTTCTCAGGAACAGAAACTCCAAAGTGCACCAGTAACACAAGATAGTCTTGGAGGCTACAGTGGGAGAAAGCCATGGCTGCTGGCTGGAAAGGAGGTAAAGACGGAGAAGTAGTGCATATGTCTGTGTACATGTTTGCAAGTATATACATATATCTGGGCATTTGTGTTCCTATGTCTATACAATAAATGTGTACATTTATGTGTGTTCATGCCTATATGAAATTAGGGGCATATATATGTATGTGCATCTGTATAGCTGCTGTTGATCAATGTATATAAGCTATGTATATTTAATAGATACCTCTGGTTTGTTTAGCTCTCTGAGTGTATTTATAAACATATATTGTTTTTAGTTACTAACCTGTCAGTAAAGACAGACAAAAATCACTGACAGGAAAATGATTTTCTTGCAGCGGTACTAAACAGGTATTTCTTACAAAGACAAAAGGTGAGAGAATACAGCAGAGCGGAGACAGTCTAGGTTCCAAGTTATAGTCGATATACATACTGGTTTTATCAGAGTTAAAGCAATGGTTTTTCTTTGTAATTAGTACATCCCATTGGGTCCATCTTTCCTCAAACCGTTCTGATTTTTGTGTGTGTCTACCCGTATGTGTTTGTGTCTGTCTGTACAGGTTTACCTGTATTAAAAAAACTTGCACCAGTGTCACTAAATAGTGATATTGGTGCAACCCCCCCGCTCCTGTCTCTGTTCGTATGTGTACCTTATGGGCCTGATCCAAACCCATTGATGTCAAGGGGAGTCTTTTCACTGTTTCAGTGGGCTTTGGATCAGGCCGTAGCTGACCATGTGTTTGTATGTGGCTGAGCATGTTTTGAAATTCTCTGCGGGCCCATGTATGAGCTCTCAGATTGGAGTTGAAAATGTAGTATCATGAAACCAGCGCACAAAGAAACTGCTGATCAAGGAATTGTAATGACATGAGGGTTTTTAAATTAAATGTTAGCTCCCAATGGTTAGGAGGAAATGAACATTTTCAATGTCTCCTACATTTTTAAATGTTTGTTCTCAATGTTCCTGAGCCAGGTTTATCTACTTTTGCTTTCCAGGTTCTCAGTGCAAATAACAAGGGACTCTTATTTTGTTCCAGAGTAGAAATAACCTAAATATATATCCTGAAAAATCTCGATTTTAAAAAATAAATTAATAATTATTATTAATTTTATATTCAAATACATATATGGGACAATCCACATTTAAAATAAAAAGGAAATAGCAGTTCATTAAATATTGGTAGGATCTTACACTTATAAATGGGAACAGATGGCCTGAGTCAGGGCTAGTCTACACTTACCGCGCGGGTCGACGCGGGTGAGGAGTTGAACTATCGCGTCTGATCTGAGCGCGATGGTTGAACTGAAAGCGCTGTCGAAACTCGGTCCACCTCGGCAGCTGGAGTTAGCAGAGTCGACCTTGGGGTTCGACCCCATTCTTAGTGTAGACCAGGCCTCAGATTGATTTTAATGACCTATGCAGATGTAGTAGATATAATAATAATAATAATAATAATAAATAATTATTATTATTTCACTGTTACATAGCAGGTAATGGGCATTCTCACCCATGCACACATGGTTAAATTAATGGCCATATTTGGGGCCAGGATGAACCTTTCTCATCCCCATTCTCCTCAGATCATTGCACCTTACCAGGGAGTTTCTTTCCTAAGCAGTATTGAATAGGAATTGTCCATTGAGAACGAACAATTGTAGGCCATGTGGTCTTGGGGAGGAGGCATTGGGGGGACATCAGTTTGTCTGCCTTCCTTGTGTCTCTCTCTGTGCACCAGGTGACTCTATTCTCTTTCCCACAGATCATGTATCCAGAGGCATCAGGCCGGGGTGAGAATGAAAGCACCATACCCACATTCTCCCAAGATTATAGGCAAAGAGGGATCTGGAAAGAGTCAGATCTCTGTCCTCTCATCAGTGTGGTACCAGATTTAACTCTCCTTCTTTCCTGCCTGTCTCTCTTTTCCCCCATTACTCTCTCTGTGTTTCCCTCTCTCCTTCTGGGAGTTCTCCTTTCCATCTATCTGTCCCTCTGTCTACTTCATCGCTCTCATTTTAAACTTACTGTGACTGGCAGGCTCTTAGTGATTAAGCTGCAGTCAGTGACTCCTTGGGATCTCTTTCATGTTTCAGGGGGAAGATATCCCAGGAGGCATTTATGGAGAATTATGACCCAAGTGTCCTTCCCAAGGAGACTTACCTGCTCTATGAAATAAAATGGAGCAGTAGCAAAAGGCCCTGGCAGAACTGTTGCCATAACACCCTCACAGAGCATGCTGAAATCTACTTCCTGGAAGATATATTTAAAAAGCAAAGATCTGATCCTTCTGACCACTGCTCCATCACCTGGTACATGTCCTGGAGTCCCTGTGGGGACTGCTGCAAGCAAATCAGAGATTTCCTGAAGGCCCAGCCTAATGTGAATCTAGTTATTTATGTAGCACGGATCTACTGGCACAAAGAGGAAAACAATCGTCAGGGTTTAAGGAGTCTGGTGAACATCGGAGTGTCCATCCGAGTCATGGACCTCCCAGGTAATGACTCATGGAGTTAGGGGGAATACATGGGATAGAGATGGGACATGGGGCACTTTGCCTCTAGATCACTAGTTCCAATTCAGCCCTGGTCACAGATGGCTCCACTAAGGTTGTAGAAAGGACTCTGGAATCTTTTCACTTCTAGGTCAGTGGTTCCAGTCTAGCTCTAAGTCTTCGGGTATAGCGCAATGGGATTCAGAGCTTTTCTCCTTTAGGTCTCTGGTTTCAAACTCTCCCCTGAGTGTCAGTGACCAGAAGCCAGTAGCTGACAGCCATTTTTGACCTATGTGAAATGTGCTTGGGTTTGCAGTCCAGTTCCTGGCAGTACAGATCAAAACCACTAAAATCTCCATCCTTCCTGGCCCTTGCTGATCCCCTTGTCTCAGCAGAGAGGCTGGGGCATAAATGAGCCATGAAGAGTCAAGGCCCCTTTTACTGCATGGCTCAAATTAGTCTTGCTCCCTTGAGATTGACTGACCTTTGTGTATGCTGAGTCCACTGATACCTCCTTCTGCCCATGACTGATTTGCTCCATTTCCCCAGCTTATAGCTACTGTTGGAGAACATTTGTTGATGATGAGGACAAGGATGAAGATGATTATTGGCCCAGGCACTTTTCTCCATGGATAATGCTATATTCTCTCGAACTCCAGTCCATCCTTCAGGTCAGTGGAACTTTAGGGAGGGGAAAATTGCATCCAGCAACAATCCAGAGTCACATGCAGAACCCAGTGTCTGAACAGGACAGTTCCTTGACCTCCTTGGAAAGCTCAGTGATTCTGAGAGCCTCTCTCCTGCAGCTGAGCTGTAACACACGGTGACTTCCAAGAGAGCTCAGGGGAACACTAAACGTTTATTGGAAAACTCTCAGCACCTGAGGAGATCAAAGGGCTGGTTGGTTGGAGGAGAAATTTTTTTTTCACATCTTGGTGAAATTTAAACACCTCTATGGTTTGCTTTATTGCAAAACAGCATAAATGTAAAAAGTGTCCTGTCCCTTTAAGGGACAAAAACAACAGGGATTTCCCTCAGCGCAAGCACAAAGCAAGTTCTAGAGCATGGCTAGACAAATTCCAGACAGAGAAACCCCGCAGTTCTTCTCTTCCCTTAAATTCCATCCTCAATCTAGAGACCCTTCTTCCTGACCCTCCCTTGCAGACACAGCTTCCAACTCTACACAGCACATCCTTCTCTCAGAGCCCATCTTCACTTGGAAAAGAGTTGTCAGCAACAGCTCTCCATCCCCCAACCAGAGCTGGTTAACCTCTTTCCTTGCCAACGTCTGGATGTGATTTATATATTCCTTCCCAGTAATGGGGCCATTGAATGTTTCATTGAACTCCCCTGAAATCTCCCTTCTTTCCAAATCACCCATGTCACAGGGTGATCTGTAATGCATAGTCAAGGCATGAAGGGAAAAGCTGGCCAATAAATGATATTTCCATCCCATGGGAAATTCCAAGATGTGTTTTCATTCTGCATTGGAACAAACCCAAGACCTTTTCAGTTTTTGTGTGAAAATCACAAGGAGGTGGAAGTATCAGAGGAGTAGCTGTGCTAGTCTGGATCTGTAAAAAGAGACAAAGAGTCCTGTGGCACCTTATAGACTAACAGATGTACTGGAGCATGAGCTTTCGTGGGTGAATACCCACTTCATCGGATGCATGCATAAGGTGTCAAAGGACTCTTTGCTGCTTTTTAAGAGAGTGAGTGAGAGCACCCTACCGAGAGTAACCACCAGCCCGGTGTGTAGGGCCCTCACACACTCTTCTGGGATACCCAGGCTATGTCTACATTACAAGCGATGCGGCAGCACAGAGGCAGCTCTGCAGATATGTCTCTGTAGATCTATAGCGTAGACACTATGGTGACGGAAAGGGGGTTTCTGTTGCCATGGTAAATTTACCCCCTCAAGAGGCAGTAGTTATGTCAACAGCAGAATTGTTTCATCAACCTCGCTGCATCTATAGTGGGGGATAGTTTCACCTGAGTAGGTCACATACGGTATGAAATTTTCCACAGTTTTAGGTGTCATCTAGTCCCTAGGCTCAAATCCCCATCCTGATTGAGACATAGCAGGGACTTGAATCTGAGTATCTCATATCCCAGGGGAATGTTCAAACCACCAGGCCATTGGCTATTCTGGGGTGGGGTCTCAGTCTCCCCATCTCCCGCCCCCCACTTTTGTTTTTTTTTGCCATGGTGGACCTGAGAGACATTTCCAACAAAATTTCTTCACAACCAATATGTTTCCACAAAATGTTTTATATTTGACAAATCAGCACTTTCTGATGAAAAAACATTTAGTTGGAATACTCCCAACCAGATCTAATGATGAGTCCCTGTGATCATTAAACATGCCTGGGAACCCCGTTGTAATTTGCCCTGGTTTTGAATGAGATTTGGAGCAGTTAATATTTTAGGTGATTGCAGTTACAGTGGGTTCCTCCCATGTCCATTAAATCCCAGAGTGAGTCTAGAGTGCAAATGTTAATCTGCCAACCTCCTGAAAAGAAATTAACTTCAACTGTTGCTTTTCTCACCAGAACATTCCGTCTTGCTTAGAGATTTCAGCAGGTGAGAACCAGACTCCAGTTTTCAGCCTCTGTGTAGAAGATGATCAACAGAAAAGAGCACTCACATCAGCCAATCCCTGATTGCCGCCAGTATCCTGGCCTGGGCAGCCAGCCAGTCTCTGGATGCCATGAGTGTATTGAACCAGGCCATCATGGGGAAGGGATGTTGATAGGACACTAGAATGTTTAATCATTCCAATTTGATTTAGTTACTCGTAGCTATTTCCTTCCCATTGGTTCAGCTTGTAGCCTTTTGAAAAGTGAATCATGTTTAAATGTTTAATGTACAGTGACTGGGTCATGTTAACACCTGTGACTCAGTGTACAGGTTTATTCCATCACAGTTATCACAAGAGTGTCTTGCTTATTCTGCAGCCACTGCCGTTTCACCAAATGAACATAACACTATATGGTTTGCTTTGTGTAAGCAATTTATAAGGAACTAATTCATTATTCGATAACATATGTAAAGACCTTAGAAAGAATTTATTCTCCAGGATTATTTTTCTGAATGACTTTTCTCTTGATAGATTTCTAGGTTTTACTTTCTCTGTCTTTTGTCAACATAACATTTGAATAAAATATCTATAATCTAAGGAAGCACTGCCTTTCTTTGTCTGTTCATTTTCAAAATGTAATTCATGTGGTACCGCTTAATATATTGTTCTAGGAGTTCATTAAGTGGGAGGAGGCACTTAATGGGAGGCTGATGGGGCCTTTTGTCTGGTGGGTGTCTCCCAAATACACACACAGTTGTAATTGTTACATAGTCACTGGCTGTTAGCTAAGGCTGTGGAGCAGATTTGTTTAACTCTCACTCTAAGTCAGGGGTCTCAAACTCAAATGACCATGAGGGCTATATGAGGACTAGTGCATTGAACTGACGGCTGCATCACTGACTCTCCCTCCCCGCACTGCCTCTGGCCCTGCCCCCACTTCACCCTTTCCATTAGGCCCCGCCCATGCCCCACCTCTTCCCACCCCTTCCCTGCCCCAATCCAACCCCTTCTCCAAAGACCCCACCCCAACGCTGCCCCCAGGGGGTGCATAAAGGGTGCAGGGTGCGGCGGAGGCTCAGGGAAGGGAGTTGAGGTGCAGGTGGTGTGCAGGGTGCGGCAGGGGGTTCAGAGCAGGGCGTTGGTGGGTGGGATGCAAGAGGGTGATGGGTGCGGCAGGTGGCTCAGGGCAGGGAGTTCAGGAGAGGTGCGAGATGTGGCAGGGGGCTCAGGGCAAGGGGCTGGGATGTGGCAGGGGGCTGGGGTGTGGGATGTGGCAGGGGATCAGGCAGGGCCTCCCAGATGGGGAGGCAAGGGGGGCAATTTGCCCCGGGCCCCGCAGGGGCCCCCACGAGAGTTTTTCGGGGGCCCTGGAGCGGGTCCTTCACTCACTCCGGGGCCCCGGAAAACTCTTGCGGGGCTGGGCCCCCGGAGCTTCTTCCACTCCCGGTCTTTGCCGGCAGGGGGTTCTTCCGCTCCAGGACAGAAGGACCCCCCCGCCGCCAAATTACCGCCGAAGCAGGACCCGCCGCTGAAGTGCAGCCAGGTCTTTGGCAGTAATTCGGTAGCGGGGTGTCCTTCCGCTCCGGGACCTGCCACTGAAGTGCCCCAAAGACCCACGGTGGGGGCCCCCCGCTGCCAAATTACCACCGAAGACCCGGCTGCACTTCGGTGGCGGGTCCCAAAGCAGAAGGACCCCCCACCGCTGAATTACCACTGAAGCGGGGGCCCCCTGCCGCCGAAGACCCCAGGCCCCTGGAATCCTCTGGGTGGCCCTGGGCTCAGGGCAGGGGGTTGGGGTGCAGGAGGGGTGTGGGATGTGGCAGGGGGCTCAGGGCAGGGAGTTGGGGTGCAGGGTACAAGCTCCAGCCCGGCACTGCTTACCTAGAGCGGCTCTGGGGTGGCAGTGGCATGCACTGGGGCCAGGGCAGGCTCCCTGCCTGCCTGCCCTGGCCCCCGGCCCCGCGCCGCTCCATTCCAGGAAGCAGCTGGAACCGTGTCCCTGCAGCCCCTGGGGGAGGGGGAGGGGCTCAGGGTTCCGTGCGTGCGCTGGTCTTGCCGCTTCTCTAGGTACCTCCCACGAAGCTCCCATTGGCTGCGGTTCCCTGTTCCTGGCCAATGGGAGCTGCGGGGGGCGGTGCCTGGAAGGAGGCAATGCAGGAGCCCTCTGCCTCCTTCCCCCTCGGCCCCGGACCGAAGGGGCATGCTGCCAGCTGCTTCAGACAGCGGCATGGGGCTCTCAATGCCACAGGGGGTAATCCCACGGGTAGGCAGAGGGGCCGGGGGGGGGGCACGGGGAGCTTGACAGACCACATGCAAGAGCCCCGCGGGCCGCGTGTTTGAGACCCCTGCTCTAAGTGATCTCAGTGCCACTACATGGGACAGACCACCACACCCAGGAGCTGTGTGGGTTACACATGCATACAATTGGATAATCACATTCAGTAAATTATAACCTTTCCAATGATACCTTATAAGACCCATCTTGCATAAAATATATCTCAGTTATGCCATATCCATATCATAAGCATATTTCCATAAAGAATATGGAATATGGGGCGTAACATCACACACAGTATGTACATATATGGTTGGGTGGGTTTGTAGGTGTATGTGTGTATGTCTGCAAATGCACTGGACATCATTGCACTCATGCTTCTCTCACTTCCACCAATGTAAATCAGGAATAACTCCATTGCAGTCCATAGATATTCAGTGGTGTAAAACAGGGATAAGTAAAAGGAAAATGTGTGGGGGATGGAGGTGTGAAACACTCCCTGAGGAGCCAACTAAGCCTTTTTTTGTGAATATATGGAAAAGTATTTGCAGTGGTTTTTACTGATGAAGTTTCTAGTGTGAAATTGATCAGTGAATATGAATTAATATTCAGAGGGCACTGTGAACAGGTCCAGGATGCACTACCTAGTGGTGGCGGTCTCTGGTGGTCACTCCACCTAGTGGTCATAATGGGAGAGGTAGGAGATCCCAAGCCCTCCCATGCTACCAGGTTCTGACCCAGGGCCCTGTGACGTCTGTCCGATGTCTTTCATTCTGGAGTGCCCTCCCTGGGTCACTTCCTACCTCCCTCTTTCCTACAGTAGGCTTCAGTTTATCTTAGTAAGCACTACCCAATAGGTTGCCTACCCATCTCCAGTCCACTCTGGATCTGGCTGCATCCTGCTCCAGAGCTCCCAGAGTGGGTCCTTCTCCCTGCCCTGTCCTCCCCCAACTGAACTGGCTGGCTCCCTTTTAAACCCAGCCTCCAAACAAAGCATGCTTGGCATAGGCATGGGTGTGGGGCCTCCTCAGCCCAGAGCTGCTCTTTGACCTTTTGCTGTCCAGTGAGGGTTTTATACACCCTGTCACAAGTGCCTAAAGTGGAGAATTTCCATACTGTTTCATATTTAATTATAATATCATTTTATAGCTATTTCTGTAAGAGGGAAATAACTTGTTATTTATTAAAAAGTAATAAAATCTTATTTTTTTCCAGTCATAACCACTGGAGCAAAGATAAGTGTAGCGAGGTAACCTGTAAAATGTAAAAATAACATACATAGATTCATTGCCAACTCATTGTAGCTACGCTAAAACACACACTATTGACATAAATGGGCCTTAAATTGGGTATTCTTCAAGTAACAGACATATGATAAGTGCATGTATTGTTCACTGTAACAAATATCACTATAGAAAAGTTATGTTTCATGGATATTGTAGCTACAGTGTAATTAGTGCAGTGGATTTGAGGGCAGGTGTATCTGTACAGAAACATAGCTCCATTGTAGCTTTCACGATCCTAGGAAGATCAATTTAATAAAGCTCCATCGAGGGAGGAGCAGAGAAGTTGGTCCTTACTTGGACAGTGCTATCCAATGCATGTATGAGAGCATGCAGCAGCTGCGGTATGTACCTGGTCCTAGCAGGGGACCCTGACCAGTACTATATATGCATGAAGTGTCGCCTAATAGAGCTGCTGGAGGAAAAGATCCAGGGCCTAGAGCTGCAGGTAGAAACCCTGATAGAGAATAGAAGGGGGTTTGAGAGGCTGATGGAGCAATGGCAAGCAGTAACTGAGGGGGAACGCCCAGGGGCACAGGGGGAAGCAGGGGCTGAGGCCAAGGAAGGGGGACCACCAGAGGAGGAAGATGGGCGGTGGAAGCATGTGACCGTGAGAAGCAGGCCAAGGAAAAGGAGAGCCAGTGAGGGGGAAATTGAGCTAAGGAACAGGTTTGAAGGTTTGGAGAATGAGGAAGGGGTACAGCAAGTGGTAACTGACAGTGAGAGGCCAAAGAAAAAGAGGCGGCCAGTCCCATAGATAAAGGGAGGAGTCGATGGAAGTAGCACCGAGTTTGGGCCCAGGAAGATACAGGATGGCTTAAGGGAACCACAAGGGACGATAGGAATGGAAGGAGCTTGCGACCAGGGGAACGGGGATAGGTTAGAGGACCGTGCTGTCCCCAGGCGAAGGCAGGTCTCGTGATTGGGGATTCCATACTGCGAAGGTTGGACAGGCCTGTGACCAGGGCCGATCCGGAGAACAGAAGGGTGTGCTGTCTACCGGGTGCTAAAATACGGGATGTGGACCTGAGGTTGAAAAGGATCCTAAGAGGAGCGGGTAAGAACCCTTTGATCATCCTTCATGTGGGAACGAATGACACGGCTAGATTCTCGCTAGAGAGGATCAAAGGAGACTATGCCAGGTTGGGTAAGACGCTCAAGGAAATTGAGGCTCAGGTGATCTTCAGTGGGATTCTACCTGTCCCTAGGGAAGGGCGCCAAAGGGGTGAGAGGATCGTGATGGTTAATAGTTGGCTGAGGAGTGGTGTTACAAGGAGGGCTTTGGGATGTATGGGCACTGGGAGGCTTTGGGGACAGACAACTGTTCTCAAGGGATGGGCTCCACCTAAGTAGGGAAGGAAGTAGACTTCTAGGAGGGAGGCTGGCTCATCTGATTAAAGAGCTTTAAACTAGACACGGGGGGGAGACGGTCGGGAGAGGTCCTGGTGCTCTCCACGCCAAATTTTCACATTGGGAGTGAGGACAACAAGATAACAGATATAGCCAGAGGGGGGCAGTTACGTGTAAGGAAGAGTGGGGGGACAGATTCTAGATCTACAAGTCATATTGGAAGTACTGTGTCCCTACCGAGTTGGGTAAAAAGAGTGAGAGGAGCCCAACAGGAAAAATTAGGATGTTTGTTCACCAATGCGAGAAGCTTAGGTAACAAAATGGAGGAACTGGAGCTCCTGGTCCGGGTGAAACCGGATATCGTAGGAATAACAGAAACATGGTGGAACGGTAGCCATGACTGGAGTACAGGTATGGAAGGGTATGTGCTGTTTAGGAAAGACCGATGCAAAGGTAAAGGTGGGGGAGTAGCACTGTATATCAATAATGAGGTAAAAAGTAATGAGATAACTAGCGCTGCAATGGACAATACAGAGTCTGTTTGGGCAATGGTCACATTGGGAAGAAAACTACCAGAGCCTCATCCAGGATAGTGATTGGGGTGTGCTATAGTCCGTCGGGATCTAGCTTAGAGATGGATAGGGAGCTCTTTAATGTTTTTAAGGAGGTAAACACTAATAGGAACTGCTTGATCATGGGGGACTTTAACTTCCCGGATATAGATTGGGAAACAAATGCTAGTAATAATAATAGGGCTCAGCTTTTCCTAGACGTGATAGCTAATGAATTCCTTCATCAAGTGGTTGCTGAACCGACGAGGGGATGCCATTTTAGATTTGATTTTGGTGAGTAACGAGGACCTTGTTGAGGACATTGTTGTAGGGGACAACCTTGGCTCGAGTGATCATGAGCTAATTCGTTTCCAAATAAATGGGAGGATAATCAATAGTGCATCTGAGACTAGGGTGTATGATTTCAAAGGGCTAATTTTACTAAATTAAGGCGACTAGTTAGGAAGTGGACTGGGCTAACATATTTAGGGATCTAAGGGCAGATGGCGCCTGGGGTTACTTCAAGTTGAAGTTGCAGGAGTTGTCAGAGGCATGTATCCCGAGAAGGAAAGCGGCTCGTAGGTAGCAGTTTTAGACCGAGCTGGATGAGCAAGCGTCTTAGAGGGTCATTAAGAAAAAGCAGAAAGCGTACCAGGAGTGGAAAATGGGAGGGATCAGCAAGGAAACCTACCTTATTGAGGTCAGAGGGTGCAGGAAGCTGTGAGAAAGGCAAAGCGACGAGTGGAGATGGATCTAGCGAAGGGGATTAAAACCAATAGCAAACGGTTTTTTAGCCATATAAATAGGAAGAAAACCAAGAAAGAAGAAGTGGGACCGCTTAAAACTTTAAATGGAGTGGAGATTAGGGATAATCTTGGAATGGCACAATATCTGAACGAATACTTTGCCTCGGTCTTTAATGAGGCTAATGAAGGGCTAAGGAATAGTGATAGAGGGACCGATGGGAATGTAGATATGGGGGTAGACATTACGGTAGCTGAGGTAGAAGCCAAACTGGAACAGCTTAACGGAAGTAAATCGGGGGGCCCGGATAATCTTCATCCTAGAATATTAAGGGAATTGGCGAGGGATATTGCTAGCCCGTTAGCGATAATCTTTAATAAATCCCTAAATTCGGGAATTGTACCGACTGACTGGAGATTAGCTAATGTAGTTCCTATATTCAAGAAGGGGAAAAAAGTGACCGGGGAATTATAGGCCTGTTAGTCTAACATCTGTAGTATGCAAAGTCATGGAAAAAATCTTAAAGAGAGAGTGGTTCGGAGCATGAGGCCGATGGCAACTGGGATAGATTACAGCATGGATTTACGAAGGTAGATCGTGCCAAACCAACTTGATCTCCTTCTTTGAGAGAGTAACAGATTTTTAGACAAGGGAAATGCGGTGGATCTCATATATCTGGATTTCAGTAAGGCGTTTGATACGGTACCGCATGAAGAATTACTGGTTAAATTGGAAAAGATGGGGATCGGTGAAAATCCAGAGGTGGATAAGGAGCTGGTTAAGGGGAGACTGCAGAGGGTAGTATTGAAGGGGGAACTGTCCGGTTGGAGGGGGGTTACCAGTGGAGTTCCTCAAGGCTCGGTTTTGGGTCCGATTTTATTCAATCTATTTATTGCTGACCTGGGAACCAAGAGCAGGAGTGGGCTGATAAAGTTTGCGGATGACACCAAGTTGGGGGGTATTGTCAATTCGGAAGAGGATCGGGATATTCTCCAGGGAGATTTAGATGACCTTGTAAACTGGAGTATTAGTAACAGGATGAAATTCAATAGTGAGAAGTGTAAGGTTATGCATTTAGGGATGTCTAACAAGAACTTTAGTTATAAGCTGGGGACGCACCAGTTGGAAGTAACGGAGGAGGAGAAGGACCTAGGAGTCCTGGTTGATCGCAAGATGACTATGAGTAGGCAATGTGATGTGGCCGTTAAAAAAGCTAATGCGGTCTTGGGTTGCATTAGGCGAGGTATTTCTAGTAGGGATAAGGAGGTGCTAGTCCCGTTATATAAGGCGCTGGTGAGACCTCATTTGGAGTATTGTGTGCAGTTTTGGTCTCCCATGTTTAAGAAGGATGAATTCAAACTAGAACAGGTACAAAGAAGGGCCACTAGAATGATCCGAGGAATGGAAGGCCTTTCGTATGAAAGGAGACTTGAGGAGCTCGGTTTGTTTTCCTTAACCAAAAGAAGGATGAGAGGAGATATGATTACACTCTTTAAATATATCAGAGGGATAAATACCAGGAAGGAGAAGAATTATTTCAGCTCAGTGCTAATGTGGACACGAGGACGACGGATATAAACTGTCAGTCAGGAAATTCAGGCTTGAAATTAGGCGAAGGTTTCTAACCATCAGGGAGTGCAATACTGGAACAGTCTACCGAGGAAACAGTGGGGCGAAGGACCTCCACGACTTTAAGATTAAGCTAGATAAGTTTATGGAGGGGATGGTATGATAGGATAACGGGCTTAGTCAATAGGTCAATTATGTGCCTGGTATGATGTAACCTTTTCCAGAGGGTTTGGCTGTAGAGTCTTGCCCGCATGCTCGGGGTTCAGCTGACCGCCATATTTGGGGTCGGGAAGGAATTTTCCTCCAGGGAAGATTGGCTATGGCCCTGGAGGTTTTTCACCTTCCTCCGAAGCATGGGGCAGGGTTCACTTGCTAAGGAGTGGGTGGATCAGCTTATGTGGCCTGCATCTTGCAGGAGGTCAGACTAGATGATCATAATGGTCCCTTCTGATCTTGAATTCTATGATTCTATGATTCTATTTGATATCTAGCTGCCGTGGACGGGGGCTCACTAGAAATACCGACATAGCTAAACAGGCCAACTTTTCCAAAATTGAGTAACACTGACTTCGGTGGGAGCTACAGTAGCTCAGCAGCTCTGAAAATCAGGCCATCTAGTGAAGTGTATGCACTTAGGAGTCTAGCTTTAGGCACCTATGTCTAAAAATGTTAGACAGAGAAGGAAGAATGGATAGATGGATAGCTAGATAGACAGTAATTATATTGTAACTGCAGTGCATATAATGTATCCATGGTAGCTTTGTGAGTGCAAACCCAGTAGCCAAATACCTTTACTTCATGAACATTGTGAACGTTGGAGTCTATGCTGAGTGTGTAAACTGAGATGAGGGGTTTGCACATTTAAGGAAATAAGACTGAGTGACAAGCTCTCTGCAATGCTTTGCTCTCTATTCCCTGCAAATCAAGTTACCAAGAAATTTATGAGTAGTGGGGAACAATTCTGCACTGCCCCAAGGACATGAAGTGGATGATCTATCAGATGTGATTCTATAACACAATTCATTATGACCGTGTTGAGGAGATGCTTTCGCTGGCATTTCTGTGTGATGAGGTTAAAACGTCAACTGCAAAAATCCTGTCAACTGTGATATAATTTCTAAAGCAGAAAAAGAAAAATCATAAGCAATCAAAAAGAGAATGCAGTAACATCAAACAATGCAAATCATGTCTGACAAAGTGCCCAGTCATGGGAAGTCCTCACTTTCCTCCATCAGATCGAGGGTACCAGAATTGCTCCCTCTTTCAATTGTGCTTCCGCAGTGTTAAGGTGGCTAGAGCTCTGGCAATCACCTGGATGCAATCAAAGCCCATGGCAGTCAGAGCTAATCATTAATTACATGATGAGTAGTCAGGTGTATCTTTGACAGAATCCACTCTCTGGGGATTAAAGTAAAAATAACAACAGACAGTTCCTTGGACACCAGGGTGACTTATCTGCTCTATGAAATCAGCTGCGGCAGCAACACTGAGCCATGGAGAAACTGGTGCCCGAACACCTGCACCTGGCATGCTGAAATCAAAGGAGACTGGAAAAATGAAGACGTTTGAGGGACTGCACTAAGGAGCCTTTCACTTCTATGTCATGGCTATAACAAGGACATCAGTTTGTAGTGAACAAAAGTCATTTTCCTCACCGAAATCAGCACTGCACTGGGCATTAATGGTCCCCTTTGTCAGCTCCTTTGTCAAGATAGCCAAAGACAGAGGGTGTGCTAAATCCTGCCCCTCTCTTGGAGATAGGTGCCTAAGTCTGGGCTGCAGGGAGGTGCCTCTCTCTGGCAGTGATTCGCAGCTGTGAACCTTCTTTTGGTGTGAGGCACCTGTGACACAACAAGGTGCAATTCAGACCAGTGGCGGGACAGCCTTGGTTACACTGCAGGGTGACCCCAACACGCCCTCCCAGTCTTAGATTCCCCCCCAGTAATGTATGTCCTCTACTGCCCAGCACTCTCCTGGATGGTTCAAATATTTTTAGTCCATTATTCCTTTAAGGGAATAATATCCCATCTTATTATCTTAAATAGAGCTACCCACACACTTCAGTTTAAACACACTGGATTAGATTAAACAATAAAACAAGTTTATTAACTACAAAAATGGATTTTAAGAGAGTACAAGTGTTGAGGCATAAAGGTCAGAAATGATTACAAGACAAATAAGGATAAAAAGCTTGCGAGTGCTTCATTAACAAACTATATTAGATTTAAGCAACATTTCTCACCACATGCTTCCAGCAAGGTTATTGACCAAAACCTTCAGGCCAGGATGTTCTTCCCCCAAAGTTCAATAACTATTGTCCTTTGTCTTCTTAGGTGTGATGCCAGGGACAGACAGGAAGAGAGAGAGACTGTCTTGGAATGTTTCCCCTTGCATTTTAGACTTTCAGTCCCCCTCTTGAAAAACATTTCCAGTCCAAGTGGAAGGATGTTCCTTGCTGTCTGTTTTCATTTGTTTGAGCTTCCTTTGTTTTCCCTTCCTGCTTAATGACTCTGTTTACTGTTTAATTGAAAATTAAAGCAAAGATACACACCTTTGTTCAAAACAGGGTGGTTTGATGCTGCATGAGTTTTTAACATGCACTCTTAATGTCAGTCAGGGGAATCATATAACTTCACGTAAAGGTTGCCACACACATTTTATCAGGAGAATTCTGACCAGCAAGTTATGAGTTTTCAAATGATACCTCACAAGGCATACCTGGTACATAGATCATTACACTAGCATGTGGGATGTGACTACAGGGGTATATTCCAACACAGCTCCCAAGGAGCTATTTGTGAGAAGTTGGCGGAAGAAAGTGAGGAGGCAGAAGCCCATTCAGAACTTTGAGCCCAGTGGGTGGGAAAACTATGGCCTGCGGGCCATATCCGGCCCCTCAGGGATCTGGCCCGCGGGATTGGCACCCCGTAGCACTACAGGCCCCACACCTCTCCAAGAAGCAGCCAGCACCGCATCTCTGTGGCCCCTGGGGGAGGGGAGGCAGAGGGCTCCGCAGGCTGCTCTTGCCTGTGGGTACCTCCCCCGAAACTCCCATTGTCCGGGAACAGGGAACCGCAGCCAATGGGAGCTTCGGGGGAGGTACCCACAGGCAAGGGCAGCGCGTGGAGCCCTCTGCTCCCCCACCCCCAGGGGCAGCAGGGACATGGTGCCAGCTGCTTCCCGGAGTGGGGCGGCGCCGGGGCCAGGCAGGCAGGCAGGAAGCCTGCCCTGGCCCCAGTGTGTGCCACTGCCACCCTGGAGCCACTCCAGGTAAGTTGTGCCGTGCCGGAGCCCACAGCCTGAACGTCTCCTGCACCCTGCACCCTGACTCCCTGCCATGAGCCCCCTGCCACACCCTGCCTGCACCCCAATCCCCTGCCACACCCTGCACTGCTCCTGCATCTCAACCCCCTGCCCTGAGCCCTCTCCCATACTCCTCCCTGCACCCCTGGCCTGAGCCCCCTGCTGCACCTCAAACCCCTCCTGCACCCCAACCCCCTGGCCTGATCCCCCTGCTGCACCTCACATCCCTCCTGCACCCTAACTGCCTGCCCTGAGCCCCCTCCCACACCTCGCACCCCTCCCTGCATCACTGCCCTGAGCCCCCTCCCGCACTGTGCATCCCCTCCTGCACCCCAGTGCCCTTCCCTGAGCCCCCTTGTACACCCTGCATGCCTTCTCTGCCCCAACCCCTTGCCTTGAGCCCCTTCCTGCACCCCACACCCCCTCCCACACCCCGCACCCCAACCCCTACCCCAGCCCTACATTCATGGCCTGGCATGCAATTTCCCCACCCAGATATGGACCTCAGGCCAAAAAGTTTGCCCACCCCTGCATTATACAATACATTAACCTCCTCCAGAGGGCCTAGCGCTGGTCCAGGTACCTTGTGGTGCCAACTGGCAGAGGGTACAGCAAGGCATAAGGGTGCAAGAGATCCCCTGGGTCTGGTATTTACATATCAGGTCACCGAAGAATGTCACGTAAGGGTCTCTACTGAGTCACACTGCTCATCATCATCCTTGTGAAATGTATGTGCGAATAGTATGGAAGGAGCTATGTACAGATATAGGAAGTTATGTTCTTAAAGCCTTGAAGTTAACAGCAGATCACCCAGGAGAAGGGAAGGCCTTTGGCTTGGCTGTACCTTACTAGACAAGAGGGCACCTTGTTAGTTAAGTTTAGGCTCTTGAATGTGTGTTATGATTTTATTTTATCTGTAACCCTTTGGTTCCAATATTTCTGCTTCCTCTCACTGCAATCTCTGTGCTTTGTTAAATACATGTACACTTGCTTTCTCTATAACCAAAGTGAAGGGCTGTGTCTAAGGGTACGTCCATACTACCCGCTGGATCGGCGGGTAGCAATCGACTTCTCGGAGTTCGATATATCGCGTCTCATCTAGACGCGATATATCGAACTCTGAACGCGCTCCCGTCGACTCCGGAACTCCACCACCGCAAATGGCGGTGGCGGAGTCGATGGGGGAGCTGTGGACTTCGATCCCGCGCTGTGAGGACGGGTAAGTAGTTCGAACTAAGGTATCAGAGTAGCAGCCGTGTTAGTCTGTATCCGCAAAAAAAACAGGAGTACTTGTGGCACCTTAAAGACTAACAAATTTGTTAGTCTTTAAGGTGCCACAAGTACTCCTGTTTTTTTTGCGAACTAAGGTAGTTCGACTTCAGCTACGCTATTTGCGTAGCTGAAGTTGCGTACCTTAGTTCGACCCCCCCCCCCCAGTGTAGACCAGGCCTAAGTGGAGCTGTAGTGGCCTATGGGGTAGCTGGTAAGCAATGCAGCACTGTTCCTTTGGGAATGGCAGATCTGGGAATTCTGTGAGTGTCCAGTGGATATGGGGCAGGGCACTGCAGGGAGTTGCTCGGAGGGCTCAGTGGTTGGTGTGTACCAGTTGCTGACCTACACAGGGACAGTGGAGTCCACGTGAGCAGAAAATGGAGGGCTTGTTTTTCTTACAAAATGGTGGAGCTGGGAGCTGACCCCTGGCAGCAGTGCTTGATATTTAATGAAAGATATGCCGGGGCTCAAGCAATTTTTTAAAATTCATAACTGATGCAGCAAGTCCAGAGGTGCCAGGCTATGAACTGCCAAGCCCAGAGATGCCGGGGCTCAGCCTTGGCAAGCACTGCTGGTGCAAATTAATCATTACCTTGCAGGTACAGACCAGGCTTCCTCATGCTAAGGGCCAGTTGTGGCGAGGTGACTCACAAACCTGGGTACCTCCAGGAAACATCACACTAGCTTCTAGAATCATAGAGTCATAGGACTGGAAGGGACCTCGATATGTCATCTAGTCCACTCATGGCAGGACCAAATATTATCTAGACCATCCCTGACAGGTGTTTGTCTAAACTGCTGTGACCAATCTACAATAATGGAGATCTCAGAACCTCCCTAGGGAATTTATTCCAGTGCTTAATCACCCTGATAGTTTGGAAGTTTTTCCTGATGTCCAACCTAAACCTCCCTTGCTGCAATTTAAGCCCATTGCTTCTTGGCCTACCCTCAGAGGTTAACGAGGACAATTTTTCTCCCTCCTCCTTGTAACAACCTTTTATGTACCGTATTTTCTGCACCATAAGGCGCACCGGATTATAAGGCGCAGTCTCAATTACGGGATCTATTTCTGTACTTAACCCATACATAAGGCGCACCGTATTATAAGGCGCATGCTAAAACATACGGTCTACAAAAAAAGGTAACGGTGTTCATAGTGTAGTAAAAAGGTAACGGAAGCAAAATAGTGAGTTTAGTTGAACTTTATTCTACTATTTAACAATACACTCACATTATTTTTTAATCAATCTTCTCCCACAAATCCATCAAAGTCCTCATCTTCTGTGTCTGAATTGAACAGCTGGGCAATTTCACCATCAAACATGCCGGGTTCTGTCTCATCATTGTCGGAGTCAGTCTCGTTGCCAGGTGGCTGTTCAGCAATGATGCCGGCTTTCGCGAAAGCTCGGACAACAATTAAAGCAGATACCTTAGCCCAGGCATCCACAATCCATTCACATATGGTGGCGTAACTCGCCCGGCGCTGCCTCCCAGTGTTAGTAAAGGTGTGTTCGCCATCTGTCATCCATCGCTCCCACGCCGTTCGCAACTTCACTTTGAACGCCCTGTTTACACCAATGTCCAGCGGTTGGAGTTCTTTTGTTAATCCTCCCGGAATGATGGCAAGCTCCGAATTCATTTGCTTCACTTGGTTTTTCACAGTAGCGGTAAGATGGGAATGCATGGAGTCGCAGATCAACAGGGACGGTGATGCGTGGAAAAAACCATCCGGTCTCTTTACATACACCTCTCTGAGCCACTCTCTCATTTTCTCCTCATCCATCCAGCCCTTTTGATTGGCCTTAACGATGATTCCAGCTGGAAACTTTTCTTTTGGCAGCATCTTCCTCTTAAAAATGACCATAGGTGGTAGTTTCTGTCCATTACCGTGGCAACCAAGAACAACAGTGAAAGCCGACTTCTCATGCCCCGTGGTGCGTATCGATACCGTGCTGGTCCCCTTTTTCTCCACAGTATGGTTCACGGGGATGTCAAAAGCGAGGGGGACCTCGTCCATGTTGGTGATGTGGTTGGGCTGGATCTTTTTGTCGGTAATCTTGTTACTGCAGTAGGTGCGGAAGATGGCCAGCTTTTCTTTGTAATCCGCTGGCAGTTGCTGCGCCATGGTAGTTCTTGCACGGATGGAGAGATGACGCCTTTTCATAAAACGAAAGCACCAAGACGGACCTCCTTGAAAGTGTTCGATCTTCATGTCTTGTGCTATCGTTGTTGCCTTCAGTCGAATGGTGACTGTAGAGACGCTTCTCCCGGCTGTTCTTTGTTCAATAATCCATTGTTCAAGTTGGTCTTCTAACTGTGGCCACCTCGATTTGTTCCCGCGGAAACTCTGTTTCGTCTTCTTAACTTGGCGCAGTTCATTTTCTTGCTTCCTCCACTTCCGAACCATAGATTCATTGATGTTGAATTCTTTCGCAGCTGCTCTATTCCCATTTACAACCGCGTAACTGACAGCCTGTAGTTTGAATTGTGCCTCGTAAGCATGTCTCTTCACTGGTGCCATTTTCGGGGGTCCTTAGACAAACAAATGTTGTTTTGCAGCATACCGGTAGTATACCTACCGGAGGAGTGGAGAAGGTAAACGTACGTACTGTACGTATTACGTAATGTTCTCTGATTGGTTTATCGCTGCCAGCGTACGTAGTTTACGTATTACGTCCCTGTGTCAGCGAAAAATGGTCCGACAGTCAATCAAGCAAAGCGCTTACCAAAGTCGCACAACAACATTTTTACAGATTTTGGAACTCAGTGCACACATAAGGCGCACCAGATTATAAGACGCACGGCCAATTTTTGAGAAAATTTAAGGCTCTTAGGTGCGCCTTATAGTGTGGAAAATACGGTACTTGAAAACTGTTATCATGTCCCATCTCAGTCTTCTCTTCTCCACACTGAACAAACCCATTTTTTTCAGTCTTCCCTCATAGGTCGTGTTTTCTAGACCTTTAATCATGATTGTTGCTCTCTTTTGGATTTTCTCCAGTTTGTCCACATCTTTCCTGAAATGTGGTGCCCAGAACTGGACACAACACTCCAGTTGAGGCCTAATCAGTCCAGAGTAAAGTGGAAGAATTACTTCTTGTGTCTTGCTTACAATACTCCTGCTAATACATCCCAGAATGATATTTGCTTTTTTGCAACAATGTTACACTGTTGTCTCATATTTAGCTTGCAATCCGCTATGACACTCAGGGTATGTCTACACTACAAGACTATTTCGAATCAACTTAAGTCGAATTTGTGGAATCGACCTTATGAAGTCGAATTTGTGTATCCACACTAAATACACTAATTCGACTGTGTGAGTCCACAGTAACGGGGCAAACGTCGACTTTGGAAGTGGTGCACTGTGGGAAGCTATCCCACAGTTCCCGCACTCCCCGCTGCCCATTGGAATTCTGGGATTTCCCCCCAATGCATGCTGGTGGGGAAAACTGTGTCGAGGGTGGTCCTTGGTAACTGTCAGCATTCAACCATCACTCCCGCCGGCGGGAAATCAGTTTGCGCACTTTTCCTGTTATAAGTGACAGCGCGGACGCCACAGCACTCCACTGCGATCATGGAGCCCGCTGCGATCATCGCTGCACTTATGGCCGTTGTCAACTCCTCGCACCTTATCGTACACCTCTTCAACAGTCAGAAGCTGAGAAATCGGGCGAGGAGGCAACGGCAGCGCGGTGAGGACATGAAGTCTCAGACTGGCACAGACCTGTCAGAAAGCACGGGACGCTGCACCGTGGAGATCATGGTGGCACTGGGTCATGTTCATGCTATGGGACGGCGATTCTGGGCCCGGGAAACAAGCACGGACTGGTGGGACCGCATAGTGCTGCAGGTCTGGGATGAATCACAATGGCTGCTAAACTTCAGGATGCGTAAGGGCACTTTCCTTGAACTGTATGACTTGCTGTCCCCTGCCCTGAAGCGCAAGGACACCAGGATGCGAGCAGCCCTGACAGTGCAGAAGCGAGTGGCCATAGCCCTCTGGAAACTTGCCAGGCCAGACAGCTACCGGTCAGTAGCGAACCACTTTGGCTTTGGCAAATCTACCGTGGGGGTTGCTGTGATGCAAGTAGCCAACGCAATCGTTGAACTCCTGCTCTCAAAGGTAGTGACCCTGGGAAACGTCCAGGTCGTCATAGCTGGCTTCACCGCGATGGGATTCCCAAACTGCGGTGGGGCTATAGATGGGACTCACATCCCTATCCTGGGACCAGACCACCAGCCCAGCCAGTACATTAACCGAAAGGGCTGCTTTTCAATGGTGCTGCAAGCACTGGTGGACCATAGGGGACGCTTTACCAACATCAACGTCGGGTGGCCAGGCAAGGTTCATGACGCGCGTGTGTTCAGGAACTCTGGTCTGTTTAAATGCCTCCAGGCAGGTAGTTTCTTCCCAGACCACAAAATAACTGTTGGGGATGTGCAGATGCCTACAGTGATCCTCGGGGACCCAGCCTACCCGCTAATGCCCTGGCTCATGAAGCCCTATACAGGCGCCTTGGACAGTGAGAAGGAACTCTTCAACTACCGGCTGAGCAAGTGCAGAATGGTGGTGGAGTGTGCTTTCGGACGTCTCAAGGGGAGATGGCGGAGCTTACTGACTCGCTCGGATCTCAGCGAAAACAATATCCCCATTGTTATTGCAGCTTGCTGTGTGCTCCACAATCTCTGTGAGAGCAAGGGGGAGACCTTTATGGCAGGATGGGAGGTTGAGGCAAATCGCCTGGCTGCAAATTACACTCAGCCAGACACCCGTGCCATTAGAAGATCCCAGCGGGAAGCACTGTGCATCCGGGAGGCTTTGAAAGCTAGGATCCTCAGAGAGCAGGGTAACCTATGACTGTCCAGTTGCTTTACAGAGAAGCTGAACCTGCCCCTGTTTCTTTACCCATTTACTGTTGACTCTCCTCTGCAGTCTCATACCCCGTTCACCCCGTTTGCCCCCTTCCAACACACGTGTAAAAATAAAGGTAATGGAGCATTGTTATTTAAAAACCTTTTCTTTAATAATGATTTCGCGTCAAAGGGTTGAAACAGGGATGCGGACTGTGGTGGGTAGGGTGTGCAGTGATGTAGAGACCGCTTCTAGACTCTAGGAATGATAGCCTACTGCTCCTACAGCGGTCTCTGGGGGGAGGACGGTTACAGGTGGGTGTGCAGGAAGGGGTGAGGGGTGTAGGCTTTGGGACGGAGTTTGGGTGTAGCCTCAGGGCTGGGGGTGGGGGCGTAGGAAGGGGTGAGGGGTGTGTGGGAAGGGGGAGGAGGCGTAGGGGGTTGCGGGCTGTGGCTGGGGCTGAGGGTTTGGGGCATTGTGGAGGCTCAGGGCAATGGTAGAAGGGCAGGGTGATGGCAACCTGCCTTGCCATTTGTGGATGGCAGGCGCTAGTACCCTGGGGCAGCAGACAGCATTTGTGCCAGTAGCCGCTCTACTGTCAGGTAGGGACGCAGCGCGGGGGAGAGGGGGAGACGACACGCCGGGGGAGGGGTGGCAGGTGGGCGCTGGGACCTGCTCCAGGCAGGGAATTGATGGGACGGGGGGAGACCCGCGTGGGCCAGGGCCCGATCCAGGCTGGGCCGGAGGAGAGACCCACCTCCAAGTATACCTGGAGCAGGGCACCTGCCGCCTATGAACAGAACATTAAAAACACCTCACAGACTGACCAGGGTGCCTAGTGACTGCACTCAGTGAGTAACCTGCTGTTGATCCTGCCCCCATGTCTGTACCCTGTTCATGGTGACTGTCCTATGCAATTACCAAACCCGTCTCCCCCCTTCACAGAAAGTCTTCAGCAAACAAACATGACAGAAACAGTAATTAACAGCAAACTACTTTTAATACTCGACAACACAGTAAAGGTGAGAACTTTTCAAAATCTAGGGACTGAGAACTTTTGGGTAATTTAGCAGTCCGCTGTGGTGCAGTGACAGTTTTCACGGCCCTTGGTACCCCTCCTTCTTGTTATTCTGGAAGAGGTGGGTATTGGAGTGTGTGGCGGGGGAGGGCGGTTGCAGACACAGTGCAGGGGGGCTCTGTCCTCCTGCCTGCGGTCCTGCAGAACATCGACAAGGCGCCTGAGCATGTCCGTTTGCTCCCTCAGTAGTCCAAGCAGCGTTTGAGTCGCCTGCTGGTCCTCCTGATGCCATCTGTCCTCCCGTTCGCTGTGTGAGTGCTGCTGCTGTGTGAGGCTCTCCCTCCATTGGCTCTGCTGGTCCGCTTCTGCTCTGGAGCAGCCCATAAGTTCTGCAAACATCTCGTCCCAGGTCCTTTTCTTACGACGCCTAATCTGCGCCAGCCTCTGTGAGGGGCATGGTGGAGCAGGTCGGGATACTGTTGCAGCTGTGTGAGGGGGAAAAGGGAGTGAATTGCTTACAAAGATGCCTTTTCTTAAAAATGAAACATAGTCTACTCATTGCCTGTGAACCAGACCATGGACGGCACCTATCTCCTGAGCACTCACTCAGGGAAAGTTCGATTTCTCTGCATTCGCTTTCATTGCCTGGGGTATTGCACTGCAGACCAGACAAGCGGGGCAGGAAAGCTGAATCCGTGGAGCAGCCAGGCATGGTAAGCCAAAGGCTTTTGGCTGCTTAAAAGTCAATGTCCAGCTCTGTCCTCTTGCTGCAGGCAATCCTGAAAGCATAAACTCTGCCCCTGTTCCACCCCCTCGCGGTTTTCCCTTGGAAAAGATCCCTGTATGCTGCCACTCTGTAGCCTCCAGCACGTGGCTCTAAAGTGACGCTTCTTGTTGTTCTAAGGAACAGTGAAGCACTACCAATAGTAATAGTACACAAATCACTCTACTTCCATGCAGGAGTCTGCGCGCGAGATCACCCTGAGGAGGGTGTCACGGAGAGACAGGGAGTGCATGCTGAATGAAAGCCAGCAGAAGCCAGGGCCCTATGCTGCGATGCTCGTCAAGGCACTGGTCCCGGAGTACCAGCTGAGAGCGTGGCGTGGAAAAGTGTGCTACCTCGGAGCACCCAATAAGCCAGCTCTCCCCAGGAACCTCCTCCATAGGCTTTTCGACTACCTCCAGGAGAGCTTCGTGGAGATCTCAGCGGAAGATTCCTGTTCCATTCCCCTGCATGTAGACCTTCTGTTCGCCTAGTCTATTTTCCTGTTCCATTAATAATAAAAGTTTACATGTTTAAAGCACTTACCGACTGATCCTTCTCCTGATTCAGGGTCCGTGGTAATGGCTGCGGAGGGTTGGTAGGGGATCTCAGTGAGGGTGATGAAGAGATCCTAGCTGTCGGGGAAATCAGCGTTGTAACCGCTGTCGACTGCCTCCCCCTCCTCATCTCCTTCCTCATCTTCCCCATCTGCGAACGTCGACAAGGAACTGGCCGTCGACACTATCCCTTCATCAGAGTCCACGCACTCTGGTGGGGCGGTTGTGGCAGACCCACCGAGAATGGCATGCAGTGCCTCGTAGAAGCGGCATGTCTGGGGCTGGGCTCCGGAGCGTCCGTTTGCCGCTTTGATTTTATGGTAGCCTTGTCTCAGCTCCTGACTTTCACGCGGCACTGCATTGCATCCCGGCTGTATCCTCTGTCTGTCATGGCTTTGGAGACCTTCTCGTAGGTCTTCGCATTCCATTTGTTGGAGCGCAGCTCCAAAAGCACAGACTCATTGCCCCACACACCGATCAGATCCAAGACTTCCCTGTCAGTCCATGCTGGGGACCTCTTTCTATTCTGGGATTGCCTGGACTCCTCTGCTGGAGAGCTCTGCATCGTTGCCGGTGCTGCTGAGCTCGCCCCGATGTCCAACCAGGACACGAGATTCAAAGTGCCCAGACAGGAAAAGGAATTCAAATTTTCCCGGGTCGTTTCCTGTGTGGCTGGTCAGAGCATCCAAGCTCGGACTGCTGTCCAGAGCGTCAACAGAGTGGTGCAGTGTGGGATAGCTCCCGGAGCTACTAAGTTCGATTTGCATCCACACCTAGCCTAATTCGACATGGCCATGTCAAATTTAGCGCTACTCCCCTCATCGGGGAGGAGTACAGAATTCGAACTAAAGAGCCCTCTATGTTGAATTAAATGGCTTCCTGGTGTGGTTGGGTGCGCGGTTAATTCAAATTAACGCTGCTAAATTCGAATTAAAGTCCTAGTGTAGACCAGGCCTCAGATCCCTTTCTGCAGTACTCCTTCCTAGCCAGTCATTTCCCATTTTGTATGGGTGCAACTGATTGTTCCTTCCTAAATGGAATACTTTGCATTTGTCCTTATTGAATTTCATCCTATTTACTCCAGACCATTTCTCCAGTTTGTCCAGATCATTTTGAATTTTAATCCTATCCTCCAAAGCACTTGCAACCCCTCCCAGCTTGGTGTCATCCACAAACTTTATAAGTGTACTCTCTATGCCATTATCTAAACCATTGATGAAGATATTGAACAGAACTGGACCCGGGAACGATCCCTGCAGGACCCCACTCGTTATTCCCTTCCAGCTTGACTCTGTACCACTGATAACTACTCTGTGGGAATGGTTTTCCAACTAGTTCTGCACCCACCTTATAGTAGGTCCATCTAGGTTGCATTTCCCTAGTTTGTTTATGAGAGGGTCATGTAAGACAGTATCAAAAGCCTTACCAAAGTCAAGATATACCATATCTACTGCCTTCCTGCTATGAGCGGTGAGTGACTCTGCCATTTGGGGAGGCTGGGCTCCCTCCCCCGAGGCGTCTCTGCCCACCACTTGCACCTCTTCACCTGCTCCCTTGAGGCCCCGTTGGTCCATCTGCCATCCAAGTAGCCAGCCGCTCACCACTCATGCGCGCCTCTTCACCCTCTTCCCTGAGGCCCCCAGGCAGGTGGAGCGGAGATGGGAAGAGGCAGCGCAAGGGCAGGGCCCAAGGGATGAACAGGACGAACGGGAGTGGGGGGGATCTCGAGGTGGAGCGTGGGTGGGCCATGGCCTGGGTGCCCTTCCCGTGGCAGCAGGCTCCAAAGGCAGTGGGCCAGCTGTTCGGGGAGGCTTAGCCTCCCCTGGCCTCTAATACCTGCCGTCAGTGTTCCCCGCTAACCACAAGGCTTGTTACTCAGTCAAAGAAAGTTATTAGGTTGGTTTGCCATGATTTGTTCTTGAGAAATCCATGCTGACTGTTACTTATCATCTTATTATCTTATAGGTGATTGCAAATTGACTGCTTAATTATTTGCTCCATTATCTTTCAGGGTACTGACGTTAAACTGACTGGTCTGTAATTCCCCAGGTTGTCCTTATTTCCCTTTTTATAGATTGGCACTATATTTGCCCTTTTCCAGTCCTCTAGAATCTCTCCCGTCTTTCATGACTTTTCAAAGATAATTGCTAATGGCTCAGATATCTCCTCAGTCAGCTCCATGAAGACATCTAACTTGTCTAAGTAGTTTTAACTTGTTCTTTCCCTATTTTAGCCTCCGATTCTACCTCGTTGTCACTGTCATTCATTAAGTTAGATGTCCAATTGCTACTAAACTTTCTTGTGAAAATTGAAACAAAAAAGTCATTTAGCACTTCTGCCATTTCCACATTTTTTGTTATTGTTCCCCCCCACACACACACACACGCTGAGTAATGGGCCTACCCTGTCCTTGGTCTTCCTTTTGCTTCTAATGTATTTGTAGACTGTTTTCTTGTTACCCTTTATGTCTCTAGCTAGTTTAATCTCTTTTTGTGCCTTGGTTTTTCTAATTTTATCCCTACATGCATGTCATCTGCATATGACATGGTAATTTACAAAGGTAAGTGTCATTACTCTCACTATACAGATGGTGAAACTGAGTCACAGAGTGGTGAGTTACCCATGCTCTCACTGAGTGACAGTGGCACAACAGGGATTTCTGATTCCCAGACTCATAGAAATGCAGACTTATCTTGTGGGATTCCCATCAGCCTTCCAAGAGTGATATTTACTTCCACTGTAAACTGTCCAAACAAGCACCATCTGCTAGGGCCCTACAAAATTCATGGTTCATTTTGGTCAATTTCACAGTCATAGGATTTAAAAAATCATAAATTTCATGATTTCAGCTATTTAAATCTGAAATTTCATAGTGCTGTAATTGTAGGGGTCCTGACCCAAAAAGGAGTTTTCTCTGTGTGTGTGTGTGTGTGTGTGTGTATGTGGAGTCACAAAGTTTTTTGTAGTGGGGGTTGCGGTACTGCTACCATTACTTCTGCACTGCTGCTGGCGATAGTGCTGTCTTCAGAGCTGGGCAGCTGGAGAGCTGCTGGCCGGGATCCCAGCTCTGAGGGCAGAGCCACCACCAGGAGCAGTGCAGAAGTAAGGATGGCATAATGTGATATTGCCACCCTTACTTCTGCACTGCTGCCTGCAAAGCTGGGCCGCCACTCAGCAGCTGCCATTCTCCAGCCACCCAGCTCTGAAGGCAGCAGCATAGAAGTAAGGATGGCATGATATAGTCTTGCCATGCTTACTTCTGTGCTGCTGCTGGTGGAGCGCTGCCTTCAGAGCTGGGTGCCTGGCCAAGAACAGCTGCTCTCTGGCCACCCAGCTCTGAAGGCAGCTCAGAAGCTAGAGTGGCAATACCGCAACCCCCCTACCTTAAAATAACCTTGCGACCCCCCTGCATCTCCCTTTTGGATCAGGACCCCCAATTTCAGAAACGCTGGTCTCCCCTGTGAAATCTGTATAGTATATGGTAAAAACACACAAAAGACCAGATTTCACAGGGGGATGCCAGATTTCACAGTCCGTGATGTGTTTTTAATGGCTGTGAATTTGGTAGGGCCCTATTTATAGCCCTATCTCACGGGTTCCTATATGTGCATTACACAAGTTAGGATCTTTTGGGGTGAAAGAGTCAAGAGAAATGTATAGTACTTGTCTCATTTTACTACAGAGAGCAGCTCAGTTTCACGGGCCATTCATGGATGTGCTGCCCAGCATTGGCGCGCCCGGAAAGTGACCCTCTGAAAATGTGATAGGTTGAATTCCTGGGGATGAAATGTGCTCTTGATGACCAAAACCAAGTGTCATATGGAGCTTTTTCCTCAGGGTTGAGACCAGGTGTATCCTTATTAAATGTCCCTAACTGATGAACAAATTCCAGAAATGTTATGGTGCCACAAGCACAACTTTTCTCATTTACCTATTTTAATTAATAAAAAGTGCTAACAAAATCCATCTCTAAACTAACTAAACCACATCTTGCAAATCGCTCCAGCACATGAGGGAGGGAAGAAGGACATAGGGATTAGCCAGAAATTAGATAAAAGCAAGAGAAACTATGGGATTAGAGGTGAGGAGGCCTTTTAGACATGGGGGACTGGTGCAGGGAAAGAGACAGCTGGGCTGAGAGGTGTCAGCATGTCATACATTATTTACCTGTGCAACCTATGAACTGGCCACTCTGCCATTCATGATCAGAGAGACAGTGGTGCTGGAACAATTTTTATAGTGGGGGTGCTGAAAGAGGAAACCATGTATTTGGGTTGTTATTAGTATTTCAAGTCAGGGGGGGTGTAGCAGCACCCCCAGCAACCTAGTTCTAGCATCTATGCAGAAAAATAGTCTTGGAGGCAGCCAGGACCCAAATCATGTAGAGTGCTATAGGTCAAAGTGGCCAGCTTCAGTGAATCAGAAGCAGGGGCGGCTCCAGCGCAGCAAGCGTGTGCCTGGGGCGGCAAGTCGCGGGGGGCGGCCTGCCGGTGGCTGTGAGGGTGGCAGTCTGGCTGCCTTCGGCGGCGTTTCTGCGGGAGGCTTGCTGGTCCCGCAGTTTAGACAAAAAACATAGAGCCGCCTTGATCAGAAGCCAATGTGGATCACAGAGCTTGGGAGTCTTGTGCCCCCTGCAGGACACCACATGAAGCCAGCGGCATTCTGCACCAGGTGCCAGCTGAAGTTTCCAAGGGCTAAGTCTTCAAACAGAGCTAATTGCGGTATTCCAGCTGGGAGGTGACAAAGGCCTGCACCTCTCTGGGGAAGACAACATGTGAGAGAAAAGGTCACGACCTTCTAACCAGATGTGAATGAAAAAAGATTTTAGGCTATAACTGCTACTTGATTTTCCAAAATGAGGTGAGTATTCAACAGACCCCCCAACTAAACACCTTACTTACAGAAAACACAAGCAACTCTTCTCCACCAATGGGACAGATTCAACTGTTTTCTCTTAATATTTACCCCAGTCCCCAGCATCACTTCTGTCTTCTTGGGGCTGATCCTTAGCCAGCTGGGCCTATCCAGACCCCAGTCCCAGCTAGGCACTGAGAAAAACAAGAGACCTACTGGTCTGATTAAAAAGAAATGTCATGATGAGTTCCAGACACATACTGATGGTGTCATCATCCAAACTATTTCACAGTCTCTTTTCATGGCCTCATGCTGGACAGAAGGAGTGAGAGGCTGGAGCCTGGTGGTGGCCCACAGAGAGTTTCTAGAGAGCAGAGGCAACCAACACAAACCTGTGCTGCCTTAGAGACGAAAGAATGGAGTCACTTCACTCTCCACAGACCTTGTGATCCATGGTGTCAAAGGCAGCTGAGAGAATGAAGAAAATCAGCCTGGATGGACACTTGCACTCCAGTTGAGTTCAGTGGGGCCAGAATGTCACCGCTGATCTTTGTTCATTACCAGGAATGGGTCATCAGCCAAGGAGACCAGCGTTGTCTGTACCAAGAGCCAGCCAGTTGTTCAGAAAAACTGAGAATTCCAGATAATGCCACACTTATTTCCCCACATATTGAAGTGCAGAACTGGGAGTCAGTAAATATGAGTTGTATCCCTGGCTTTGCCACTGATTCACTGTGTGGCCTTGGGCAAGTCCTTAAACCTCCTTGTACCTTATTTTCCACATCTGTAAAACAGGCATAATACTCCCCTACATTCTATTTTATATAGGCTCTGCTATGACATTCATCACTGCAGTCTCTGAGCATCTTCCAGTAGTGCATGAAGTAACATGATAAACATATGTCATATATATGTTCTCTCATATATATGTTGCTATGTGTTTATGTTAGAGGGTAAGGTCAAACGCACCTTACAACTTGAAGCAGAAGTTGGTGAGATTTGCTGTGATATTCCCTAGGGCAGTTAAATCTGCAGTGTTGGGAAATCCCCCCAAAATCTCTGCCTCTTGCATCACAGCAGGCTGCAGGAATAAATTCATTAATGCATGAGAGGTGCTCAGGTCCTGTGTTGATGGGGGCCTATGAATTCAGTACCTAGCACAATGGGGTCCGATAGCATATCTGAGACAACTAGGTGCTATGGTCACCAGCATAATAATAATGAATCCTCATTATGATTTCCCATTAATCTTCTCCAAAAATAGGATGTTGAGAGAGACGGTGATAACTGATGCAATGATCAGCTTCAAGAGCAGGGGCCTAAGTATCGCTTTTTAAGAAACCTACAAATACTAGAGATGGAGAGAGAGAGAGAGAGAGAGAGAGAGAGAGAGAGTTACTGTCATCCTGCCCTCCCTCCCACAGTGGGGCATTGACAGTTTCTATCAATAATGTACACAGCATCTCCCTGTTACATTTTCCTAACTACACAGAAACTGCAGATGAAAACTATGGTACAGTACCGTAGGTGTTGGTTACATATTTTCATATTTTCATCCGAAGAAGTGAGCTGTAGCTCACGAAAGCTCATGCTTAAATAAATTTGTTAGTCTTTAAGGTGCCACAAGTACTCCTGTTTTTTTCCCATATTTTCAGCAGTTAACCGCACTATTCAAGTGTATCTCCAATGGACAGTGTCTGTTTGTTCTACCTCAGCCACGGAACTGAGTCACTCAGAACACGGGGACAATTTAGGGGAAAGCCTCCATGAAATGTTCAACAGTGTCATGAACTTATCAGGCACAGACTGTATTGTAGATCAGCCATGGAAACAGATCACTCAGACCCACGGGGGCTGTTGGGAAAGGTGTTTCTCTAAGCATGGTTCTGAAATATTTCCCTCTGGAAGCCCAGTGACTAGGAATCAGTGACCAGTGACTGTGCTAACGTCAGGGACAAGGAACTGGGTTTTCTCCTACATATTGCTCCTATACTCATTGTCATCCTACATTATCTGCAGAGAAGAGTTTCAAAGGAAACAAGGCTGTGCCTGAAAAAACAAACAACAGTTTCAAGTAAATGCTTTCTCTTCTCCCATCCACGAGTATCCTTCTGTCACAAAGAAACCTTCCTAGAGGCTGCTGGAGGATCCCTGTCCCAATTATAGATGACAGAGTCTTGGCCCAATTGTCTGGGCCAACTGACAAGTGCCCTCTGCAAGGTGCTCTCTACACAAGTGCCCTCCATGGTGCCTCCTCTCTGTGTGTTCTGGGGGGTGGGGGAGAATTTCAAGGGCAGTTCTGGGCCTACACTGCCTTACCACGCAGGGAGCAATGCCAGTGTTGTGGCAAAGGATGTATTTCTTCCCCTGCACTTAATATTGCCCATCTCCCTTTCATTTCTGCCATACCGCTGGGTGCCTGTGGTAACTCCAATTTGTCACTGCGAGCTGAAAGGGCTGGTGCAAGTTAGTGAGCAACAAGTACATGTATTTCCAAAATTACTACATTTTATAGTCTAGAGAAACAAGAAATGGAGGGGCCACAACTTAATAACTGTCTCTCTTGATGCCCATTCAGGGACGTGACTTCTACTGTGTTAGTCACACAGATTCTTAATGACACGAAGACTTCAGAGTGTTTAACCATGGAATTGGTTTTTGATAGGAATACTGCTGGAATTCCTTGTGTGAGCTTAAAACTTATGTTTTGTTCTAGAAAGGGAGAAGGGTTAAAAGAAGATGCTCCTGGCTCAGCCCAGAAAAATAATTTCTTCACATTCCTTAAGAGGGGGGAGGGAAGAGGGGGAAGACATCCCCTTTCCACTGTTCGTGTCTGTGTCTTACTGAGACAAAGCAGAAATAGCCTAGGAGTTTCTTTAATTAGCCTGAACACTTCATTTAATAAAACAAACAACTAAAATAGCAACAGAGAAGCTATTATTCTCCAAGCCCTGTGTATATCAAAGTACTTATAGTAAAGGTGCAGCTAAGTTTGTAACAACCTAATGTTATAAAAATACATTAAAATAGTTTATTAAGAACAATTTTGCATCAGCGTTGAGGTTTATGCCCCACATCACTCAGAGCCTAATGTCGAGGAGCTGAATAATCAGTTGCTGGCGGCTGCGTGCTACTGGTTTCTGTAATCTCCTAAGTTTCTGTCATCAGGAATAGAAACTGAAAGGGAGAACAGTACACTACTAAACCAGGACAGCACTGGATGCTGTAGTTAGGGAAAACCATGGCTTCTGACTGGAGCAGAGGTAAAGATTCAGCATTAGTGCATATGTGTGTGTGTACACATTTGAAATATATACATATAAAAGTGTGCACTTGTGGCACTATATCCATACAGCATAAATGTGCATTTGTGTGTCTTCATGGCTATATGAATGTATGAGTGTACACATGTATGTGCCTCTATATGGCTGTTGTGGATTTATGTATATAAGATATGTATATTTGGTAGATAAATCCAGTCTGTTTATCGCACTGTGTGTATTTATACATCTATAGTGTTTTTAGTTACTATGTTCTCAGGAAAGACAAACAAAATCACTGACAGTAAATGATTTTCTTACATAGGTACTAAACAGGTATTTCTTACAAAGAAAAAGGTGAGAGAATACAGCAGAGCTGAGGCAGTCTAGATTACAAGTTATAGTAGATATACATACTTGTTTTATGAAAGTTAAAGCAACAATTTTTGTAATTAGTACATCCCATTGGGCCCATCTTTCCTCAGACAGTTCCGATTTTTGTGTGTGTCTATGCATATGTGTTTGTGTCTGTCTGTATGGGCTCAAAAAAACTTGCCCCAGTGTAACTAAATATCTATATTGCTGCAAAAACCTCAGTCCTGTGTCTGTTCATAGGGCCTGATCCGAAGTCCTTTGAAGTCAAGTGAAGTATTTTCACCGATTTCAATTGTAGCCCATAGGGCCAGCCTGCTGACTTGCTTTATTATTATTCTGCCTTTATTTGCTGGTATGCTTGTTTGATTTATTGTATTTTGTATTAGATTACCTTATTACATCTGGCTGTAATGCAAGGAACCTACAGGCCTGTATCCTGTATGATTAGCTTAAGCAAGTTAGCATAAGTATTGTGAAGCAGGCTATCTTTGGCATAGATAAATGGCCTAACGGTCACCCTTTTAGATTTTCAGGGAACTAGACATGTTTACCTAGGAAAGTTGGACCTTGACAGTGACCATCTCACTTCCACTGATTTCCATTGGAGTGAGATGCCTGAATACCTCTGAGCAGTGATGAGCTGCCAAAATCTTAACAACCAGTTCCCATAGGCGCCGACTTATATGGGGCTCTGGGGCTTTAGCCCCATGAATAAATCCCAAGCAGGGGCTCTGCCCCACCAATGTTTTTTCTCCCCTGCTTGGAGCGCCCCCCCGCCGCTGCCGCTGCCGCCAGGGCTGCCCAGAGCCCTTTAAATCCCAGCCGCCGCCGGGAATCAGAGGGCTCTGGGCTGCCTGCTGCAGCGGGAAGCCCAGAGCCCTCTGATTCCCGGCTGCGGCTGGGATTTAAAAGGCTCTGGGCTCCCCGCGGTTGCAGGCAGCCCAGAGCCCTTTAAATCCCAGCAGCGGCTGAGATTTAAAAGGCTCTGGGCTCCCGGCGGTTGCAGGCAGCCCAGAGCCCTCTGATTCCCGGCGGCGGCTGGGATTTAAAAGGCTCTGGGCTGCCCGCCGCAGCAGACAGCCCAGAGCCCTCTGATTCCCGGCTGCGGCTGGGATTTAAAAGGCTCTGGGCTCCCCGCGTTTGCAGGCAGCCCAGAGCCCTTTAAATCCCAGCCGCGGCTGGGATTTAAAAGGCTCTGCGCTCCCCGCGGTTGCAGGCAGCCCAGAGCCCTTTAAATCCCAGCCGCGGCCGGGAATCAGAGGGCTCTGGGCTGCCAGCGGCGGGGGGGAGCCCAGAGCCCTCTGATTCCCGGCTGCGGCTGGGATTTAAAAGGCTCTGGGCTCCCCGCGGTTGCAGGCAGCCCAGAGCCCTTTAAATCCCAGCAGCGGCTGAGATTTAAAAGGCTCTGGGCTCCCCGCGGTTGCAGGCAGCCCAGAGCCCTCTGATTCCCGGCTGCGGCTGGGATTTAAAGGGCTCTGGGCTGTCTGCTGCGGCGGGGAGCCCAGAGCCTTTTAAATCCCAGCAGCAGCTGAGATTTAAAAGGCTCTGGGCGCCCCGCCGTTGCAGGCAGCCCAGAGCCCTCTCATTCCCGGCTGCGGCTGGGATTTAAAGGGCTCTGCGCTCCCCGCGTTTGCAGGCAGCCCAGAGCCCTTTAAATCCCAGCTGCGGCTGGGATTTAAAAGGCTCTGCGCTCCCCGCGGTTGCAGGCAGCCCAGAGCCCTTTAAATCCCAGCCGCGGCTGGGATTTAAAAGGCTCTGCGCTCCCCGCGGTTGCAGGCAGCCCAGAGCCCTTTAAATCCCAGCCGCGGCTGGGATTTAAAAGGCTCTGCGCTCCCCGCGGTTGCAGGCAGCCCAGAGCCCTTTAAATCCCAGCCGCGGCTGGGATTTAAAAGGCTCTGCGCTCCCCGCGGTTGCAGGCAGCCCAGAGCCCTTTAAATCCCAGCCGCGGCTGGGATTTAAAAGGCTCTGCGCTCCCCGCGGTTACGGGCAGCCCAGAGCCCTTTAAATCCCAGCCGCGGCTGAGATTTAAAAGGCTCTGGGCTCCCCGCGGTTGCAGGCAGCCCAGAGCCCTCTGATTCCCCGCGGCGGCTGGGATTTAAAAGGCTCTGGGCTCCCCGCGGTTGCAGGCAGCCCAGAGCCCTTTAAATCCCAGCAGCGGCTGAGATTTAAAAGGCTCTGGGCTGCCCGCCGCAGCGGGAAGCCCAGAGCCCTCTGATTCCCGGCTGCGGCTGGGATTTAAAAGGCTCTGGGCTTCCCGCCGCGGCGGGGAGCCCAGAGCCCTCTGATTCCCGGCCGCGGCTCGGATTTAAAAGGCTCTGGGCTCCCCGCGGTTGCAGGCATCCCAGAGCCCTTTAAATCCCAGCAGCAGCTGAGATTTAAAGGGTTCTGGGCTCCCCGCCGCAGCGGGCAGCCCAGAGCCCTCTGATTCCCGGCCCCGGCTGGGATTTAAAAGGCTCTGGGCTCCCTGCGGTTGCAGGCAGCCCAGAGTCCTCTGACTCCCAGCCGGGGCTGGGATTTAAAGGGCTCTGGGATCCCCGTGGCTGCCAGCAGCCCAGAGCCCTTTGAATCCCAGCCTCTGTCCGCTGATTGCCCCCTCCCCAGACCCCAGCCCCAACTGCCCCCCAGAACCTCCACCCCCTATCTAAGCCCCACTGGTCCTTGTTCCCCAATTACCCCCTCCCGAGACCCCTGCCCCTAACTGCCCCTTGGGACCTCAGCCCCTATCTAAGCCTCCCTTCTCCTTGTCCCCAACTGCCCCCTCCTGAGACCCCACCCAACTTCCCCCCCCCAGGACCGCACCCCCTACCTGTCCCCTGATAAACCTCTTAGACTCCCATGCCTATCCAATTGCTGCCTGTCCCCTGACTGCCCCTTCGAACCTCTGCCCCATCCAACTCCCCCTGCTCCTTGTCCCTTGACTGCCCCCCGGAACTCCCTACCTCTTCTCCAACCCCCAAACTGCTTACTGTGCCACTCAGACCAGCGTATCTGGCTCCATGCAGCTCCAGACAGTTGCTGCCATGCTCCGCCATGGAGCGCACAGCCCTCTCCCACCCCCAGCACCTGCCTTCCAGATTTGAACACCTCAAAATTCAGGAGTGCTCAAGCTCGGTTTGGGCAGCTTTTACTTCATTTCTCCCAAATCAGTTTCCCCTGCAAGGTGCCAACTGAAGGTGTTGGAGAACAGAGAGATCAGGTGGCCTCCTAATGCCTGGAAAAGAGACAAAGGCCGGAGGAGGGAGTGTCAGTGCCTGTGCGGACTTCTGGGAAGTGCACGGTGTGGAAGGGGATGCTGTGATGCTTTGGAACATCTCCATACAAAGCCAGTCAGGACTCTGGGGGAGCCTCCTCTCTCGGAGCATACTGTCTCCAGGGCAAGAAGCTTACACCTTCCTGGGTCTGACCTCGGAGCATTCAGCATGCCCTTCCACGTCATGCACTTTCCAAAGTGAGTCTGCCCAGGCTGGTCCTGGGGCAACCAGAGGTCGCTGCACCCCAACTCTGCAGTCAGATGTGACTCTCAGCCAGACAGTAAAACAGAAGGTTTATTAGATGACGGGAACACAGTTTAAACAGAGCTTGTTGGTACAGAAAACAGAACCCCTCTGTCAGGTCCATCTTGGGGGGTGGGGAGCCCAGAACCAAGTTCTGGGTCTCTCCCAATTTCCCCAGCCAGCTCCAAACTGACACTCCCTCCTCTGGCCTCTGTGTCTCTTCTGGACAAGGAGGCCACCTGATCTCTTTGTCCCCAACACCTTCAGTTGGCATCTTGCAGGGGAAACTGAGGCACCCACACAGTATTCAGAGAAAATATTAAGAACATTCCCACTTCATCACAACAGATGCAACAAAATATAATACTGTATATTGAAGTAGGCAAGTGCTGCTTCTGACTTTCCACTTTTAATTGACCCTTGTAATCTTGTGGCACTGACGCGTTGTAGCTTCATTTTATATGGGCTTACAGGGCGGGAGCAGGGGGGCACCACCATTTTGGGCCCCACCAAAAATTATACAAACCTGCCGCCTATGCCAGTTCCCTATAAAAAGTCCTGATTTAATGGCGGGGGGGGGGAGCAGGGGAGAGGCCGGGACAGGGGGAGACATCCCCCTACCGGCAGCCCTGGAGCTCGCAGCCCCCCACCCCTTACCTCGCCTGCAGGTCAAAGCAGCAGGACAACTCAGGAGCTCAGCTGAACTGCCCAGCTGCTGGCCATGCTGCAGCTCTGCGGGGAAGGGGCTGGGGGGGACATCCTCGTGGGGCTGGGGGCCAGGGGCAAATTGTCCCATTTCCCCCCCCTCCACGGCCCCAGAGCTCACAACCCCCGCCCCTTGCTGGTAGCCCAGAGCTCAGCTGAGCTGCCCAGCTGCTGGCCATGCTGTGACTCTGCGGGGTGGGGAAAGCGGGGGAGAGGCTGGGGGAGACATCCTCGTGGGGCCGGGGGCCCCTCCAGGGCCCGGGCCAATTGCCCCACTTGCCCCCTCCCCTCTGGCCAGCCCTGGAGCTTGCAGCAGCTGCCCCCCCACCTTGCCGGGCCACTCAAAAAGCGGCAGCAGGATGATCCCCAAGCTCAGCTGAGCTGCCCAGCTGGTGCCGGCAGGGGGGAAGAGGGGGAGGGGCCAGGGGAGCTTCAGCCTCCCCAGCTGGGAATCCTGGGAGCAACAGGATGGTCCCGCCCACGGACCGGAGTTCTTTGCCCACCCCCTGGCCCTTTAACAACCGGTTCTCCACGGAGGTCTAATTTTAGCAACCGGTTCTTGGGAACCTGTGGGAACTGGCTTCAGCTCACCACTGCCTTTGAGGATCTGGGCCTAACTGTATCTTGGTGTGGAACTGTCCGGCCGAGGTCTGTCCATCGGCGGGGCTGTGGGGTATCCCACCGCCTCTTCTAGCTCGCCGTCAGTCGGGGTTCGGCACTAGTGGGGGACCACAAACACACAGTTAGGGTTCAGGCCCTTTAAGCTGGGGCTGAGCCAAGAGTTCTAGAGCAGCCCAGGCCCTAAGTCAGGGCGGGGCCGTACCCAAACAGTCAGGCACTCCGGCCCTTAGGCAGGGGCTGAGTCAGGAGGTCCTAGCTTCTCCAGACCAGGGAAAAGGGGAAGTCTGCCACCCAAGGAGGGGGTGGCAGGGGGGACGCAGGCCCTCCCACTCCACTGCATCCCAGCCCGGGGCCCTAGCAGTGGCAGAAACTTGCTGCTGTCAGTGGGGATCCTGGCCGCAACACACCGACATAGGCTCTGGCAGTGTTGCAGCCCGACTGGGGTCGGCTGCCCATGGGCTACTTCCACACTCCCCGTCGTCGGGTACCTGAGTTGTGGTAGCGTCGGCAGCGGTCTCAAACACCATCGGTTCCTCTGGGTAAGTAGCAGATGGTAGGCTCGGCTCCTCCTCGGGGTAACGGGCAAGAGGCAAGCTCGGCTCCTCCTCGGGGTAGCTGGAACGGGGTAGTCTCGGACAGTCCTCCTCGGGGTAATGAGCGTGGGGTAGGCTCCGCCAGTCCTCCCCAGGGTAACATGCGAGGGGTAGGCTCGGCCAGTCTTCCCCGGGGTAATGAGCGAGGGGTAGGCTCGGCCGGCCCGGTGCGACCTCAGGCCGGCCGCGGCCTTCTGCTGTCTCCCCAGAGGGAGCTCGGTTGCAGACGTCTGGCCTCTCCGGTGGCTGGTTTCCAACTGAGCTTTGCCGGTGAGCTTTTATACTTCTGGGTCCGTGCCGTGACCTCTATGGGGCGGGCATAGGACCCAGTGGCTCCACCCACATTGGTGTTAGGGGAGGTCCATCCCTCAGCGGGTCTGTGGGGTATCCCACCGCCTCGCTACACTTGGGTAATAAAGAGGATTTGATGCTTCACTAGAGGCTTAACATGCAGGGTTAAACAGATCACTGGAAATGGGGTTCAGAAAGATTTTCCCATCCCTAAGGAGTATAACAGGTGGCATGTCAGAATTACATCCCGTTCAGCAGCATTGAATGTGGGTCATCTGTTAGGTTCTGAGATTCATGCAATTGATTTATGTGATCACAAAAAGGCAGAGTTATGGGATTTTGGTTCTTCCTGTCTTCCTCTGTATTTCTGCTGCCAGAAGATAGATGATTTTCTAATTATCTTTTCTAATAGGTCACTTGACTGACTGCACTATCCAGAGGTGAGAATGACCATTCTATATCCCCAAACCTGACCAGTTCCATGAAGGGTTCTGGAGGGGGATGGAGGACTCCAGATATTCTTTCTCATTCACTTTTGTTCCAAATCTCCCCATCCCTGCCCCCATTGTCCCTCCATCTATGTCTCCATGGGTCTGTGTCTCTCCTTTGGCCCCAGGATTTAGCTATGTGGAACAGGGCTAGTGAAAGTGCCATCGGCATCGGTGGACATTACATTTTCACAGTGACTTGCTCATATTTCAGGTGGAAGATACAACCAAAGGAGTTCAAGGACGTTTATGACCCGAGTGCACTTCCCAAGGTGACTTATCTGCTCTATGAAATTAAATGGGGCAACAGCTCCAAGATATGGAGAAAGTGGTGCCGAAACACCAGCACCCAGCATGCTGAAATCAACTTCCTGGAAAATGCCTTCAAGGAAAGATCTTTCAATCCTTTGACCCACTGTTCTATCACCTGGTTCCTCTCCTGGAGTCCTTGCTGGAAATGCTCCCAATCTGTGGTAGAGTTCCTGAAGACATACCCCAAAGTGAACCTAGAAATGTATGTATCACGGCTCTTTAGGCATGAAAACAGAAGCAACCGTCTAGGCCTGCGTGACCTGGTGATGAATGGAGTCACCATTAAAGTCATGGACCTCTCAGGTAACCATTCATTTTGCTTTCAAAGAAGGTGGAAGAATCAACAGGTTTGGAGGACTGGGCTATGGAGCTGTTCATTTCTATGTCATTGATTTTAATAGGGACACTGGTGTTTAGTGACCAAAAGTTATTTTCATCACAGACACCAGCCCTGCATTGAACATTAATTGTCCCCTTTGTCAGGCTCAGCTGAGAGGGCATGGCTGACTGCAACATGGAGATTGAACTTCTTTCACTATTATTCGTGGTCTCCTGGTAAATCACACTGGTGGGGAGGGCGTGAGAGGCACACCTTCACACTCACTGTGGCCCATCCTGTTCCTGTTCTGAGGATAAATTGCAAATTTCATTCTCAAGAGCAATCAATTCAGCATCTTTTATCAATATCAACATTTATCTCAGCTCTAAACTGTAGCTTTCCTATAGTCTGACTTACATTCACCTGCATAACCCCCAGCGCACTTGTCCAATTTTTTAGAATATGAACATTGAACAGATGTGCCCGGTTTGTTAGCCACATGGTGTATGTGCTGTAAAGTTGCTCACTCTGTAATATGGTAGCATTCTGTTCAATAAAGAGATCTGGTTATTCTAATACTGTATAATGTTTCTCTAAACAAAAGCTCACTGTTACAATGCCTATTATTTTGTCTCTGATATTTACATGGCAAGGATTTGTAAAACTGTTAAAATTTCCTCAATAAATAAAAAGGAAAAAAAATGCTCTATCTTAATAGCAGTTACACAACAATTTAATCTTTCTTGAACCATTTTGATCTCTCATAGAGCAGTGAGTTGCACACAGCCTCTTGATGTATCTTTTAATTTATGTGCCAGGATATTTCTATTTTCTCAGCTTACAACTATTGTTGGAGAACATTTGTCAACCTTCAAAATGTAGAAGATTACTGGCCTTGGCACCTTACCCCATGGATAATGTTCTTTTCTTTTGAACTCCAGCTTATCCTTCAGGTTAGTAGATCTTTGGGAGGAAAAGATTCGATCCAGAAGTTATCCAGAGTCATGTACAGATGAGGTATCCAAAGTGCACCACTGTGATATTTCATGGATCTCCTCTGAAGCCCTTGAAATCTTTCCTGGTTCTGAACGGCCAATTTCCATGGCTGAGCTACAGCAGTCAGTGACTGATGAGTTCATAAGGCCATTAACATTCCCCTGAATTCTCCTTGGTTCTGAATGACACGGTTCCATGGCTGGGCTATAACTTGTGGGGAGTGCCCAATGTGTTTATGGTTCTTTTGGACATGGTGGGTCTGTGTTACATGTGAAATGCTCATGGGCCTGACATACATTTGTTGAAATTTTGCAGTTGCTTGTAGGTCAGGAATCGGCAACATTTGGCCCGCGGCCCGCCAGGATAAGCCCCCTGGTGGGCCGGACCAGTTTGTTTATCTGCCACGTCCACAGGTTCGGCTGATCGTGGCTCCCGCTGTCCCATCATCTCTTGGCCCACGCCGCTTCCTGCAGCCCCATTGGCCTTGAGCATCAAACCGTGGCCAATGGGAGCCACAATCAGCCAAACCTGTGGACGTGGCAGGTAAACAAACTGGCCCAGCCTGCCAGGGTGCTTACCTGGTGGGCTGTGTACCAAAGGTTGCCGATCCCTGTTGTAGGTTTATAAAGAAATTTCCTATTGTGAACCCTACCTATTAAATACTTGAGTGATTGTAAAGTCATTATGTTTAGTTGTTAACCTCCAAATATTTTTTAAATTCATATTTTGCCTCTCCCACCAGGGCTCCGCAGCCAGTTTACAGATCTGGCCAGCAAGTAGCAATCAGATTCCGAGTTTCAGTCTTATTCCACCAGCATATTCTCACCTAATGCCTCTGCAAAGGGTCGGCACAGAAGCCAGTCATGTGAAGTCATCACATGACTTGCCTGAATCAACAGCCAGTCACCAGCAACTGCTAGTGTTTGGGCCTGGACCAATAGCCAATCACCTGCAACAGCCAATGTTTAGTCCTGGACCAGCAGTCAGTCATCATCAGCCACTAGTGTTTGGGTCTGGACCAAAAGCCAATCACCTGCAACAGCCAATGTTTAGGCCTGGACCAGCAATCAGTCATCATCAGCCACTAGTGTTTGGGCCAGGACCAAAAGCCAATCACCTGCAACAGCCAATGTTTAGGCCTGGACCAGCAATCAGTCATCATCAGCCACTAGTGTTTGGGCCAGGACTATCGACCAGTCACCATCTGCAACCTGTGTTTAGGCCAGCACTACCAGCCAATCAGTGACAGCAACAGGATTGAGGCCTAGACCATTAGCCAATCAACAGCAACAACAAAGTAATAGGCTCTGGAATAGATCCCCTTGGATCTCCATAGGAAATAAACCCCTGGGAGTCCCCTCATAGTTTGCACTTACGTAAACTAGGGGAAACACATTTTAACATACTTCAGCCAATACCCTTATTATGAATAACCCTAAACATGTATTGCTCCTATGAATAGTTTTGTGAGGAAATAATTTGTGATGCTGTGACACTCTGTACCTTGGGGGAACACCCTCATTCTCCCCATGTTCTTCTTTATAAAATGATTTTGTGGCATCCAATGCAAAGCTTGTCATGTTGGGTGTCTTCAGAAGGCTGATGATGCACCGAGCATGGTTGTTATAGTGATGTTATAGTAATTGTTACAGTGATGTTATAGTAAGGTTATAGGTTATAATTTCATGTATATAGTTATGAGGCTGAAAATGTATCCTCATGACTTAAAGCAAGCCCATGCAAAAACTCTCCAAGAACAGAGAGGCAGTTCACACCTCGGGGCATGGATGGGACAAACCCAGCCCAGCCTCACGGAAACAATGGACACTGGCTTAGGCAGCAACAAAAGAATCTATTAGATCCTCCCTTTGGTCAGTTTGGGACTGCGATGAGGTAATGCTCACCTGACGCTGAAGTGGGGGGGGGGGGGGGGCAAAGCCAAGAGGGAAGAAAGGACATGATAAAAGGGCGAGACATTTTGCCAAGTTCTCTCTCTTCCACCTACATCTACAGACACCAGCACCACCAAGCGACTGAAACGCTGATCAAAGGGGAGAGCCTGACTGAAAATAACCAGCCAGCCTATGGTGAGAAGCATCTAAGTTTGTAAGGACATCGAATGTGTTAAGATCAGCTTAGAATGGGTTTTGCTTTTATTTCATTTCACCAAATCTGACTTCCTGTGCTTTGATTTATAATCCCTTAAAATCTATCTTTATAGCTAATAAATCTATTTGTTTATTCTACCTGAAGCAGTGTGTTTGGTTTGCAGTGTGTCAGAGGCTCCCCTTGGGATAACAAGCCTGATACATATCAGTTTCTTTGTTAAATTGACAAACTCATACAAGCTTGCAGCGTCCAGAGGGCATAACTGGACACTGCAAGAAAGAGGTTCCCAGGGTTGCATCTGGGACTGGAGATATTGGCTAGTGTCATTTGCTTGCAAGTAGCTGGCAGCAGCTTACATGCCAGAGGCTGTGTGTGAACAGTCCAGGAGTGGGGGTTCTCACAGCAGTGCAGGGCAAGGCTGGCTCCCAGAGTCAAGGATTGGAGTGACCTAGCAGATCACCAGTCCAGATAACACCAGAGGGGAATATCACAGATGCATATTGATATTCCAAGGCCTGGAAGATTCTTCACTCTTCCAAGCTTATTCCTTAGTGTTATTTTTCCATTGCGGGGTCCTAGATTTTATTGTCCATCTTATTTGTGAAGTTACCTTTTGAATAAAATAAATCAAAGATTTATTTTAATGAGCTGCTGCTCTCATTGTCTAATTTTGCTGTCATTTTTAAGAGTGTACATTTTTCTGAGCCCTTATAATGAACCTGGCAGTGATAACCTGCTATTGACCTAATGTGTAACAAAAGTGTCATCTGAGTGGAATTGAAACTACAAGATAGAGACCCAGTACTTGGATTTTTTTTAAACATATTGATTAATTATTATTACATTTTGTAATTTTTATTTATACAGCGCTAACATTGTGCAAGGTGCGTGCATGTGTGAAGGCACTGGGCCAAATTCTTCTCTCTGAGCGTGACCCAAAGCCCATTGAACTCAGTGGAAGCCCTTCCATTGATTTGCAGTGGGCTTTGGATCAGGCTCTCTGCTACACCAGTGTCAAACAGTTGAAATCAGTGGATTTAAACCAGTGCAATCAAGAGCAGTATTTGGCTCAAAGTCCCTACTCTGAAGAGCTTACAGCCTAAATACAATCTATGGGCCAGGCCCCAAGATGTACTGAGCACCTGTAGTGCTCATTGACTCCAGCACAGGTGCTCAGTACCACTTAGAACTGCGAGCCCAGCAGATGGAACTCCACTGACTGAATTTCGTCCAACAAGCCTATTTTTACAGGGGGTAATTCACCCTGGTCGAGAGGGCCGTCATGAGATCTGTGCACCACTGCAGTCCCACTTAAGCACTCAAAACAGATCTTAAGGGAGACTTACATGGTGTTTAGGCTTCTGCTCAAAGATGAATTTCATTCACGCTGAGTTAAGGTTGGAGTAGAAAATCCAAGAGAAAAGTAACAGGTCAGATCTGATCTCAGTTATAGCAGTTATAAGCAGCAGTAACTCCTATGAAGTCAAGGGAGTTACTCCAGAGCCTCCCAGGTGTTACTGAAAACATAATCTGTCTCCGTGGATCCATTCTTTCCATACACTGACACCTAGTGGGATTCACAGGGAGAGTTGAATTCATTTCTAGAGGACAGATTAAATCCCTCAGCCCCATGGAACAACATTTAGGGACTACAAATCCTGATCAGGTATGAATTAACGCTCCTATATCATGCCCAGATCTACCTTCCCTCAACCTATAGTCTCTCTTGGACCAGCCTCTCCCACCCCTCTGAAGGTACCTTGTCCTCCTCCCACTCCCAGTTCCTCTCCACTGTTGTAACTGCACAGTTAGGTAGGCTGCTAAGGCAGGGCTGCCCAGAGGATTGAGGGGGTCTGGGCAAAGCAATTTGGGGGGACCCTTCCATAAAAAAAAGTTGCAATACTATAGAATACTATATTCTCATGGGGGCCCCTGTGGGGCCCAGGGGAAATTGCCCCACTTGCCCCCCCCCCCCCGCCCCGCCCCGCCCCGCCCCGGACAGTCCTGTGCTAAGGGCTCTGTCTTCTACCTCCAACAGAAACCCTTCCTAAGGGCTTCTACATCCCATGGCTTGTGAATCACCTGCATGTGCTTTGCCCTTGCTGGTAACCTATTTTCTCAGGAAGAATAAAACACTGAGGGTACATTTACATTGTAAAGAAAAACCTGCCACTGTCCCATGCCAGCTGACTTGGGCTGCAGGACTGTTTCACTGTAGCGTAGACTTCCGGGCTTGGGCTTCAGCCTGAGCTCTGGGACCCTCTAGAGACTAGGCCCCAGCTTGAGCCTGGAAGTCTATGCTGCAATTAAACATCCCCTTAGCCCGAGCCCCACAAGCCCAAGTCAGCTGGCACGGGCCAGTCGTGGGTGTCTAATTGCAGAATAGACACACCCTGAGAAACAGCCTAAAAAAACTTGCTATAATATATAAGGGTGGAGTGAATTCCCCCGTTATTTTTCAATACCGTGAGCCAAACTTGGCCCTGAAGTGAGTGCATGGAACTCCCATTGACCTCAGAAGGAGTGTACGTATTTATGCCAGGGCTGAACAGGGTCCAGTTTTTTCATTCATTCATAATATGCCATGGTACATAATGGTTTAGTGAAAGTGGAGACCTCTAAAACTCCCACTTGGTGAACCCATAGAGATGAGATCAGCAAATCTATCTCTCTGTTAAACCACCCGACAAATCGTTTCATAATCCTCTTGGCTTCTGTGCTGCTAAGTGGTGTTTTGATCTGGGAAGAAGCTTCTGGCTAATATGTTAATTACCAGTAATCCTGTATCTTTGTCATTAAATGCTGAATGCTACAGGCCATGTCATCCCTTCTAATTTTAGCCATGGAGAGGATGTAGCAAGGAGAAAAGCCAGGTCAGAAGGCCTGATAGACCTCAATGGGAGCAGGAGCAGACCCTGTTACCACTTTCTTCCTACCTCTCAGGGTTCTTCCTGTATAAATTAGGGCGTGATCCCAATGGAGCGCTGAGTTCCCTCCACTGCAGTAGAGCTGAGGTTGCTAACACTGCAGGAGACACTCAGTACATCTCAGGAGCTGAATGCTATTGTAAATCATAGGAATTTCTGCACCATTCCTTCTCCCACAATCCTCCCCCCCCCCCCCAAGAGGCTTGAACCTAAGAATGGAAGGGAAGCCAGTGAAGTACTGCAGAGAGGTTATCCCTCTTCACAGATGTGGCATATCTCCACTGGTGTCCTGAATGGCCCCACTAATCCCACAGAATTTCCCCAGGGGCTTTAAGACCTCAGTGGGATTAGTGGGCCATGGTCCCTCCACAGCCAAAAAACAGTGGACAATGCCATCCTCAAATAACACACATGCTCATCACAGCAGTGTCTCCAGAAAGTGAGAAGAGACCTAACTGCTGGACTTTGCTCTTGTTGACAGACTGGTTGTGCATCACTGTAGCATGCACACTGAAGTGCTCCTATCTTCACACCACAACAGCACACAGATTGACAGGCATGCTTTTAGGAGCACAGTTAGTGGCCAAAATAATATTAACGGACCTCCTGCTGTTTTCCATGCTGGTTCCCAAGTGTCTTATGCTTATATATATGAGCGGCTGCTGCATTTGTATTATTATTTATTCTTTGTATTACCATAGTGCAGAGGTCCCCAAACTGTGGGGCATGCCCCCCTGGGGGAGGGGGTGCGGAAGAACATTGAGGCGGGGCATGGCGGGCAAGGCCAGCCCTCACAGGAGGTAGGGAGGGAGCTTCAGCCCTGCCCCACCCTGCCCTCGGTTCTGCTCTGGCCCCACCTCCAGCTGCAGCAGCCCCCAGCCTCAGCGTGGCTCTGCACGTGGCCAGGGGACCAGCTGCCGGCCCCGCCTCCACTCCCAGCTTTGCCCTGCCCCCAACTGCTGGCCCCCCTTACTTCTGTCCGGCCCGAACCTGGCCCTGGCTCTGGGGGGAGGGCAGGGCACAGAGTGGGGGAAAGGGGGTTTTGATCCTCTAAAGTTTGGGGACCACTGCCTTACATGCTTCTGCAATAATACGTGTATATAATATGCCTTGTGAGGTATCATATGAAAGTTAATAACATGCTGGTTATTAATATAATTGTAAAATGCATGTGTTGACATTATATATGACATTGTGAATTTCCTCTGCATGATGTTACTAAAATATGTGTAAGACCAGACAGAGTAGCCTAGGTAAAGGTGGTAAACAAGTCTGTTCTAAACAAAGGAATGTGTGTTTACATCAATTTACATATTAGCAATAAATAAAGCCATTAAGCTAAACCATCTAGGTTATCCTGATCCTGAACTGGAAAGACAGAGAATTAACATGGCTCCAATACCCCAGAGAGACACAGGAGTCTAAATCCACAGGAGGTCTTCCTGACTTGTAAGACAAAGGCCTTGGCTACACTGGCGCTTTACAGCGCTGCAACTTTCTCACTCAGGGGTGTGAAAAAACACCCCCCTGAGCGCAGCAAGTTACAGCGCTGTAAAGCGCCAGTGTAAACAGTGCCACAGCGCTGGGAGCGCGGCTCCCAGTGCTGTAAGCTAATCCCCACGAGGAGGTGGAGTATCTGCAGCGCTGGGAGAGCTCTCTCCCAGCGCTGGCGCCGTGACCACACTCGCACTTCAAAGCACTGCTGCGGGAGCGCTCCCGTGGCAGTGCTTTGGAGTTTCTAGTGTAGCCAAGCCCAAAGATATCCCTTTGGGAATATAAGGACCAGGGAGAGACTTCGTCTTTATCCTTCACATTCTGTAGACAAAGAAACCAAGCTCTTTGATGTCTGTGATGGGTCCTGGCCAGGCTATGAGGTAAATAGCTGAAAAGAAGACTGTGGGTAAAATAAACCATTTGAACAAGGACTGTATCTGGTTAGATTGTTTTAGACTTTTAGATGCATGTTTTCACTTTTATTTCCTTGCAACCACCTCTGCCTTTATCTCTTTCACTGGGTATCCCTCAGTATCTGCTCATTTGTTAATAAACTTGTTTTACTTTTTCTAGTATAAACCAACTCAGTGCAGCGTTTCAAGGGAAGTACATAATAACATAACAATGAACATAGTGGCTCAGACCAAGGGTCCATCTAGCCCAGTATCCTGTCTTCCAACAGTGGCCAATGCCAGGTGCTCCATAGAGAATGAACAGAACAGGCACTCGTCAAATGATCCATTCCCTGTCGCTCATTCCCAGCTTCTGGTAAACAGTGGCTAGAGACTCCATCTCTGCCCATCCTGGCTAATAGCCATTGATGGACCTATCCACCATGAACTTATCTAGTTCTTTTTTGAACCTTGTTATAGTCTTTGCCTTCACAACATCCTCTAGCAAAGAGTTCCACAGGTTGACTGTGCATTGTGTGAAGAAATACTTCCTTTTGTTTGTTTTAAACCTGCTGCCTATTAATTTCATTGGGTAACCCCTAGTTCTTGTGCTATGAGAAGGAGTAAATAACACTTCCTTATTTACTTTCTCCACACCTGTCATGATTTTATAGACTTCTATCATATCTCCCCTTAGTCGTCTCTTTTCAAAGCTAAAGAGTCCCAATCTTATTAATCTCTCCTCATATGGAAGCCGTTCCATATCCCTAATTATTTTTGTTGCCCTTTTCTGAACCTTTTCCAACTACAATATATCTTTTTTGCGATGAGGCGTCCACATCTGCACACGGTATTCAAGATGTGGGCATACCATGAACTTATATAGAGGCAATATGATATTTTCTGTCTTATTATCTATCCCTTTCTTAATTATTCCCAGCATTCAGTTTGCTTTTTTGACTGCTGCTGTACATTGAGTGGATGTTTTCAGAGAACTATCCACAATGACTCCAAGATCTCCCTCTTGAGTGGCAACAACTAATTTAGACCCCATTGTTTTATATGTATAGGGTGGGATTATGTTTTCCAATGTGCATTATTTTGCATTTATCAACACTGAATTTCATCTGCCATTTTTTTGTCCAGTCACCCAGTTTTGTGAAATCCTTTTGTAGCTCTTTGCAGTCTGCTTTGGACTTACCTATCTTGAGTAGTTTTGTATCATCTGCACATTTTGCTGCCTCACTGTTTACTCTTTTTCCAGTTCTTTTATGAATATGTTGAATAGGACTGGGCCCAGTAAAGTTCCCTGGGGGAAACCACTATTTACCTCTCTCCATTCTGAAAACTAACCATTTATTCCTTCCCTTTGTTTCCTATCAGTTACCAATCCATGAGAGGACCTTCCCTATTATACCATGACAGTTTACATTGCTTAAAAGCCTTTGGTGAGGGACCTTGTCAAAGGTCTTCTGAAAATCGAAGTACACTATATTCACTGGATCCTCCTTGTCCACATGCTTGTTGACCCCCTCAAAGAATTATAGTAGACTGGTGAGGCATGACTTCCCTTTACAAAAAACATCTTGACTCTTTCCCAACAAATTATATTCATCTACGTGTCTGATAATTCTGTTCTTTGCTATAGTTTCAATCAGTTTGCCCGGTACTGAAGTCAGGCTTACCAGCCTGTAATTATCAGGATCACCACTGGAGCCCTTTTTAAAAATTGGCTTCATATTAGCTATCCTCCAGTCATTTGGTACAGAAGCTGATTTAAATGATTGGTTACACCACAGTTGGTAGCTGTGCAATTTCATATTTGAGTTCCTTCATAACTCTTGAGTGAATACCATCTGGTCCTGGTGACTTATTACTGTTTAATTTATCAATTTGTTCCAAAACCTCCTCTAATCACTCCTCATTGTGGGACAGTTCCTCAGATTTGTCACCTAAAAAGAATAGCTCAGATTTGGGAATCTCCTTCACATCCTCAGCCATGAAGACTGATGCAAAGATTTCATTTAGTTTCTCTGAGATGGCCTTATCGTTCTTGAGTGCTCCTTTAGCATCTCGATCGTCCAGTGGCCTCACTGGTTGTTTAGCAGGCTTCCTGCTTCTGATGTAGCTAAACAATTTTTTGCTATTACTTTTTGAGTCTTTGGCTAGCCATTCTTCAAACTCTTTTTTGTCTTTCCTAATTTAATTTTTATGCTTCATTTGATGGAGTTTATGCTCCCTTCTATTTTCCTCACTAGGATTTATCTTCCACATTTTAAAGGGTGCTTTTTTGCCTCTGACTGACTTTTTTTTAGTTTGTTGTTTAGCCACAGGGGCACTTTTTTGGTTCTCTCACTATGTTTTTTAACTTTTTACATTTCAGTTGAGCCTCTATTATGGTGTCTTTAAAAAGTTTCCATGCAGCTTGCAAGGTTTTCACTTTTGGCACTGTGTCTTTTAATTTCTGTTTAATTAACTTCTTCATTTTTTTGTAGTCCCCCTTTCTGTAATTAAATGCTACAGTGTTGGGCTGCTGTCGTGTTTTCCCCGCCACAGGGATATTAAAATTTGTTATATTATGGTCACTATTACCAAACTGTTCAGCTATATTCACTTCTTGGACCAGATCCTGTGCTCCACTTAGGACTAAATCAGGAATTACCTCTCCTCTGGTGGGTTCCAGGACTAGCTGCTCCAAGAAGCAGTCATTTAAGGTGTCAAGAAACTTTATCTCTGCATCCTGTCCTGAGGTGACATGTACCCATTCAATATGGAGATAGTTGAAATCCCCCATTATTACTGAGGTTTTTTTATTTTTATAGCCTCTATAATCCCACTGAGCATTTTGCAGTCACTATCACCATCTTGGTCAGGCAGTCGGTAATATATCCCTACTGCTATATTCTTATCATTCAAGCATAGAATTACTATCCATAGAAATTCTATGCTACAGTTTTGTTCATTTAAGATTTTTACTTCATTTGATTCTACGCTTTCTTTCACATATAATGCCATTCCCACACCAGCACAACCTGTTCTGTCCTTCCAATATATTTTGTACCCTGGTATTACTGTGTCCCATTGATTATCCTCATTCCACCAAGTTTCTGTGATGCCTGTAATATCAATATCCTCATTTAATACAAGGCACTCTAGTTTCCCCATCTTATTATTTAGACTTCTAGCATTTGTATATAAGCACTTTAAAAAATTGTCACTTTTTAGCTGTCTGCCATTACATGACATCATTTGACTGTTTCTCATCAGATCCTACCTCTATTTTATAATCTTCCATCCTCTCCTCCTTACTAGGACATAGAGAATCTCCATTAATAGATCTTCCCCTAAGGGATGTCTCTGTCTGAACCATGTGCTCCTCCACACCTGTTGGCTTTCCCCCAGCCCTTAGTTTAAAACTGCTCTACGACCTTTTTAACATTAAGTGCCAACAATCTGGTTCCATTTTGGTTTAGGTGGAGCTCATCCTTCCTGTATAGGCTCCCCCTTTCCCAAAAGTTTCCCCAGTTCTTAATAAATCTAAACCTCTCCTCCCTACAGCATCGTCTCATCCACGCATTGAGACCCTGCAGTTCTGCTTGTCTACCTGGCCCTGCATGTGGAACTGGAAGCATTTCAGAAAATGCTACCATGGAGGTCCTGGACTTCAATCTCTTACCTAGCAGCATAAATTGGGCCTTCGGGACCTCTCTCTTATCCTTTCCTATGTCATTGGTACCTACATGTACCACGACTACCAGCTCCTCCCCAGCACTACACATAAGTCTATCTAGATGTCTCAAGAGATCCGCAACCTTCAAACCAGGCAGACACGTCACCATGTGGTTCTCCTGGTCATCACAAACCCAGCTGTCTATGTTTCTAATGATCTAATCGCCCATTACTAATACCTGTCTCTTCCTAATAACTGGAGTTCCCTCCCCCAGAGAGGTATCCTCAGTGCAAGAGGATACCACAACGTCATCTGGAAGTAGGGTCCCAACTCTGAGATCGTTTCCCTCTGCTCCAGTTAGATGTTATCCTTCGCTGAGACTTTCATCCTCCTCAACAGCACAGAAGCTGTCAGAACAGGGCTAGAACCATTCTACTGTGTCCTGGAAAGTCTCATCTGTGTACCTGTCTGTCTCCCTTAGCTCCTCCAGTTCAGCCACTCTGGTCTCCAAAGCCTGTACACAGTCTCTGAGGGCCAGAAGCTATTTGCACCGAATGCAACATATGTCACCCGCCCATAGGGCAGGTAATCATACATGCTGCACTGAGTGCAATAAACTGGATAGCTCCCACTCTGTTGCTGGACTTTGGCAGGCATTCTCTTTTTACTCCTGCAGCTCATTCCTTTGTTGATGTTTTGTTTTTATCAGGGGGTGGTTTTGGCCTGAAGTTTAAAGAATGTTAAGAGTATCTAGTCCCCCTTGCACTCCCCCTCCAAACTCCCTTGCAAAACTCCTCTGTTAGCTGCTCCTGCTCGCTAGCTCCAGTAATCCCAATTAAATTACCCCACTTAAATTAATAAATTGTGATGTACTGACTCTTTAACAGAGCCGTGAACTTAATATCTTTTGTGAATGTACAGGGGTAGAGGCTGTGCATTGCAGAGAAAGATCTCCAAGTAGCTCAGACCTGGAGCTCACTGATTGTTACCTGCTTGGCAAGGTTTGATAAAATAGATTTAAATGATTCTCAAGTGCTAAGGCTGGAAACAGTCAAAGAAAGGTTACAGTTTTATTATTTTGTTTGTTTATTTTGGGCAAGGGAAATAGAACAAAAGACATTTAAAATGAATGACAATCGCTAAATTAGAACTGGCTAAATTGGATAAGGAGTAAAAAGCCCTAAAAAGAGGCCGAGAAAGCAGCACAAATGGGAAGCAGAACAACGAGAGAGAGATTGTGAATACCAAAAATAGGGAATGGACAGAAGAGCCAAAGAGCAAGAAGAAGCTCACAAGTGAGCCCAAGAAGAAGAAGCAACTGCCCATCAATGAGCCATGGAGCTGAAAGACAAAGAAGCTCTTGAAAAAGAGGAGAGGCTATGTAACCTGGACGTCATGCAAAGGCGTGGATAGACCCCACTGGTGCTCTCTTTCCCCAAGGGACTCCCTTTGTGTACCCTGCATACAAAGAAGCAGACTGTACTGAAGAATGCACACTCCTTTTGAAAGGTTGTGTGAGGTGCATAAAGATCCAGAGGACAAGAAATTCTCAACTTTGGTGACTACGCTCTCAGGGAAAACTTTACATTTATTTAATGAAATGGAAATTGAATAAGCGTTGACGTATGGTGAATTTACAAAGACTGTATTGCCAAGGTTCCAAATTGCCCTGGAGGTCCATAGAACAAAATTTAGAACCTTCAAACTGAATGACAATATGAGTCATGGAGAATATGTGTATACGTTGTGTGATTTGATGCAAAAATGGGTCGGGGGGAGGGGACAGAGAGTAATAAACAGCTGCACTGGAGCAGTTCCTAAGCATATCTTCTGAAGAAGTTGAACAAGCTATTTGGGATGAATGAATCCCTAGGCCCTCTCCAAAAAGCAGCAGATGTGACTGATTCCAGTGCATACAGTGGGCGCAAGCCACAGAGGGGAGGGACGAAGTCCAGCGTTAAGGAGGCAGGGGAGTTCTGTTTTGTCCCTGTGAAGAGAAAGGGTAGTTGGGAGCCCAGGCACTAACTTCCCCAGAATGGATCCCCTCCTAGAAATTATGCTCACAGACCCCCTCTGTACTGGAGAATGGTCCAAGAAGATGTTTCATGTGTGAGTCCACTGAACACCTGAGGAATAATTGCCCTACAATAAGGGAAGTTAAGCTCACCCCCCACCGTATAATGCACCTGTCATTATAACAAAGTACCTCTGGGACCCTGATTAATTCTGTGAGGTCTGACCCATTGGAGAAAGACACCAAATTTATTAAAGTTGCCAAAGTGAATGGCAAAGAACGTCTAAGGTGCAGAGATACTGGTTCCCAGATCCCTCTGGTCTGGGAAAGCATGGTCAAAGATGTTTCCTGGCTAGGAGATAAAACTCCTGACTTTGGAAAGATTTTAAAATTCCTATACCTTTGGTTAAGGTACATTTGGAATGGGAAGGTTTAGTGGGTACCTTAAAAGTTGGGGTGCTGCATTGTATTCCAGCAGCAATGCTTGTGGGAAATGATATTTTGTCTTTTTTAAAGCGGTGAGTGGAGTAACTCACACCAAAAAAGAATACTGTTCTGTGATCTCAGGAGAGAACGGTGCAGACAAAAAGGGTTTTGTGGGGGGAATAGAGAGCCCCAGCTCAGCAGGAAAAAGCAAGGTGCTTTCAGGTGTGCGAGGGGCCTGTAGCCTATAGGTATTTGCTAGGTATTGCATGGGTATAAGACAAGTTAAGACAAGTAATGTAATGAGCCTACACAGCTTGTAAGACAATAGCTTAGCTAAACAAGGCATAAGGCCCCAAAAGCCTTGGCATAAGCAGCTAACCAGGAGTAACCCTAGATCATAACATATCACAAGAAATGACAACACCCCTCATCACTCTCTGAGATCCACAGAGGAAAAGGTTTTCTCCAGATGATAAATTTGTGGCTGAGAAATAAACCACAGGTTTCAATTCTCTGTCTCTCCTCCCCACTCTTTCCCACAAGATGAAACCTTTCTGGAAGCCACTGGAGGATTAACCCCCAGATTATAGGTTGCTTAGTCTCTGCTCATTTGCCAAGACTGTCAGTGCAGGGCCCCGTGCGTGGCGCTGTCTGAATGAGTGCTCTGTATGGTTCCCCTGGAGAGGTCCCTCTCTGTGGCTGGGTGTGTGTCCGTACCTGGGTTAGCTAACATAGGTTAAAATAGCCAGTGAAAACACAGCATCCTGGGTTTTAGCTCAGTTTAGCAGCTCACGTTAAAGCCTACAGGAGAGCTTGGGGTTGAACTAAAGCTGCTAACACAAGTTAAAGCCAGAGTTGCCCAGTCTTGAATGCTATTTTGACCCAAGTTAGCTAACCTGAGTTAGCCCCAATTTCTGGGGTCGTGTCTTCCTTTACTGGGATGCTTTCCTTCTTTAGCTCGCTCGAGGGCTTGTCTACACATAAACTGCGACACTAGCACCGCTGCAGCTATAGCGCTTCAGTGAAGATGCTACCAACAGGAAGAGTTTTCCTGTTGGCATAAATAATCCGCCTTCCAGAGAGGTGATAACTAGGTCGACTGGAGAATTCTCCTGTCAATGTAGTGTTGTCTTCAGCAGGGGTTAGGTCAGTTTACCAGCGTTGCTCAGTGGGTGTGGATTTTTCACACCCCTCAGCGACATAGTTATACTGACCTAATTTCATAGTGTAGGCCAGGCCTGAGTTAAGAACATGCTTTTTTTATTTTTCCCCAGTGAAGACATATGCTGTTTGTTCTAGCGGGTGAAGGATTCCATGAGCATTTCTGGTGCTGGGCGGCCCTCTGCAAGCAGGAAACAATGTTAAGAAGGTAGCAAGAGCTGTATTCCTAACCCTGCCAGAGCCTAGACTCAAGGGTTTAGTCACTCACTTCAGAGTAGTGACTGTAATCTCTGAGGGTCAGAAACAGGTTACTTTACTCTGAGGGCCTAATTTTGCCACCTTCTTTACAATGAGTAGTGCTGTACTCTGTGAGTAGTCCCACCTACGGGTATATCTACACTTAAACCACTATAGCAACACAGCTGCACCGCTGTAGCATGTCAGTGTAGGCACTCCCTACACTGACAGGAGGGGTTCTCCCATCAGCATAGTTAATCCAGCTCTCCGAGAGACGGTAGCTAGGTCGATGGAAGAATTCAGGGGCTGTGGATTTTTCACCCCCTGAGACACGTAGCTTTGCTGATGTAAGTTCCCAGTGTAGATCAGCCCTTGGTCAATGGGACTACAGTAACTCCTCACCTAACGTTGTAGTTATGGTCCTGAAAAATGCGACTTTAAGTGAAACGATGTTAAGCGAATCCAATTTCCCCATAAGAATTAATGTAAATGGGGGGGGTTAGGTTCCAGGGCAGCTTCCCCTACTCCGCAAGCACCAGGGGCTCAACCCTCAGCCCACCCACTGCCCCCCTTCCCCCAAGCCCCCACCTTTGACCCGCCTTTTCTCCCCCCCACCTCCTCCCCCTTTACTTCGCACACTGTGTCCTGGCTCCTCACCTCTCCCTTCCCTCCCTTCTAAACTTTGCAAGCCAGCTGATTGCTGAGTTCAGGAGGCAGGGGAGGGAGAGGGAGCCTGTGCACTGAGTCCTCCCTCCTCCCCCCTCCCTCCAAAACCCCGCAAGCCAGCTGATTGCCATGGGCAGGAGGCGGGGATAGGAGGGGGAAGGTGCTGATCCATGGGGTCTGCTGGCGGGCAGGAGGTGCTGGGGTGGGGGTGTAGGGAGGCTGCCAGCTGTGGAGAAAGCAGGCAGCCAAACAATGTAATAGTGGAGCATTGCATGACTTTAAATGAGTATGTTCCCTAATTGATCAGCAACATAACAATGAAACAACGTTAAGCGGGACAACTTTAAGTGAGGAGTTACTGTAATTGCTCAAAGTAAGGTCTACACTACAGGCCTATATGGGTATAAACACCTTGCACAGAGGTGTGAAAAATCTATACCCCTGAGTTAATGTAGTTATACCGTACTGACCTAACCCCTGCTGAAGATAACACTACGTTGACAGGAGAATTCTCCAGTCGACCTAGTTATCACCTCTCTGGGAGGCGGATTATTTATGGCGACAGGAAAACTCCTCCTGTTGGTGCAGGTAGCATCTTCACTGAAGCGCTATACTGGAGTACTTCTCCTGTCGTCATAGCTACCGCCTCTTGGGAAGGTGGATTAACTACACTGATGGGAGAGCTCTCTCTCATTTGCTTAGGCCACGTCTACACTACCACTTATGTCGGCAAAACCTATGTCGCTCAGGGGTGCGAAAAAACCACCCCCATTAGCAACATAAGTTTCACCGACAAAAGCACTGGTGTGGACAGCACTATGTGGGAGAGCTCCCGCCGACGTAGCTACCGCCACTCCTGGAGTTGGTTTTATTATGTCAACAGGAGAGCTCTCTCCTGCCCGCATAGAGTGGCTCCACGACAGAACTTACAGCGGCGCAGTTGCAATGGTACAGCTGTGCTGCTGTAAGCTCTCTAGTATAGACATAGTCTTGGAGCATCTTCCTTAAAGCACGATAGCAGCGCTTTACGCATAGACTTGCCCCAAGATACTGTAGCCCCACCTAAGCCAATGGGACTAATTCAGTGGTGCACAAACCTTTCCAGTCACGCCCCCGTTTACCGTTTATGGAATTTGTCCCGCTCACCCGCCCACACAGCGCTGTCCGGTGTCACTTATGTCCGTCAGGGGGATGGCTTTTTTACTTGTAGTACAGCGGTTCCCAAACTTTTTTTTGCTGAGCCCCACTTCAGAGCTTCATGCCCCATGCACACACCCCTCTTTTTGACAGGGTTATGTACTCACAGGGGCTGGGGGTGGGGTGCCCAGTACCCCAGGGGGTGGAGGGTACTAACCATGGGGCAGTTGAGGAAACCTTCCACTCCTTGCACCAATCAGGCAGTCTTGGCTGCTTGGACTCAGCTCCCTACCTGTCTTGCTCCCCATCTGAACAGGACATCACTGAATGACCAGGGACTCCAGGAGAGTGAAAAGATGCACTCTTGAGCACTGGCCTCCTGCTGAACAGGGCTCCCTGCTGACTCCAGCCTTTCAGCATGGTCCCATCAGGGCTTTGTGCCCCCGATAACCTTATCACGCCCTCCCAGGGGGTTGTGCCCCAGAGGTTGAGAACCTCTGGACTAATTGCTCAGCGTAAGGTGCTACTGAACATGCGTAAGCATGGTTCGAAAGCTTCAATGCTCAGGAATAGAAACTGAAAGAGGGAAAGCATCTCAATAAAAGAAGAGAGCCCCAGATGCTGGAAGTATAACGAGAAGAAGCCATGGCTGCTGGCACAGAGAAAGGTAAACAGACAATACTAGTGTGTGTATATTTCTATGCACATATTAGTATATGTGTATTATTATGTGTGTGTGTAGCATGTATCTTTGTGTGGGTGTAGGTGTGTCTCTGGGTTTTTTTGGTTATATATCAGTTAATATATTTTGAGATTTCCCATATGGTTTTTAACTTATGAGATTAAATTTTAAAATGGTAGGTAATGGCTTTCGGGAGGGGGAGGAAGTTTCATTTTGTTAAACATTATTTAGAAATATTCAGGACACATTCAGGTTCCCAAGATCTTCTCAGAGATTTGTATAAAACAGAACAATGATTTGATTTATTTTTGATCTATCAAGAAATCTAAATGTGTTTTATTTAAGTCATTAATTTGAGAGGAGGAAGGGGTAGGTGGCTGTCTGGCTGACTTCTGGTGGAACAGATGATTTAGCTGCTGCTGAAATGTATGTTAATTATATGTAGGGCATAATTCATTGTGTCAGGATGCCTAGGACCTTGGACAGGCAGTTTTCTAATTTTACTTCTAAATAAATAAATAGAATTTTCCTCTGTAAAGTGAACTGGGGAATGTGAAACAACTCCTGTCTCAACCATAGCGGTTGGCCCCCCAGGTCAGCGTGAAGGCCTATTGGTGGAGTCATTTGGGGGGTCTGCCCAATGTGAACCTGTCAGTCATTAATGGGCCATGAGTCCAGAGCTTTTCGTCAGCACTAAACTGATACCAACAATTTTTAAAAAGTTGTGAATGGCCAAACTCAGGTGAAAAAAAACAAACAAAAAATCAATGGAGAAAACAAAAGGTTTGATTCTCAAATCTACTTCTGTCTGTCTCCTTATTACTGCAGCCAAGGAAGAAACAGACCAGTCCCTGGCTGCCATTTGTGTCTTGGACCATGACTACACTTGCAGGTGTGCAGCGCTGGGAGTTACAGCTGTCTTCATACAGCTGTGTAGGGAAAGCGCTGCAGTGTGGCCACATTTGCAGCATTTGCAGCGCTGCTGGGAGTGGTGCATTATGGGCAGCTATCCCAGCGTTCAAGTGGCTGCAACGTGCTTTTCAAAAGAGGGGGGTGGGGTGGAGTGTGACAGGGAGCGTGGGGGAGACAGAGAGAGTGGATTTTTGGAGACGATTTTTGTGAGCTCCCTGCCTTGCAAGTTCTAAGGACTGGAAGATACACAGCACCAACCTTCAATCATTTTAAAACTTTCGACCCCTTCCCCCACCCCTCTCTTATTCACTAAATGCAAATAGCCGTCAGACCACATAAGCAGCTGTTTCAAAACGGACCCCCCTCCCCCCTCCCCCCACTTCTCTCCTCAAGCAAATTATCTCTCTCCTCAAGCAAACACTAGCAAACACTAGCTGTGCACATTCCAAAGGAATTCCCCTGCCTGCCTCTGCTCCAGCAAACAGGAGCTGTGTTTGTTTTTTAGATAAGCAGCTCCAGGAGCCCAGAGTTCACAACAAAACAAAGAGTGTTATCTGGTACTTACAGCATTTTGGGAAGGTTCCGGAGGTCAGTTACAGCGTAGTAAGATTAATCACTGTTTACACTGGCACTCTAGCGCTGCAGCACCAGTGCTGCACTCGTTATACCTGAGGCAGATCAGGTGTACGGCCAGCGCTGCAGCCAGGGAGATGCAGCGCTGGATGTGCCTTGCAGGTGTGGACAGTTACTAAGTTGCAGCGCTGTAAACCCACCACCAGCGCTGCAACTCTCCAGTGTAGCCAAGCCCTAGGACTATAAACAGGGGTTGAAGACCAGATTCTGCTCTCCAATATGCTGGTGTAAATTAGAAGTAATGCCACTGAAGTCAATGAAGTTCCGTAGATACAAAACTGGTCTGAGATCACAATCATGTCAATGTGTATAAATAGCTGAGATTAAACTCACACACAGTTAAACTGATCATCAAATTTAAGCTCAGTGAGGCATTTCTCCCCAGGAATTCTGGGTATTAACAGGGACCTGGAAGCTCCATTTTTTCCAAGCCTGAGCTTGAGGATGATAGATAAATAGATTTGGTGTGATGCGCTCTTGTGATCAAAAGGGTTAAAGATGAGAAGTAGGTGGGTTCCTGGCTTGTTCTGAGTTTCTGGCTCCACCAGATGACAGGTGACTATCTCATCTTTTTCCAACAGGTGACTCAGCCAGAGGCACCAACCCAGGGTGAGAATGACAGTTCCATAACCCCGTACTGGCTGACCTCCCAATGATTTCCAGAGACAGTCGGAGCTGGGAAGTTGTGAAGCTCCTTTCCCGTTCAGCATTTCTATCCTAGATCTGTCTCTCTCCCTTTCTCTGTTGCCCAGTTTCACTGCTTTAATCAGTACTGACCTCAGAGCCCCAGCGTGGTGCTAGAGGATGCTGTGCTGCAGCGAGTGGGGTGGGTGACTCAGCGGGAGGGGCTCTCTCCTCTGAGTCAGTGCTGCCTAATGCCACAGTGTGGTGCTAGGGAATGCTGTGCTGGAGGGATGGGTGACTCAGCAAGTAGTGTGGTGTTCAACAATCACTCTGGTCCCAACATGCTTGAGGGAGATCCACTGTATTCAGTGACCAGGTCCAGGCTCCTCTGCATGACAGGTCATGGGCTTCTGCAGCGCCCCTCTTCCAGACTGCCTGTCTGGGAAGCTAACACTCTTCTAGGTACAATTCCCAATAATACGTCTTCTCTTCCCAGACTAATTTAATAAATAATAAATAATAATAATAACAACACTTAACAAACCACATTGAAATAACACCCAATTCCAAAACCTTTTAATCAACCTACTAACTGAACTTAAAAAGTGTTCAATTAACCTCTGACGTGCCCTGCACCATTGCTTGGGTCTCCTGTGAAATACCAGTGCTGCTGCTGTCAGGAGGCAATGAGTCCATCTCTTTTGGTGGTGTTATGTCTGGGGTTCAGTTGTCTTAACCTCTTCTGATTGTTGCTTACTTAGGCCTTCACCGGCAAAATAGCAAACTCAGGGCCCCATATCTCCCTTCCTTTAAGTTCCTTTCTCCAAGTTGGAGAAAGTATCACCTATTCCTCCTCCATATGTGTCTGTCTAGGGTGACCACCTCATACAACTGCATGGCAATCTCTTGTGACATCATTTCTGTTTGTGACCACTGACTCCCTTCAGAGATGCATCATGTTCATGAAGTGGTGGCAGTTCCTGGGACCCCAAATCATATTGATTTTTGTTTAGCTTTATCTGTCTCTTTATATATTTTTTGCAAATCCCAAGTTCTTCTGACATCAGCTTCTCTCATTCCAGGCATTTTAGTTCTCAGCTTTCTGTTAAACAAAATGTCTGCAGGTGGCCACATGTGATTCATTGGTGGAGTTCTGTAATTTAACAGTGCTAAGTATGGATCAGAGCCTGACGCTGCAGCATCTTCCAATAGCCACTCCATTATTTTAATGCTGTTTTCCACCAACCCATTGGATAAGGCCCAGCTTGACAAAGCCCTGGTCGAGGTTGCTCCAGCTTTGAGCAGGGGGTTGGACTAGATCAGAGATCTCAAAGTCAAATCACCACGAGGGCCACATGAGGACTAGTACATTGGCCCGAGGGCTGCATCACTGACACCTTTTTATATTAAGGTACAAAAGCCCCCACACACTTCCCCCGGCCCCGCCCCCACTGCACCCCTTCCATGAGGCCCCGTCCCTGCCCCATCTCTTCCCATCCCTTCCCCGTCCCCATTCCAACCCCTTCCCCAAATCCCCACCCCTGCCCTGCCTCTTCTCTGCCTCCTCACTTCTCCCCCCTCCCTCCTGGAAAACGCTAAGCGCCGCCAAACAGCTGTTTGGCAGCAGGAAGTGCCTGGAGGTAGGAAGAGGAGAGGAGATGGGGAGGGGGGCAGCGGGGGAGGGAAGCTTGACGGCCGCAGGAAATAACTCGGGGGGGCAGGGGGAGGGTGCGGGGAGCTTGGCAGGCTGCAGCAAATAATTCCGCTGGCCGCGTGTTTGAGAGCCCTGGACTAGATGACCTCCTGAGGTCTCTTCCAACCCTAATTATCTATGATTCTATGATTTGGGATAATAGGAGCTGATGGTTACATGTCTCAACCCAAATCCCACTGCAACCTGCTTAAACTCATGCTTAATAAACTGTGGCCCATTGTCAGACATTACTATGGCAGGTATACCGTGCCTAGCAAAAAGAGATTTGATATGCACAATCAGCTGTTTAGCGGTACTATCTTCTAGTAAGGCTATCTCAGGGAAGTGAGAGTACACAGTTTTTTCCAAACAATGTAAACATTGCTCTGGGGCGAGGAGGGGGGCAATTTTTCCTGTGTCACCAACACGGGCTCTTTTGTTTGACTTGGTCTGTATTCTTAGATATGTGTCAAGTTTTGACAGCTTCCTCAATATTGTCGTTCATTTGAGGTCAGTATGAAACATTGTAGGAGCAAGTATCAGAGGGGTAGCTGTGTTAGTCTGGATCTGTAAAAAGCGACAAAGAGTCCTGTGGCACTTTATAGACTAACAGAAGTATTGGAGCATGAGCTTTCGTGGGTGAATGAATACCCACTTCATCAGACACTGCCATGCGTCTGACGAAATGGGTATTCACCCACGAAAACTTATGCTCCAATATTTGTTAGTCTATAAGGTGCCACAGGACTCTTTGTCACTTAAGGTAGGAGCAGAATTTTATAATTGCACTATAAGAATTAATGTATGATTTGATTTCATCCTGCCAGCCACCCTTTTTAAATAGCAGAAAGACCCTCTGGGACTACGGAATTCTGTTTCCCATATGCATTACAAATTGGGCCCTTTTAATTCTTTGTTTTCAGGTTTAGTTAGTAAGAGACAGAATCCTGTATTGTGTCTATGTTAAGTAGATTAGAGGAACATTGAAGGCCTGGGCCTCAATGTAAATTGTTTTGGTTATAAAACTTAGCAAGGTTTAATTTACAATGTCTTTTTGCTCAATATAAAATACTGCTGTTTGTATTCTCAAAGGTCTCTGTAAAAAACGGTGTAAATAAAAACTGCATGCATCAGGGGGAAAATAATGTGTAGAAGCCATTATTAACCAAATAATAATAATTAAAAAAGCAAAAACACTTATCAAAACTTCTTAATGCCAAAAAACCATCAACACGCATCCAGAATGAAAAAAGGGCAAATTAATAACCCTAAGGTAAAAGCTAGCATCCCTAACAACAATTAATTGAATCAAATCCAAAATAAAATAACCCTCTCAGAAATGTTTTAAAATATTTACATCCAAAAATTATCCCAATTAAAAAGTAACCGGTCATAAACTAACACAGCAAAATCCATGAACTTCAACAACAAAAACAAACTATAAAACCAAAATGCTTTGCCATAAAACTTTGGGTTTGTCTTGCCACTACTCCAGGAGCATCAAATCGCAACTAACAGAGTCCAGCTCCCCTCTGTGACTAATCTGGCTAGCCACTAAATTAATCCAGACTCTGGACTGGTAACTATAAACATCGACTGGTGGAACTATGTGCATAGTGTGCGTGTGTAACTAAAAAACATATGCTAACTGCTGTATTCTCAGTAATGCAATGTGTTGCCTTCTCCCTATAAAAAAATCTTGTGTGCTTTGTTTAAGTATAACAACATGTCTAGGCCTTCTCTTAGATTTTTCAATCGCTAAATGACCATCATGTATTCTTTTTAACATATTTTTCTGTAACAACTTGGGGTTCACCATCCTGGTGCCTTTAAACTAAATTCCATCTAGGACTCAGATGTTCCCACTGAATTGGTACTAGGGAGTGTGAACATGCTGTCCCAGCCACCCTGTGCTAAAAGCCTTCATCGCTTTCTACAGAGTCTCATCCTGAGCAGCAACTCTGGCGATCACAGCCCCATTTTGACTGAGATTGGACAAGATTTTTTTAATCAGGTTGACATGTACAATGCCTAGCTCTGGACTTTGCACTACTGCACAATTGTCTAAAGGGTATGTCTGCAACCACCATCTCTCCCCCAGGTTTGGATTTGATTTGCATATCTTACATTTGTACCAGGTCAGTTAATTAATCGCAGTTAACTCATGCGATTAACTCAAAAAATTAATTGCGATTATAAAAATTAATCACAATTAATCACAGTTTTAATCACACTGTTAAACAATAGAATACCAATAGAAATTTATTAAATCTTTTGGATGTTTTTCTACATTTTCATATACATTGTATTCTGTGTTGTAACTGAAATCAAAGTGTATATTATTTTTTATTACAAATATTTGCACTGTAACAATGATAAACCAAAGAAATAGTGGGTTTCAGAGTAGCAGCCGTGTTAGTCTGTATCCACAAAAAGAACAGGAGTACTTGTGGCACCTTAGAGACTAACAAATTTATTTGAGCATGAGCTTTCGTGAGCTACAGCTCACTTCTTCAGATGCATAGAATGTCTATATGTTCCATTCTATGCATCTGAAGAAGTGAGCTGTAGCCCACGAAAGCTTATGCTGAAATAAATTTGTTAGTCTCTAAGGTGCCACAAGCACTCCTGTTCTTTTTTCAAAGAAATAGTATTTTTCAGTTCACCCCATACAAGTACTGTAGTGCAATTTCTTTGTTGTGAAAGTGCAACTTACAAATGTAGATCATTTTGTGACATAACTTCACTCAAAAACAAAATAATGTGTTGGACTAGATGACCTCCTGAGGTCCCTTTCAACCCTAATCATAGGTGTGCGCAGCACATTTCATTAGGGTGTGCATCCAGGGAGCCCCGCCCTAGCCCTGCCCCTGCCCTGCCTCATCCACTCCCTCCTACTTCCCACCCCCTGACTGCCCCCCTCAGAACTCCCAACACCCCTGCTCCTTGTCCCCTGACTACCCCCTCCTGGGACCCCTGCCCCTAACTGCCCCCCAGGGCCCTATGCCTCCCTGCTCCTTGTCACCTGACTGCCTCCCTAGGACCTTACCCCCTACCTGTCCCCTGACTGCCCCGACCCTTATCCACATTCTCGCCCCCAGACAGACTCCTGGGACTTCCACGCCCCATCCAACCACTCTCTGACCCATGACAGGACCCCCAGAACTCCCGACCCATATAACCCCCCCGCTCCCTGCCTGCCCCAACCTCTCTCCACACTCCTGCCTCCTGACAGCCCCCCAGAACTCCTGACTCATCCAACCCCCCAGCTCCTTGTCCCCTGACCATCCACTCCAGAGACCCCCCCATCCTATCTGCCCCCCCGGACCCTCCTTGCTCCGTCTCCTGACTGCCCTGACCCCTATCCACCCCCACCCCCTGACAGACCCCAGGACTCCCATGCCCCATCCAATCCCCCCTGCTCCCTGACTGCCCCCTCCAGAGGCCCCCCCCCGCCCAGGGGTGGCAGTTTGTAGAAACTTTAGTGGTGCCCAGAACCCGCCCCCACCCAAACTCTACCCCCCACCTGCCCAAGGCTCTGGGAGGGAGTTTGGGTGAAGGAGGAGGTCTGGGGTGCAGGCCCTAGGCTGGGGCAGGGGATTGGGGTGCAGGGTGCAGGGTCTGGGAAGGAGTTTGGGGATGGGAGGGTCCGCGGAGGGAGGGGGTGCAAGTTCTGGGAGGGAGTTTGAGGATGGGAGGGGGTGTGGAGGGAAGGGGTGCAGGTTCTGGGAGGGAGTTCGGGGCTGGGAGGGGTGCAGAGGGATGGGGTGCAGAGGGATGGGCTGTGGCTGCAGATGAGGGGTTTGGAGTGTGAACATAAGAACATAAGAACGGCCGTACCGGGTCAGACCAAAGGTCCATCTAGCCCAGTATCTGTCTACCAACAGTGACCAATGCCAGGTGCCCCAGATGGAGTGAACCTAACAGGCAATGATCAAGTGATCTCTCTCCTGCCATCCATCTCCATCCTCTGACGAACAGAGGCTAGGGACACCATTCTTACCCATCCTAGCTAATAGCCATTTATGGACTTAGCCACCATGAATTTATCCAGTTCCCTTTTAAACATTGTTATAGTCCTAGCCTTCACAACCTCCTCAGGTAAGGAGTTCCACAAGTTGACTGTGCGCTGTGTGAAGAAGAACTTCCTTTTATTTGTTTTAAACCTGCTGCCCATTAATTTCATTTGGTGACCCCTAGTTCTTGTATTATGGGAATAAGTTAATAACTTTTCCTTATCCACTTTCTCAATATCACTCATGATTTTATATACCTCTATCATATCCCCCCTTAGTCTTCTCTTTTCCAAGCTGAAGAGTCCTAGCCTCTTTAATCTTTCCTCGTATGGGACCCTCTCCAAACCCCTAATCATTTTAGTTGCCCTTTTCTGAACCTTTTCTAGTGCTAGAATATCTTTTTTGAGGTGAGGAGACCACATCTGTACACAGTATTTGAGATGTGGGCGTACCATGGATTTATATAAGGGCAATAATATATTCTCAGTCTTATTCTCTATCCCCTTTTTAATGATTCCTAACATCCTGTTTGCTTTTTTGACCGCCTCTGCACACTGCGTGGACATTTTCAGAGAACTATCCACGATGACTCCAAGATCTTTTTCCTGACTCGTTGTAGTTAAATTAGCCCCCATCATATTGTATGTATAGTTGGGGTTATTTTTTCCAATATGCATTACTTTACATTTATCCACATGAAATTTCATTTGCCATTTTGTTGCCCAATCACTTAGTTTTGTGAAATCTTTTTGAAGTTCTTCACAATCTGCTTTGGTCTTAACTATCTTGAGTAGTTTAGTATCATCTGCAAACTTTGCCACCTCACTGTTTACCCCTTTCTCCAGATCATTTATGAATAAATTGAATAGGATTGGTCCTAGGACTGACCCTTGGGGAACACCACTAGTTACCCCTCTCCATTCTGAGAATTTACCATTAATTCCTACCCTTTGTTCCCTGTCCTTTAACCAGTTCTCAATCCATGAAAGGACCTTCCCTTTTATCCCATGACAGCTTAATTTATGTAAGAGCCTTTGGTGAGGGACCTTGTCAAAGGCTTTCTGGAAATCTAAGTACACTATGTCCACCGGATCCCCCTTGTCCACATGTTTGTTGACCCCTTCAAAGAACTCTAATAGATGAGTAAGACACGATTTCCCTTTACAGAAACCATGTTGACTATTGCTCAAGAGTTTATGTTTTTCTATGTGTCTGACAATTTTATTCTTAACTATTGTTTCGACTAATTTGCCCGGTACCGACGTTAGACTTACCGGTCTGTAATTGCCGGGATCACCCCTAGAGCCCTTTTTAAATATTGGCGTTACATTAGCTAACTTCCAGTCACTGGGTACCGAAGCCGATTTAAAGGACAGGTTTCAGAACTCTTGGGTGAATGCCATCTGGTCCCAGTGACTTGTTAATGTTGAGTTTATCTATTAATTCCAAAACCTCCTCTAGTGACACTTCAATCTGTGACAGTTCCTCAGATTTGTCACCTACAAAAGCCAGCTCAGGTTTGGGAATCTCCCTAACTGAAGACTGAAGCAAAGAATCCGTTTAGTTTCACTGGTTGTTCAGCAGGCTTCCTGCTTCTGATGTACTTAAAAAACATTTTGTTATTACCTTTGGAGTTTTTGGCTAGCCGTTCTTCAAACTCCTTGTTGGCTTTTCTTATTACACTCTTGCACTTAAGTTGGCAGTGTTTGTGCTCCTTTCTATTTGCCTGACTAGGATTTGACTTCCACTTTTTAAAGGAAGTCTTTTTATCTCTCACTGCTTCTTTTACATGGTTGTTAAGCCACAGTGGCTCTTTTTTAGTTCTTTTACTGTTTTTCTTAATTTGGGGTATACATTGAAGTTGGGCCTCTATTATGGTGTCTTTAAAAAGGGCCCATGCAACTTGCAGGGATTTCACTTTAGTCCCTTCTAACTTTTGTTTAACCCCCTCATGTTTGTATAGTTCCCCCTTTTGAAATTAAATGCCACAGTGCTGGGCTGTTGAGGTGTTCTTCCCACCACAGGGATGTTGAATGCTATTGTATTATGGTCACTATTTCCAAGCGGTCCTGCTATAGTTACCTCTTGGACCAGCTCCTGTGCTCCACTCAGGATTAAATCTAGAGTTGCCTCTCCCCTTGTGGGTTCCTGTACCAGCTGCTCCATGAAGCAGTCATTTAAAGTATCGAGAAATTTTATCTCTGCATTTCGTCCTGAAGTGAAATGTTCCCAGTCAATATGGGGATAATTGAAATCCCCCACTATTATTGGGTTCTTAATTTTGATAGCCTCTCTAATTTCCCTTAGCATTTCATCATCCCTATTACTGTCCTGGTCAGGTGGTCGATAATAGGTCCCTAATGTTATATTTTTTCTAGAGCATGAAATTTCTATCCATAGAGATTCTATGGAACATGTGGATTCGCTTAAGATTTTTACTTCATTTGAATCTACACTTTCTTTCACATATAGTGCCACTCCTCCCCCTGCACGACCTGTTCTGTCCTTCCGATATATTTTGTACCCCGGAATGATTGTGTCCCATTGATTGCTCTCAGTCCACCAGGTTTCTGTGATGCCTATTATATCAATATCCTCCTTTATCACAAGGCACTCTAGTTCACCCATCTTATTATTTAGACTTCTAGCATTTGTGTACAAGCACTTTAGAAACTTGTTCCTGTTTATTAGCCTGCCTTTTTCTGATGTGCCAGATTCTTTTTTATGTGACTGTTTATCATCTGATCCGGCCCTTACGTTATCCTCTTCCGTCCTCTGCTCCTGACTATAACCTGGAGATTCTCTATCATCAGACTCTCCCCTAAGAGAAGTCTGTGTCCGATCCACACGCTCCTCTGCAGCAGTCGGCTTTCCCCCATCTCCTAGTTTAAAAACTGCTCTACAACCTTTTTAATGTTTAGTGCCAGCAGTCTGGTTCCACTTTGGTTTAGGTGGAGCCCATCTCTCCTGTATAGGCTCCTCCCATCCCAGAAGTTTCCCCAGTTCCTAAAGAACGTGAACCCCTCCTCTCTACACCATCGTCTCATCCACGCATTGAGACTCTGAAGCTCTGCCTGCCTACCTGGCCCTGCACATGGAATTGGGAGCAATTCTGAGAATGCCACCATAGAGGTCCTGGATTTCAGTCTCTTCCCTAGCAGCCTAAATTTGGCTTCCAGGACATCTCTCCTACCCTTTCCTATGTCATTGGTACCTACATGTACCACGACCACCGGCTCCTCCCCAGCACTACACATCAGTCTGTCTAGATGCCTCGAGAGATCCGCAATCTTCGCACCAGTCAGGCAAGTCACCATACGGTTCTCCCGGTCATCACAGACCCAGCTATCTACGTTTCTAATAATCGAATCTCCCATTACTAACACCTGCCTTTTCCTAGAAACTGGAGTTCCCTCCCCCGGAGAGGCAACCCCAGTGCGAGAGGCAACCCCAGCACCATCTGGAAGGAGGGTCCCAACTACGGGAAGGTTTCCCTCTGCTCCCATTGACTGCTCTGCTTCCCTGGGCCATTCTTCCTCCTCAACAGCGCAGGGGCTGTCTGAGCGGAGGTGGGACAATTCTACAGTGTCCCAGAAAGCCTCATCAACATACTTCTCTGCCTTTCTTAGCTCCTCCAGTTCCGCCACCCTGGCCTCCAAAGTCCGTACATGGTCTCTGAGGGCCAGGAGCTCCTTGCACCGACTGCACACATACGCCACCCACCCACAGGGCAGGTAATCATACATGCAACACTCAGTGCAATAAACTAGATAGCTCCCACACTGCTGCTGGGCTTCTTCCTGCATTGTCTCCTAGTTAATGGAAGGGTGGTTTACAGAACGAGGTTTTGGAATGTGGTTTGGTTTATAGGTTTTAAGGGGACTACAGGGAAAGGGTTAGAGCCGACAAGGGACTCCCACTCCCTTCCCACTCCCCTTCTAAACTCCCTTGCGAAACTCCCTTGCGAAACTCCCTGTTAGCAGCCCCTGGTCGCTTGTGCACGGCTTTATAAAGCCCTGGCCTGGGTGAATGCCCCGCCCACTGATTAAGGCTCAGCCAATTACCAGAGGCTTCAAGCTTTCAACCCTTTGTGGGGGGCGGGGTTCAGGGTGGGAGTAGGAGTGTGGGGGTGAGGGCTCTGGCTGGGGATAAGGTGTTTGGGTTGCTGGAGGGGCTCAGGGCTCGGGTAGAGGGTTGAGGGTGAGGTGGGTGGTGAAAGCTCAGAGTGGGGGTGTGGGCCTGGGGTGGGGCAGGGCTAGGGATGAGTTTGGGGTGCAGGCAGGCTGCCCCAGGGATGGGGCCAGAGAGGAGGACTCCCCCCAGCCCTTTCCCTGCTGGCAGCAGCAAGCTCTGGGGGAGGAGCCCCCCTTTCCCACCTCCCCGGCAGCACACTCACCCCAACCACTGTCACTGCATGTGCTCCTAGGGCCCCTCTCAGGTCCAGGAATCTCCCTCGCCGCCCCTGTGGTGGGTGCTGGGGGGTGCTGCGTGCACCTCCTCCCCTGCTGTTGCCCCTGACTGTAGCCTCACTGGTGGTGAGGGATGGGGCTGCCTCCTTGCCCAGCATGGGGCAGGAGTGGTGATTGTGTGGGGCAGGGGCTGTGCTGCTGGAGGGTCCTGCCAGAAAAAGGAAGGGTTTGAGGGGGAAGGGCAGGCTCAGAGTCAGTCTGCCCTGGCAGTTGACAGGTGGGGAGTAGGACCCTGTGGCAGCAGTTGCTGCAGGAAGGCAGCTCTGCTCCGAGGCCCTGGAAAGGTGAGCGGGGGCAGCAAGTTGGGGATGCGGGGGGGCCACAGGTGGGGCCAGGGGGACACCCGGCCCCAAATATCCTGCCCCCTGTCCCCTGACTGCCCTCACCCCTTATCCAATGCCCCCAGGCCCTGACCACTTACCATGAAGCTCCTAGCAGCATATTCTTCTCCATGCAGAGCCAGACATACTGCCCCATGGGAGTGGACAGCCCCGCCCCTCAGAATGCTGTGAGTGCGGCGGCATGGCTCCAGGGGAGGGGGGGAGGGGGGGGAGCTTACTGCATTCGGCCAGGTGCTCCAGCCCGGGAGTGCAGACCCTGCGGCTTGCTGCACCGGAAGGGTGGAGCCATTTGCCCACCCCTGCATTAGGGTGTATTCTATGTTTCTAAAACTTCAGAGCCTACAAGTCCACTCAGTCCTACTTCTTGTTCAGCCAATTGGTAAGAGAAACGAGTTTGTCTATATTTACAGGAGATAATGCTGCCCTCTTCTTATTTACAATGTCACCAGAAAGTGAGAACAGGCATTTGCATGGCACTTTTGTAGCTGGCATTGTAAGGTATTTTCATGCCAGATATGCTAATGTGGAAGTAGAGAAAGAACTGACAGGAAGTTGTAGGGGATCTTAATGCAAGACAGTCTCTGTTAGCAAGAGTTAGGCTAGCTGTAACCTTACTAACATGAGGTTTGTAGAAGCAAGGATTGTGTGAAGCGAGTGGGAAAGAACTGTGGGAGAAGTCGTTGTGATCTTGTGTCAGTAATGAGGAATGTAAATTGGCGTCTAAATAGAAGTGAGAAAAATAAGATATCAGGATGACCTATGTATAAACAAAATGCAGCTGTTGCTTATTATTGTATGTAACAAAAGGTATAAATGCTTGCTTGTTTATCTTTTGAGAGACCTGCCTAGGGGGGGGGGAAACCCTGTGACCTAGGGCACTCCCTCCCTCTTTGCAATTGCTTGAGAATAAATAAAGTATCTGATTCTGCTGCACCCAACCAAAAAGAGAGAACTGAGGTTTTCTCCCACACTAAACATACTTTGGCCACCATTCCAGAGGACATGATTCTATGCTGATGGTGCTTGTTAAAAAATAATGCATTAATTAAATTTGTGACTGAACTCCTTGGGAGAGAATTGTATGTCTCCTGCTCTGTTTTACCCACATTCCCCCATATATTTCATGTTATAGCAGTCTCAGATGATGATCCAACACATGTTGTTCATTTTATGAACACTTTCACTGCAGATTTGACAAAACGCAAAGAAGGAACCAATGTGAAATTTCTAAAGATAGCTACAGCACTCAACCCAAGGTTTAAGAATCTGAAGTGCTTTCCAAAATCTGAGAGGGATGAGGTGTGGAGCATGCTTTCAAAAGTCTTAAAAGAGCAACAACTCCAATGCGGAAACTACAGAACCCAAACTACCAAAAAAGAAAATCAACCTTCTGCTGGTGGCATCTGTCTCAGATAATGAAAATGAATATGTGTCATTCTGCACTTTTTGGATTGATATCAAGCAGAACCCATAATCAGCATGGACACATGTCCCCTGGAATGGTGGTTGAAGCATGAAGGGACATATGAATCTTTAGAGCATCTGGCACATAAATATCTTGCAACGCCGGCTACAACAGTGTCATGTGAACACCTGTTCTCACTTTCAGGTGACATTGGAAACAAGAAGCTGTCAGCATTATCTCCTGCAAATGTAAACAAACTTGTTTGTCTGAGTATCAGAGGGGTAGCCGTGTTAGTCTGGATCTGTAAGAGCAGCAAAGAGTCCATGTCATGCATCCAGCGAAGTGGGTATTCACCCACGAAAGCTCATGCTCCAATACGTCTGTTAGTCTATAAGGTGCCACAGGACTCTTTGCTGCTCTTGTTTGTCTGAGTGATTGGCTGAACAAGAAATAGGACTGAGTAGACTTGTAGGCTCTAAAGTTTTACATTGTTTTATTTTTTAATGCAGGTTTGGGGTTTTTTTACATAATTCTACATTTGTAAGTTCAACTTTCCTGATAAAGAGATTGCACTACAGTACTGGTGAATTGAAAAGTACTATTTCTTTTGTTTTTTTACAGTTCAAATACTTGTAATCAAAAATAAATATAAAGTGAGCACTGTAAACTTTGTGTTCTGTGTTGTAATTGAAATCAGAATATTTGAAAATGTAGAAAACATCCACAAGTATTTAAATAAATGGTATTCTATTATTAACAGTGTGATTGATCGCGCAATTAATTGCAATTAATATTTTTAATAGCATGACTAATCAGAATTAATTTTTTAAATCTCTTGACAGCCCCAATTTGGAGCTAAAAAATAATCTCCGTATTCTAAGATGTGTGGGGTGTGAGGAAGGGTGTTTCCCAGACCAAGCTGGCAGTGGCAATGGCTGGTTTATGGTCACTTTCAGCTAACACAGGCCTCCTATAAATAAAGGCATGATACTTTTTGCACCCATGTGCTAAGGCCAAAGCCACTTCCTTTGTTTGGGGCTCTTGAAACTCAGATTTTGCAAGTGCCTATGATGCGTAAGCCACTAGTCTCCAGTTTTGGCCTTGCTTCTGTAAAATGCCTGTCCCAATACCCTCCTTGGAGGTATCTCAGGCATAACTTTGTTTTGCGCTTACTGTCTAGTACCTCAGGACTCGGGCCTCTTTATTAACTCCTCCAGTTTCTCAAACTCTTTATTAAGTGTGGCATCCCGTGTCCGTTGGACATCATTGCACAGTAGCACGCTCAGGTTGCTGGTTTGGGAAGCTAGATTAGGCACATGTGCTCTGCTTTTCTAAGGGCACCTGCCAGAACCCTGCTGACACTTCCCATGTAGAGTTCACATCCCCATCAGCCACATCCCCCAAATGTCTCCTCTTTTGAGGTTGTGGGAAATGTTCCCTTTTTACATATTGATTTAACTCTTTTGTGTCCATACAGAAGTGAAGGGTTCCCTCCTTTTTTTTCCAAAATGACCAGTGAGTGTACCCCTCTGTTGGTTCCTCTACTTGCTCTATGATTCCCAGAGCAAAATGCCTATCCCGCTCCTCTTTTAGCCTCTTCCTTAAGGTGAGGGTAACATGCCCCTAGGAAAGTTTGTGGGGCGGTTGGGCTCTTCAGCTCTGCTCTGTATTCTGTTGAGAATTTCCCTGTCCCCTGGAAGACATCCTCAAACTCTTTCTCAATTATTTTGATCCCCTGCCCTCCAATGAGTGCACCACTTGATGAAACCCAGGACTAGACATGCTTTTAACCCAATAACAGGGGCTCTTTATTACAAAATGTACCTTTTCCCATGTATTATTTATCCGTACATCCAGTTCACATATGCCTTTAGTGGGGATAAGCTCACCATTGTAAGCCATGAATTGTACCTGTTTATTTTTCAGTACTTGTGCCATTTCTTATAGTGTTAATATCACTGGGGTGGGGGGGGGGTTGGCACCACATTGGCTTGTGCACCTATGTCCACCTTATTAACCTATGTCCCATCTGCTTGCAGGCTGGCAGGCCAATCATCTTCTGCTGCAATGCTGCCCATTAGTCCTATGACGAATTCAGCTGAGCTAGTGGGTCTGTGATCGTTTTCTTTGTCTATGCCTGTGGTTCTCAACCCATTTATCATTGTGTTATCTGGGCGCAGGTTGAGAAACACAGCAGACCCCCCCGTCCTCGAACCACCCTCACAGACCCCTCTGCCCAGCGCCTCCCACCCGGAGAGCTCTCCACAAAGTGGAGCCAAGAGTGGAGCCCTGGGTGGGGAGGTAGGTGGCAGTGACACCGGACCCTGCTGTGCAGAGGCGGGTGGCAGCCCCGACCCTGGACCTGGCTGCTTGGGGCTGGGTGGCAGGGCAGCTGGGTGGCAGGCCAGACCCCGACCTCACGGGCCGGTCTGCAGCCCCAATGCCGATCCTGGATTCCGACCCCATGGGGCAGCCCCCAGACCCCACAGGGCCAGCCGGCAGCCCTGGGCCCCCGCTATGCGGGGCTGGCTGGTGACCCTGAACCCACCGCGCCAGGCTGGTCAGCCTGGACCCCACTGCACTGGGCATCCAGGCAGCCAGGAACCCAGACCCCACACAGCCCAGTGGCCTTTAGCACACAACCAGGCCACAGCTGTGTGATAATTGGGCCGTATGCGGCCCACGGGCTGCAGGTTGAGAACTGCTGTGCACATTCTGCTACTGCTTGCAAACGCCTGCAGAGTGATGTAATTCATTGCATTTCCTGCACCTTTTCCCATATGCCGGGCATTGTCCTGGTTTGTGCTGGCTGTCACAGCGTGTGCAGCTCCATGTGCTATTCTTGCTTGACTCTGACTTGAGCTCCCTGTGTCTTTCTGCCTCAGGTATATATTTTTGCATTATTTTGGATTCTCTATCATGTCTACTGTAGTAAGATGGGGCCCCAAAACAAACTGTTGTGTCAGAGGCCCAGTCTGAGGCCTGAAGCCTGAACCAAAGTACCTCCAGGCACTGCTAAGCAAAAGCTGGGCTGTGAGCCTGAGGCAGGCCCCACTCACAGAAGTTGGTGAGAAGAGGGTTGTTAGAAGCAGGTGCATTCAAATATAAGTGCTAATAAGAGGAACTGGTGCCAATATGGCACCTGGACAGCCCGATACAAGGACACTCCACAGACATAACAAGGAACAGGCAGGTGCATCTTAAAGATAGGATCAAAAGGACAGCATGATGGATAGATCTGTTTGTCTGAAACAACATGATCAAAGGGGGAGACAGCACCCTAATGAGCCAAGGGGCTGTACCTCAGTATGTCAGGAGGGATGAGTAATCTGTCCTGTAACTGTATAAAAGTAGGTCCCGGAGTGCGCATCTTTGTCCAGCCTAGGGGGCACTGGAGAGTCCCGCCACTGACTGAGCTGTGTCCATTGCCAGGGGGCACATATTCGTAGTATGTCCTGTAGAGTCTATAGGAAACTATTACTGTGCTTCGTTTGACAATAAACCTGGCTCGGGTTCCTTCATACCTTACTAGCGTCTGTGGTCTTTGGGGGTTCTTTCGGGGTTTGCTGTGTCAGCTATCTGCACAGAGCCGGGGCAGCACACAGAGGGAACACGCATACAGCCGACTGTTATCATCATTGAACAAGAGCAGAGCACCACACCGGTAGCTACTGACAACATCTACAGTGTCAGAGCACTGTCCAGCCTTCGTAAGCTTCATTCTACACTGGGTGTCTTCCATTCCTTGGCAAATTCTAATTGCCTTGACAAGGGTTAATTCTGGGTCTCTCAGAAGCTTTTTCTGAGTTTTTTTGGTTCATATTCCAATCACAATCTTGCCTCTTATCAGGGGCTCAGTTAGCTCCACAAAACTGCCAGGCTGGTTCTTCAGTCTTACATCAGTCACAATCTCTTCTATAGATTTATTTTCCCTTTGTACACCTCACCCTTATGTCTCATTTTTACATGGTGTGTATTGCACCTTCAAAGCTGGCCCTTTCTGCCTGTGATAACTGAACACGGGTGAACACATCAAGTGCTTCAGAACATGCTATCATCAGAAATAAGGCTGCCTTTTGAGTGGCTTCCTTTTCAGTGGCTCTCATTGCTTGCATATACAGAATGAGGCACTGTTCAAATCTCTTAGACTCATAGAATCATAGAGTATCAGGATTGGAAGGGACCTCAGGAGGTCATCTAGTCCAACCCTCTGCTCAAAGCAGGACCAATCCCCAACTAAATCATCTCAGCCAGGGCTTTGTCAAGCCTGACCTTAAAAACCTCTAAGAAAGGAGATTCCACCACCTCCCTAGGTAACCCATTCCAGTGCTTCACCACCCTCCTAGTGAAATAGTGTTTGCTAATATCCAACCTAAACCTCCCCCACTGCAACTTGAGACCATTACTCCTTGTTCTGTCATCTGCTACAACTGAGAACAGCCTAGATCCATCCTCTTTGGAAACCCCCTTTCAGATAGTTGAAAGCAGCTATCAAATCCCCCCTCATTCTTCTCTTCTGCAGACTAAATCAGCCCAGTTCTCTCAGCCTCTCCTAATAAGTCATGTGCTCCAGCCCCTTAATCATTTTTGTTGCCCTCTGCTGGAGACTCTTTCCAATTTTTCCACATCCTTCTTGTAGTGTGGGGCCCAAAACTAGACACCGTACTCCAGATGAGGCCTCACCAATGCCAAATAGAGGAGAATGATCACATCCCTCGATCTGCTGGCAATGCTCCTACTTATACAGCCCAAAATGCCATTAGTCTTCTTGGCAACAGAGGCACACTGTTGACTCATATCCAGCTTCTCGTACACTGTAACCCCTTTTCTGCAGACCTGATGCCTAGCCACTTGGTTCCTAATCAGTAGCAGTGCATGTGATTCTTCTGTCCTAAGTGCACTTGTCCTTGTTAAACCTCATCAGATTTCTTTTGGCCCAATCCTCTAATTTGTCTAGGTCCCTCTGTATCCTATCTCTATCCTCCAGCGTATCTACCACTCCTCCCAGTTTATTGTCATCTGCAAACTTGCTCAGAGTGCAGTCCACATCACAGGGCCGCCCAGAGGATTCCGGGGGGGCGGCGTCGGGCGGGTGGGGGTTTTCCGCCCGGGCGCCCGCGCCCGAAGATCCGCGGGGGCGGCCGACCCCCGCCGCCCGCCGCGCCCCGCCGGGCCGGCGCCGCCCGGTCTTCGGGCGGGGCGTCGGGGCGGGGGGGGGCCGCCCGGGCGGGCCTTGGCGCCGTCCGGCGGTCCCGGCCGCCGAAGCCAAGGCGCGGCGCTTCCGCGGCGGCGTCGCCGCCGCCCGCCCCTCCCGCCCCGCCCCGCCTCCGGCGGGCCGGGGGCTCCCTGAGCCCGCCCGGGGGGAGGGCGGGGGGGAGCCGCGCTCGCCCCCTGCCCTCCCCCCCGGCCCGGCAGCCCGAGGCGAGCGGCGGCGGGCGGGCGGCTGGCTCGCTGGCCGCTCCTCGGGCGGGAGGGGCGGGGCGGCTCTCTTGGCTCTCTTGGGGCCTCTCTGGGGCCGGGGCCCCGGGCGCCTGCCCCCTTCTCATCCTCCAGATCATTAATGAAGATATTGAATAAAATCAGCCCCAAGACCGACCATTACGGCATTCTGCTTCATACCAGCTGCCAACTAGACATGGAGCCATTGATCACTACTCGTTGAGCCCGATGATCTAGACAGCTTTCTATCCACCTTATAGTCCATTCATCCAGCCCATACTTCTTTAACTTGCTGGCAAGAATACTGTGGGAGACCGTATCAAAAGCTTTGCTAAAGTCAAGGAATAAACACGTCCACAGCTTTCCCCTCATCCACAGACCCAGTTATCTCATTATAGAAGGCAATTAGGTTAGTGAGGCATGACTTGCCCTTGGTGAATCCATGCTGACTGTTCCTGATCACTTTCCTCTCCTCTAAATGCTTCAAAATTGATTCCTTGAGGATCTGCTCCATGATTTTTCCAGGGACTGAGGTGAGGCTGACTGGCCTGTAGTTCCCTGGATCCTCCTTGTTCCCTTTTTTAAAGATGGGCACTACATTAGCCTTTTTCCAGTCATCCGGGACCTCCCCCGATCGCCATGAGTTTTCAAAGATAATGGCCAATGGTTCTCCAATCACATCTGCCAACTCATTTAGCACCCTCTGATGCAGTGGACCCGGCCCCATGGACCTGTGCTCCTCCAGCTTTTCTAAATAGCCCTGAACCACTTCTTTCTCCACAGAGAGCTGGTCACCTCCTCCCCATACTGTGCTGCCCATTGCAGTAGTCTGGGAGCTCACCTTGTTCGTGAAGACAGAGGCGAAAAAATCATCGAGTACATTAGCTTTTTCCACATCCTCTGTCACTAGGTTGCCTCCCCCATTCAGTAAGGGGCTCACACTTCCCCTGACGACCTTCTTGTTGCTAACATACCTGTAGAAACCCTTCTTGTTATTCTTAACATCCCTTGCTAGTTGCAACTCCAATTGTGATTTGGCCTTCCTGATTTCACTCCTGCATGCCGGAGCAATATTTGTATACTCCTCCCTGGTCATTTGTCCAAGCTTCCACTTCTTGTAAGCTTCTTTTTTGTGTTTAAGATCAGCAAGGATTTCACTGTTAAGCCATGCTGGTTGCCTGCAATATTTACTATTCTTTCTACACATCAGGATGGTTTGTTCCTGCAACCTCAATAAGGCTTCTTTAAAATACAGCCAGCTTTCCTCGACTCCTTTCCCCCTCATGTTATACTCCCAGGGGATCCTGCCCATCAGTTCTCTGAGGGAGTCAAAGTCTGCTTTTCTGAAGTCCAGGGTCCATATTCTGCTGCTCTCCTTTCTTCCTTGTGTCAGGATCCTGAACTCAACTATCCCAGGTTCCCATCCACTTTTGCTTCCCCTACTAATTTTTCCCTGTTTGTGAGCAGCAGGTCAAGAAGAGCTCTTCCAGTTGTCTTCCACCTTTCCAGAGACTTTCAGCTCTGGTGGAGCTTTCAGCTGTTCCATTCTTCCACAAGGTTCTTTTTGTAATTTCTATTTACTCCTGATACCATGTGGTGTTCACTAATCCCTCGAGACCTAATGTGTGTGAAAGAGATCCTCTTTATTCAGTGACATAGCTCCTCAGCTGCAGCTACGTAACAGAGCATTCACTTCTGCCGCTCCCACGTCGCCCCCTGAATTCCTGTCCGGAAAGTTAAACATAATTAAAGGTACAGTGGGTGGTCTCCCTTCTTGAACCAGCACTGACCCCAATGCCCCAGGTTGATCCTAGGGTGCTATGCTGCAGGAGGGGTGTGGGTGACTCAGTAGGGGGCACTACAGAAGGATCGTAATGGCAGGCTAAACCGTATTATACTGTTCAGCCGCTAGGTGGCACTGTGCGTGAAAATATCTTATTTAAAATGAACCTCAGCCATCCCTAGCAGAGTGTTAAAGGATTCTATGATGATCACACCTGATGTGTATAAGCCAGCTCTGCAGCAAGTCCATAGCTGGTACAGAAGTACATGACAAGGATCCCTCAGGTGTCTTTGTCTAATTCAGCAAAGAATCCTGTGGCACCTTATAGACTAACAGACGTTTTGCAGCATGAGCTTTCGTGGGTGGCTTGCATCCGAAGAAGATTCACCACATTCACTGCTCATGCTGCATGCATCTGTTATCTATAGGCCACTTGCTGCTTCTAACTACTCTCAGAGACACAGAACTACCTACCTCTCTGATATTTGTCTAATTCCAGATTGAGCTCATTAGATTCCAACTCTTCTAAAATTCCTTCCAGTTTCAACTGGATTTTGTACCTATTATTTCCTTCCAGAGAGTGATACCTGTATATGCAGCCTGGAGAGTGTTTTGGGTTCTTCTGGGATGAAGAGCACTTGTGAATTGTGAGGGTTTTGCATATAATACACAGGATGAAAAGGGGGCAGTAAAAGACATCTGTGCCCATCATAACATTTGTGTTTCAGGTGGAAGATACAACCAAATGATTTTAGGGCGAATTACATCCCAGGTATACGTCCAAGAGTGACGTACCTGCTATACGAAATCAGGTGGGGCAGAAGTACCAAGTTCTGGAGGCACTGGTGTCGAAACACCCCAACCCAGCACGCCGAAATCGCCTGCCTGGAACATGACTTCAAGAAGTTAAAGTTCAGGCCATCAGTGCACTGCTCCATCACCTGGTTCCTGTCCTGGAGCCCCTGTGGGAAATGCTGCCAGAGTATAATGGAGTTCCTGAGGGCACACCCCAGTGTGACTCTGAAGATAAAAGCAGCGTGGCTTTTTAGGCATATGGATGAACGCAACCGACAAGGCCTCAGGAATCTGATGGAGAGTGGAGTAGCGCTATACATCATGAACCTGCCAGGTATCCTAACCATGCTTTGGCCCTGTCTAGGCTAGGATCAAAGGCGTGATGATAGGATAGGTTAGCTGACAGGTGCTAACACATTTGAAAAGCCTAGTGCAGAAAAGACAAGCCTTTAACCTGTGCTAATCTGGTCCAGATGAGGTCTAGGAGGGAGCCAAGGTGTTAACATGACCAGTTTTCCACGTGTTAAAGTGTACATTGCTGTGGCTACACTAGACTTTTAGAACATGTTACTGAGCACATATTAGCAGACACATTCCATTGTCACAACTTTTATCCCAGTCTAGACAAGTAGGCTTGCCAGGTGTCCAGTTTTTAACCAGAATGACCAGTCAAAAAAGGACCCTGGCAGCAGTGCCGACTGGGTCATTAAAAGTCTGGTTGGCGGCACAGCAGGGGCCTGGGGCTAAGGCAGACTCCCCACCTGACCTGATTCTGCATGGTTCCCAGAAACGAATGACGGGTCTCTGTAGCCCCTAGGTGCATGGGCAGCCAGGGACGTTCCTCGTGGTGCCCTCGCCTGAGTGCCGGCTCCACAGTTTCTATTGGCTGGGAACCGTGACCAATGGGAGCTGCGGGGGTGGTGCCTGCGGGCGCAAGGGCAGCACGCGGATCCTCCCTGGCTGCCCACGCGTATAGAGGCTGCAGGGACCTGGCAGCAGTTTCCTGGGAGCTGCAGTAAATGCCACTGGGACCCCACACCCTGAACCCTCTCTCCCGTACCCCAACCTCCTGCCCCAGCTCGGTGAAAGTGAGTGAGGGTGGGGGAGAGCGAGCAACAGAGGGAGTGGGGATAGAGCGAGTGGGGTTGGAGCCTTGGAGAAGAGGCAGGGTGGGGCAGGGATGTTTGGTTTTGTGCGATTAGAAAGTTGGCAACCCTATAGACAAGGCCTTTGCAATAGCTGGGGACTGGATGGCTCAGGGGTGTCAGAGACTGGCATATGCAGCCTTTAACTTATAGGGCACCATTTCCAATTCAATTCCAGGCCAAGGAGGCTGGCTGGGTGGAGGAAGTCGGGGAATGGAACATGGAGCCTTTAATCTATAGGGCAGCAGTTCCAGTTCAGTTCCTGGGCTGTAGTGACCAAAAGTTCAGGTCAGCAAGGAGCCAATCAGAACAGTTCTATGAACGGAGTTGAAAAACCAGCAAGTCAGTAGCAGCCACTTGTTAACAAGACTGAAAACTAACCAGTCACAGACACTGCTGAGTTCCTAGTGTTGCCAGCACTAGCCACTCTCTGTGGGTGGGTTGTGTGACATGAGTTGGTGGTGGTGGGTGGACAGGACAAGCACCCAGTGTCACGCCCTCGTTGGCAATCTGAGTGAAGAGGCCTAAGCTTGGCAGGAGTGCAGAGGGTCTCTCCGCCCTTGCCCAGGATGCCAGATGTAGCGGTATGGCACAGTGCCAGGCTGACAGCATGCCCACACCTCTGCACCTCTCTGCCGTCTCCCCCTGCTGCGTCAACCTGCATCACAGCAGGGGGCAAACAAGTAAACTGACCAAGACCAGTGTGGTGGATATCTGGCCTGCCGCATTCCTGTGGGAGAGTGAGGTGTGCAGAGCAGGCCTGGGGAGTGACAACGTAAGCCCCCAAGCGACCCCCTCCCTGCAGCAGAAGGGCTCCTTGGCAAGCAGATAGCAGGGAGTGGGGAGGCGTTTGGAGGTGCATCAGCAAATCTCCCTTCTGCCTGCTTTCCTTTTCTCCCCCTAACCTAGCCAAAAGAGCAGCACCGCTGCCTATCATCCCAGCTCCTTCTGTTCACTCTGCAGAGCAGTGGGGCAGCATGTGCACAGAGGAGCAACCTCTCTCTAGAGCCGGGCCCCTCCCATCTATATCCTCCTTGGTTCCAGCAAACAACCCCAAGCACATCCATCCTCTCCCCATTCCCTCCCCATCTTGTAAGTGGCAGAATGACAGAGGAGTATGTGGAACAACCCAAACTGGGCCTTTCCCGGGATGTAACTGCTATTCTCTCAGGCTGATGATGAATGAGGGGCTTGCACAGTTCTTTGCTGAAACGATCCTTTCCTTCAGACAGAGTGCAGAACCCTGATGCATTGATTCCATTCTTGTTGTGTAGGGTTGGGCCTTCCAGGAGACATGTGAGCTTAGAACAGTGGCTCTCAAACTTTTGTACTGGTGACCCCTTTCACACAGCAAACCTCTGAGTGCGACCCTCCTTGTGAATTAAAAACACTTTTTTATATATTTAACACCATTTTAAATGCTCAAGGCAAAGCGGGGTTTGGGGTGGAAGCTGACAGCTCACGACCCCCCACATAATAAACTCACGACCCCCTGAGGGGTCCCGACCTCCAGTTTGAGAACCTTTGACTTTGTTCATATAAGCTGTGATATCTTCTATGTGACTGACTGATTACTAATTGACAACTTAGACCTTTTGGTCAACACTGAGTTCAGTATAAAACTCAGATTCTGCCTTGAACTTTACTGATCTCTGACTGAGCAAGGAGGGGCTCATTGATCCCCTGGACGTGTCCCTCAACAGGCGTGATGGGATATTTATTTCCTCAGATTACAGATACTGCTGGAGAACATTTGTTGTCCATCAAAATGGAGAAGAAGATGACTATTGCCCCTTGGTGCCCTCTCTGTGGATCATTTTCTATTGTCTAGAACTCCAGCGTATCCTTTGGGTGAGTAGACATTTTGGAGAAAATGTTGGATCCAAGAACAATCCTAAATCATATGAGAGTTAAGTTCGAGTGACCCAGCTGTGAGCATCTCCACTGAGGCTATGGCTACACCACAGAGCTTACAGCAATGCAGCTGCACCTCTGTAGCACTGCTGGTGCAGATGCTCTAAGCTGATGGGAGAGAGCTTCCCTGTCAATTTAATCACTCCAGTCCCCGCGAGCGGCGGTAGCAGCTATGTCAGCGGGAGAAGCTCTCCCGCTGACATAACACTGTCCACAGCGGCACTTACATCAGTATAATGTCGCGGGGCGGGGAGGGCTATTCACACCCCTGGGCAACATAACTTATACTGATGTAAGCTGTAGTGTGCACAGAGCCTGATATTAGCAGCAGGACCAGGCAGGGCTCCAGTCAGGACAAGGTCAGTTCCTAAACAGGAGAGGCAGGGCAGCCCAGTAGAACTGGAATGTCACACTCTGCTCTGAGTAGTGCAGGGGCAGCCCAGAGAATTGATTGTGTTCCCGCCTTGCTCTAGGGAACAAGTAAGTTATTTCACCCCTTCTCATGGAAGAGGTTACTGCCCCATGTGCCCAGCCTGCCACTCGATCCAGTCACCCTGCCTCTCACTCCTTGCCCACTGGTCTCTCTCCACCCACTTGCTGGTAGGAGGGAGGATCAGGAGCGAGCTCTCCCCCTCTGCCGTATATCTGGAAACACAATCTGAGCAGGGGAGTACGGACTGTGACAATCTACACCAATCTACACATGGTCTGTACATAACCAAAGAATCCAGAAAGTGCAGAGTTAAAGGAGATACTGGCATCCCCTGATCATGCCTAAGGCCTGGTCTACACTACGAATTTATCTCGAATTTAGCAGCATTAAACTGAATTAACCCTGCACCCATCCACACAACGAAGCCCTTTATTTCAATATAAAGGGCTCTTAATATCAATATCTGTACTCCTCCCCAACGAGGGGAGTAGCGCTGAAATCGGTATTGCCATTTCAGATTAGTGTTAGTGTGGCCGCAATTCGACGGTATTGGTCTCTGGGAGCTATCCCACAGTGCACCATTGTGACCAGGGGTGGCTCTAGCAATTTCGCCGCCCCAAGCACGGCGGCACGCCACGGGGGGCGCTCTGCCGGTCGCCGGGCCCGCGGCTCCGGTGGACCTCCTGCAGACGTGCCTGCGGAGGGTCCGCTGGTCCCGCGGCTCTGGTGGACCTCTCGCAGGCATGCCTGTGGATGCTCCACTGGAGCCGCGGGACCAGTGGACCCTCCGCAGGCACGCCTGCGGGAGGGCCACCGGAGCCACCTGCCACCCTCCCGGCGACCAGCAGAGCGCCCCCTGCGGCATGCCGCCCCAAGCACGCGCTTGGCGTGCTGGGGCCTGGAGCCGCCCCTGATTGTGACCGCTCTGGACAGCAATCTGAACTCGGATGCACTGGCCAGGTAGACAGGAAAAGCCCTGCGAACTTTTGAATTTCATTTCCTGTTTGCCCAGCATGGAGAGCTGATCAGCACAGGTGACCATGCAGTCCCAGAATCAAAAAAGAGCTCCAGCATGGACCATACGGGAGTTACTGAATCTGATCTCTGTATGGGGAGATGAATCTGTTCTATCAGAACTCCATTCCAAAAGATGAAATGCCAAAACATTTGAAAAAATCTCCAAGGCTATGATAGACAGAGGCCACATTAGGGACTCAACACAGTGTTGCATGAAACTAAGGAGCTGAGACAAGGAGCTGAGACAAGCGTACCAGAAAGCCAAAGAATCAAATGGACGGTCATAGAGGGAGAGGTGACTGACGACTGTAGCTATCCCACAGCTCCCACACTCTCCGAAAACCATTTGAATTCTTGGCTGAACTCTCAATGCCTGAAGGGTCAAAAACATTGTTGCGGGTGGTTCAGGGTATGTGTTGTGCCCCGCCCTCCTCCCCTCTCCCCCCGTGAAAGCAAAGGGAAAAAAATCCTGTCTCACCTTTTTTCAATGTCATCATATGTCTACTGGATGCTGCTGGCAGATGCGGTGCTGCAGCGCTACACAGCAGCATTCCCTTCCCTTCCCTTGCGGATGGCAGACAGTACAGTAGGACTGTTAGCCGTCATTGTCGTCCCAGGAGTGTTCCTGGCTGGCCTTGGTGAGGTTGGCCAGGGGCGCCTGGGCAAAAATGGGAATGATTCCTGGTCATTCTCTTCTTTAAGTTTTGTCTAATGGAGATTCACTCCTGTCTGGAATATCATGGCAGCTGGAGGCTGCCCTCCCCTCCCCGCTTTGATCTCTGCTTGCAGAGGCAATAAAGTCAGTGTTGTTTCTTATTCATGCATTCTTTATTATTTCATCACACAAATGGGGGGATAACGGCCACGGTAGCCCAGGAGGGGTGGGGGAGGAGGGAAGCAACAGGTGGCGTTGTTGCAGGGGCACCCCCTAGAATGGCATGCAGCTCATCATTTCTGCGGGATGTCCAGGGCTCTGACCCGGAGCAGCTGTTTGCCTCTCTGGTTCTTTAGTAGGCTTGCCTGATAGTCTAGGCAGGACTGACTCTCCCTTTAGACAAAACTTAAAGAAGAGAATGACCTGAGGAGTCATTCCCATTTTTGTCCATGCGCCCCCAGCCGACCTCACCGAGGCCGGCCAGGAGCACCCATGACAGCAGCAGATGGTACAATATGACTGGTGACCATCATTGCCAACTTGCAAAGCAGCAGACGGTACAGTAGACCTGGTAACCGTCTTTGCTAACTTGCAAAGGCAAGGGGATACTGATGTGTAGCACTGCAGTACCGCGTCTGTTAGCAACATCCAGTAGACATACAGTGACAGTGAAAAAAGGCTGAACGGGCTCCATAGTTGCCGTGCTATGGCATCTGCCCAGGCAATCCAGGGAAAAGGGCGCGAAATGATTGTCTGCCATTGCTTTCATGGCAGGAGGATTGACTGACGACATTTACCCATAACCACCCACGACAAATTTTTGGCCCCATCATGCATTGTGATCTAAACCCAGAATTCCAATGGGCGGGGGAGACTGCGGGAACTATGGGATAGCTATGGGAGAGCTACCCACAATGCAACACTCTGGAAGTCGACGCTAGCCTCGGTACATGGACGCACACCACCGAATTAATGTGCTTAGTGTGGCCATGTGTACTCGACTTTATACAATCTGTTTCCAAAAATTGGTTTCTGTAAAATCTGAATAATCCCATAGTGTAGACATACCCATAGTCACAGCAAACTACACCCCATCCCTTAGGTTAAAGTCTCCCTCTATACCATTCCTTCTATTATTATTCTGTTCACTTATTTGCTCCCAGTTGCACCCCCAGTGTTCTAGGCACTGCACAAAATGTAAGAAGACAGCATTCTTGTCCCACAGACAAGCAAAAGAGACAAGACAAGCCAACTGGTGAAAAGTAGGAGAAAGAAGTACAGTGTAAAAGAGGTCGGGGTGGTGACTGATCATGTCTAGGTAAAACAATAGTTGAGAATGCAACTGGGGATAATGTTTTAGGGTTTCTGTTAAGTAATATAAGAACTCTACTGGCTTCAGTGGAACTAAACCAGTTTACAGCAACGTGTGTGTGTGTGTGTGTGTGTGTGTGTGTGTGTGTGTGTGTGTGTGAGAGAGAGAGAGAGAGAGAGAGAGAGATGCCTTCCTGCTTATTGCTTCCTGCTCCTTGTTCCTGTTTGTTTCCTGCTCCCTGAGCTCAGTGTTCCAGTTCCTTTTTGTTTGTGTGTATGTGTGCACAGTGTTGGGTGTGCGTAGTTATTCAGGGCCTGCTGCTACATACCTGCCATTTGGACTGTTGTTATGTTTTATTCGGACTGTTGCTGACTTAGCTGGTCCGTGGTTATTACATGCTTTGATCGACCACCTACCTGCGTGTCCTGCTTCGGTTTCCTTGTGTTTTGGGACTGCTGTTCCAGGGCGCATCAAAGTGTAACAAGGCATCAAGGTAGAGTTGGGTGTTCAGGAGCACTCTGAATGCAGAGGAGACAGTGGCATTGGGAAGCAGCTCAGGAAGGGCATTCCTGGCATGGGAGGCAGCCTGAAAGAAGGCACAGCATCTAGGATAGTATCATTGTTGTAGCATGTTCATATAATTCAAGCTGAATATATGTATGGGCAGTCTCAAATGGCTCAGAGGATAAGCCCCCCAGCCTTATCTCCCAATGATTTATTATAGTCTGTACGGCCACTTATGAATGTGGAACTAAGAAATGGCTGTCCTCTGCACGCATTTGAAATCACTACCTGACAAACCTTTGCTGTAGAATAGTGAAACCCAGGCCTGGTCTAAACTACGCGTTTATACCAAATTTAGCAGCTTTAAACCAAATTAACCCTGCACCCATCCACACAACGAAGCCCTTTATATCGGTATAAAGGGCTCTTAATATCGATATCTGTACTCCTCCCCGACGAGAGGAGTAGCGCTCAAATTGGTATTGCCATTTTGGAATAGGGTTAGTGTGGCCGCAATTCGATGGCATTGGCCTCCAGGAGCTATCCCACAGTGCACCATTGTGACTGCTCTGGACAGTAATCTGGAGTCAGATGCACTGGCCAGGTATATAGGAAAAGCCCCGCGAACTTTTGAATTTCATTTCCTGTTTGCCCAGCGTGAAGAGCTGATCAGCACAGGTGACCACGCAGAGCTCATCAGCACAGGTAACTATGCAGTCTGAGAATCAAAAAAGAGCTCCAGCATGGCCGCATGGGAGGTACTGGATCGGACTGCAATATGGGGAGAGGATTCCGTGCTAACACAACTCCGTTCCAAAAGACTAAATGAAAAAACATTTGAAAAAATTTCCAAGGCCATGATGGAGAGAGGCCATAGCAGGGACTCAGTACAGTGCTGTGTGAAAGTTAAGGAGCTCAGACAAGCCTACCAGAAAACCAAAGTAGCATACGGAAGGTCCGCAGCAGGGCCACAAACATGCCGCTTCTACGCTGAGCTGCATGCAATTCTAGGGGGGTCCGCCACCACTACCCCACCCCTGTCCGTGGATTCCGAGGTGGGGGTAATCTTAGCCATGCCTGAGGATTCTGCAGACGGGGAAGATGAGGAGGAGGAAGAGGAGGACGAGCTTGCAGAGAGCACACAGCACTCCGTTCTCCCCAACAGCCAGGAGCTTTTTCTCAGCCTGACAGAAGTACCCTCCCAGCCCTCCCAAGCCACTATCCCAGACAATGAAGCCATGGAAGGGACCTCTGGTGAGTGTACCTTTGTAAATATAAAACATGGTTTAAAAGCAAGCGTTTTTTAATGATTAATTTGCCCTGAGGACTTGGGATGCATTCACAGCCAGTACAGTTACTGGAAAAGTCTGTTAACATGTCTGGGGATGCAGCGGAAATCCTCCAGGGACATCTCCCTGAAACTCTCCTGGAGGTACTCCAGAAGCCTTTGCAGAAGGTTTCTGGGCAGTGCAGCTTTATTCCGTCCTCCATGGTAGGACACTTGACCATGCCATACATGTAGCAAGTAATCTGGTATCATTGCATGACAAAGCCTAGCTGTGTATGGTCCCGGTGTTTGCTGGCATTCAAGCAACATCCGTTCTTTATCTCGCTGTGTTATCCTCAGGAGAGTGATATCGTTCAGGGTAACCTGGTTGAAATACAGGAATTTAATTAAGGGGAGGGACAGAGATGGTTGGACTGTTTGCCTGTGGCTTAAAAGAAATCCTTCCCTGCATTTAGCCAAGCGGGGGGGCGGGGGATTGGCGCTGAGCTTTTTCGCGTTTGGCTAGCTGGGATCTTCCCTGCTACCAGCCACGCGGTGGGCGGGAGGGTGGTTAGCTAGCAGCGATCTTCCATGATACCTGCCACGTGGTGGGGGGAGGGGTAAAGCGATCATCCCAGAGAATTGGATGAGGGCGGTTCTAGTGCTGCATGTTAACAGGAAAGAAGCAGCACTCAACAGGCTTTGCTTGCTATTTGGGAAAGGAGGGCGCTGGATATATGAAGGCTGCAGAAGCCGAAAGACAATGGCTTACCATGGCTGCACGCAAGCCGAATTCTGATGCCCGGACCTGCGTCTGTGATCTCTAACACCAAAGCCGCAGGCACTCAATATTAAGACGCAAAATGCGACCTTGTACTGAAATCACATGTGCTATGTAAGGTGAATAGTGTTGTTCACCGTGAAAGAGTATAAGCATTGTTCTGTAAAATGTATCTTTTTAAATATTTCTCTCCCTTTTTTCCCTCCCTCCTGCAGCTGCAAATTTTTCAAGTCTCCCTCCTCCGTCCTGAAGGCTATCTCAGATAAGGCGGCGGAAAAAAAAGACATGAGATGAAATGTTCTCGGAAATCATGGAAGTGACCCACAATGAAAGAGCTCATCTGAATGAGTGGAAGGACGTGGTATCAAAGTACAGGAAAGATGCCAGTGATCGTGAGGACAGGAGGGATGAACGTGAGGAGAGGAGAGACAATCGAGATGAGAGGTGGCGGCAGGAAGATCTGAGGTGTCGGGATGCAACTCTGGAGCTGCTGCGTGATCAAACTGACATGCTCCAGCGTCTGGTGAAGCTTCAGGAACGGCAGCAGGATCACAGAGTGCTGCTGCAGCCCCTGTATAACCACCCTCCCCCCTCACCATGTTCCTTAGCCTCCTCACCCACCAGACGACCAAGAACGCGTGGGGGGAGGCTCCGTGCACCCGCCCATTCCACCCCAGTGGACAGCCCAACCAAAAGGCTGTCATTATTTTGAAATTTTTTTAGTGGCCTTCTCCTTCCCTCCTATCCTCCTCCCAAACCCCACCCGGGCTACCTTGTCAGTTCTCTCCCTCTTTTTATAATTAATTAATAAAGAATACATGATTTTTAAACGAGAGTGACTTTATTTCCTTAGGAAGCGAGCGATAATCAAAGGAGGAGGGTGGGTGGCTTACAGGGAATGAGTCAATCAAGTGGGGGGAGTTTCATCAAGGAGAAACAAACACAACAGTCACCCGTGATGAAACTGGTTTTCAAAGCTTCTCTGATGTGCACCGCTTCCTGGTGTGCTTTTCTAATTGCCCTGGTGTCTGGCTGTGTGTAATCAGCGGCCAGGTAATTTGCCTCAGCCTCCCACCCTGCCATAAAGGTCTCCCCCTTACTCTCACAGAGATTGTGGAGCACACAGAAAGCAGCAATAACAAAGGGGACATTGGTTTGGCTGAGGTCTGAGCGAGTCAGTAATGTGTGCCAGCGCGCCTTTAAATGGCCAAATGCACATTCTACCACCATTCTGCACTTGCTCAGCCTGTAGTTGAACAACTCTCGACTACTGTCCAGACTGCCTGTGTATGGCTTCATGAGCCATGACATCAAGGGGCAGGCTGAGTCCCCCAGGATGACTACAGGCATTTCAACATCCCCAACTGTTATTTTCTGGTCTGGGAAGTAATTCCCTTGCTGCAGCCGTTTAAACAGAGTAGTGTTCCTGAAGACGCAAGCGTCATGAACCCTTCCCGGCCATCCCACATGGATTTGGTGAAACATCCTTTGTGATCCACCAGTGTTTGCAGCACCATGGAAAAGTACCCCTTGCGGTTTATGTACTGGGTGCTCTGGTGCTCCGGTGCCAAGATAGGGATATGGGTTCCATTTATTGCCCCACCACAGTTAGGGAATCCCATTGCAGCAAAGCCATCCACTATGACCTGCACATTTCCCAGAGTCACAACCTTTCATAGCAGCAGCTTAATGATTGCTTTGGCTACTTGCATCACAGCAGCCCCCACAGTAGATTTGCTCATTCCAAATTGATTCCTGATTGACCGGTAGCTGTCTGGCATTGCAAGCTTCCAGAGGGCTATTGCCACTCGCTTCTCAACTGTGAGGGCTGCTCTCATCTTGGTATTCTGGTGCTTCAGGGCAGGGGAAAGCAAGTCACAAAGTTCCATGAAAGTGCCCTTATGCATGCGAACGTTTTGCAGCCACTGGGAATCGTCCCACACCTGCAACACTATGTGGTCCCGCCAGTCTGTGCTTCTTTCCTGGGCCCAAAATCGGCGTTCCATGGCTAGAACCTGCCCCATTACCAGCATGATCTCCAAAGCGCAGGGCCCGCGGTTTGAGAGAATTCTGTGTCCATGTCCTCATCACTCTCGTCGCCGCGCTGCCGTAGCCGCCTCCTCCTCACCTGGTTTTGCAGGTCCTGATTCAGCATAGACTGCACAAGAATGCGCGAGGTGTTTACAACGTCCATGATTGATGTCTTGAGCTGAGCAGGGTCCATGCTTGCCGTGCTATGGCATCTGCACAGTTCACCCAGGAAAAAAGACGTGAAACGGTTGTCTGCTACTTGCACGGAGGGAGGGGTGAGGCTGTACCCAGAACCACCCGCAACAATGTTTTTTGCCCCATCAGGCACTGGGATCTCAACCCAGAATTCCAATGGGCGGGGGAGACTGCGGGAACTATGGGATAGCTATGGGATAGCTACCCACAGTGCAACGCTCCGGAAATCGACATTAGCTTCGGTACATGGACGCACACCACCAAATTAAGGTGCTTAGTGTGGCTGCGTGCACTCGACTTTATACAATCTGTTTTAAAAACCCGGTTTCTGTAAAATCAGAATAATCCCATAGTGTAGACATACCCCTAGTAGCTGACTTGTTACTTATTCATTTTTTCCTACTTATTATATCTTTGTCAAGAAAATTTTTAACAGTCCATGTAAACATTCACTGCTTAACCCCCCAAAACTCAGGGAACCACTGTGGATAACTTAATAAATATTGGGTGAAATCCTGGTCCGATGGAAGTCAAGGGCCAAGTTCTCCCATTGACTTTGATGCAGGCTAGGATTTCACACATTGTAAATCTATTGCTGCTGTTGGTAACTGTTATAACTATAAAGGGAAAGGCAACAGCCCTCCTGTGTACAATATTATAAAATCCCTCCTGGCCAGAGACTGGCCAGAGACACCAAAATCCTTTTACCTGTAAAGGGTTAAGAAGCTCAGGTAACCTGGCTGACACCTGACCCAAAGGACCAATAAGGGGACAAGATATTTTCAAATCTTGGTGAGGGAAGGCTTTGTTTGTGTGCTCTTTGTTTTGGGGGTTGTTCGCTCTTGGAACTAAGAGGAACCAGACATCAATCCATGCTCTTCAAATCTTTTTGAACCAGTCTCTCATATTTCAAACTTGTAAGTAACAGCCAGGCAAGGCCTGTTAGTTTTATCTTTGTTTTCTCAACTTGTAAATGTTCCTTTTGCTAAGAAGGTTTACCTCTGTTTGCTGTAACTTTGAACTTAAGGCTAGAGAGGGTTCCTCTGGGCCCTATGAATCTGATTACCCTGTAAAGTTATTTTCCATCCTGATTTTACAGAGATGATTTTTACCTTTCTTTCTTTAATTAAATTTCTTCTTTTTAAGAACCTGATTGATTTTTCCTTGTTTTAAGATCCAAGGAGGTTGGATCTGGACTCACCAGGAATTGGTGGGGGGAAAGGAGGGGGAATGGTTAATTTCTCCTTGTTTTAAGATCCAAGGTTTTGGATCGGTGTTCACCAGGGTGGAGAAGTCTCTCAAGGCTACCCAGGGAAGCGTTATAGTACTTGGGAGGGAGATATTCTGGGGGAGAGGTAGACAGAGTTTCCCAAATGAGATGTGGGGACCCGCATGAAAGACCCCCTAAGCTTATTTTTACCAGCTTAGGTTAAAAACTTTCCCAAGGCACAAATTCCACTTTGTCCTTGAACAATATGCTTCCACCACCAAGTGATTTGGACAAAGAATCAGGGAAAGGACCACTCAGAGTCCTATTCCCCCAAAATATTCCCCCAAGCCCTACACCCCCTTTCCTGGGGAAGGCTTGAGAATAATATCCTCACCAATTGGTACAGTTGAACACAGACCCAAACCCTTGGATCTTAAGAACAATGAAAAATCAATCAGGTTCTTAAAAGAAGAATTTATTTTAAAAAAGATAAAATAATCACCTCTGTAAAATCAGGATGGAAGGTAACTTTACAGGGTAACAAAAAGATTCAAAACACAGAGGATTTCCCCTCCAGGCAAAACTTTAAAGTTACAAAAACAGGGATAAACCTCCCTCTTAGCACAGGGAAAATTCACAAGCTAAAACGAAAGATACTCTAATGCATTTCCTTGCTATTACTTTCTATTTCTATAATATTAGATGTATCATTTCAGTGGGAGCTGGATTACTTGCTTGGTCTCTCTCTTTGTCTCTGGGGAGAACACACACAGAGCCCAAAACAACGCCTTCGTGCCTCCCCTCCCCCAGATTTGAAAGTATCTTCTTTCCCCATTGGTCCTTCTGGTCAGGTGCCAACCAGGTTATCTGAGCTTCTTAACCCTTTACAGGTAAGGAGGGATTTTATGCTACCCTTAGCTGTATATTTACGACAAGGGTGATACCCACAGAGAATATTTATTTTGTCTAGATGAAGAGATGCCTTTCTAATCACTGAATTGTGCATTTTTTGTCAAGCGGATGCTCCTCCACGAGATTTTCTAATGAGTTTCAAGAGAACACTGGTTAAAATGTAACCACAGTAGCTTTTTAATTTCCTTTTAGACAAGAAGCACTATAAACAGCAATTTACCCGCATCAGGAGTCTGTTCAGATTTTTCCTCTTATTTCTATGACTTTGTGTTCACTATACTTTTGGCTGGCTGAATTCTGCTCTATTCCATATCAGTATTGATGCGGTACTTATCACTGTAATATCTGTCATGAATATAATTCTTCAGAATTACCTGTGGGTGATATAAACGTCAAATATTAGACAAGAGCCTTTTTTTAGCCCTTATCAGAATAATGTAACTGTTTCCCCCGCCCCAAGATTGTTCACAGGAAGTGCTCAGAGTTTGGTCTGTTCAGGACGAGGGTGGGAATATGTGCACTATGGAGGGTGGGAGGAAGTGGAGTTTGATGCAGGTAACTGGTGAGTGGAGTTGTGACGTTCCCCTCTAGTGTTATCTGGACTGGTGATCTGCTAGGTCACTCCAATCCTTGACTCTGGAAGCCAGCCTTGCCCTGCACTGCTGTGAGAACCCCCACTCCAGGGCTGCTCACGCACAGCCTCTGGCATGTAAGCTGCTCCCAGCTACTTGCAATCAAGTGACACTAGTCAGTATCTCTGGTCCCGACACAACCCTAGGAACCTCCATCTTGCAGTGTCCGGTTATGCCTGCTGGATGCTGCAAGCTTGTATGAGTTTGTCAATTTAACAAAGAAATTGATATGTACCAGGCTTGTTATTCCAAGGGGAGCCTCTGACATGCTTCAAACCAAACACATTGCTTCAGGTAGAATAAACAAACAGATTTATTAACTATAAAGATAGATTTTAAGTGATAAAAAGTCAGATTTGGTCAAATGAAATAAAAGCAAAATGCATTGTAAACTGATCTTAACACTTTTAATGCCCTTACAAACTTAGATGCTTCTTACCACAGGCTGGCTGGTTGCTCTTCAGCCAGGCTCTCCCCTTTAACCACCACTGCAGTCGCTTGGTGGTGCTGGTGTCTGTAGATGTAGGTGGAAGAGAGAGGAAGAGCATGGCAAACGTATCTTCCTTTTATCATGTCCTTTCCTCCCTCTTGGCTTTGATCCCCACCCCCTTCAGAGTCAGGTGAGCATTACTGAGTCTCTCCAAGCAAGGTTGAGCAATTCCCCTGGTGTGGCCTCATGCAGGTGAGTCGTTGCATTGTAGCTCCCTTGCTGGACAATGGCTGTTGATGGGTTGATTGACACCCTGCCCGGGCGTTGGTTACTTTCCTTGCTGTTGCCTCTGGGGAGCTAATATCTGGCTGATTCCCCAACTTACAGCATGTTTTAGTGACAACCATACTACACAAGTCTCATAACTTCATATGCATTAATGATATACATGTAGGGATAGAAAAATGACTTTCAGCAGATCATAACCTTTCCCCTGATACCTTACAAGGCCTGCTTTATATGTAAGATCACGATTACATGAAAATGAGGAATATGGGGGTTACAGCACATTACCCCAAGGTATAGAACGTCACACCTCCCCCCTTAGTTTACTGCAAGAGTAAGTAGCATTATCATAAGGTTTAACATCCGTGTCAAAATTCTTATCCCCAAAACTTAACATTAATACCAAAATTTTTATCACAGATATGTGTTCACAATATATTTATGATAACATGCCCTCTGTTCAGATAGTATAAGAACATAACATAAGAAAGTGATGAACAGATTATGGACTTAGCATCTTGAGTAGTTTAGTATCATCTGCAGATCATTTATGAATAAATTGAATAGGATTGGTAGTTCTCAATCCATGAAAGGACCAGACAATTTCCTTTACAGAAACCATGTTGACTATTGCTCAAGAGTTTATGTTTTTCATGTGTCTTGACCATTTTATTCTTACTATTTGTTCAACTATTTGTAAAGGACAGGTTACAAACTTAGTTAATAGTTTTGAGTTCTTTCAGTATAGTTTGAAGTTAGTTTGTTCATTACCCGTGTAATCAGTCACTGGCTTTTCTTTCCCTCCAGTGTTCCCTTCTGTGTGGGCTCTTAATTTAATCATGTTTCTGGCAAGATACGGGTCCAGGGGGATCCTGCACATTGGATGTTCCTTTGGGGAGTGGTCTCCCAACCCCTGTACATATGTAGAAAATGCAGCTCCCCTTTTGGGGTTACCCTGTGTTTCCCCCTCCCAGCACTCAGTCCTTCCCTGCCCCCAGAGGGCTGTGATCTGTGCTCTCTAGGCCAGGTGCACCTTTTCCCAGCAGCTTTCCCATAACTGCTTTCTGTGTCTCATCAGCCTGGGGAAAAACATCCCCCTCTCTGTCAATTGGGTCATTTGCAGATCATAACCTTTCCCCCGATACCTTACAAGGCATGCTTTATATGTAGGATCACGATTATATGAAAATGAGGAATAGGGGGGTTATACAGGGGCAGCTCTAGCTTTTTTGCTGCCCCAAGCACAGCAGGCAGGCTGCTTTCAGCGGCATGCCTGCGGGAGGTCCCCGGTCCTGCGGATTCGGCGGTGCACCTGCGAGAGGTCTGCCAGTCCTGTGGCTTTGGCGTACCCGCCGCCGAATTGCCGCCAAATCTGTGGGACCAGTGGACCTCCCACAGGCATGCAGCCGAAGGCAGTCTCACTGCCACCCTCGCAGGGACGCTTGGAACACTGTGCCTGGAGCCGCCACTGGGGTTACAGTACACTCCCCCAAGGTATAGAATGTCACAGGAGTGGAGATAGGATATTAAATGACTTAACTGCTTAGTCCTTTGCTCTTTGGGGTCTGTGCTGGTGGGATGTGCAGACTAGGAACATTAACTGAGTTAACCAAGCTTTGAATGTGGAAGCAAACAGCACCTCCTGCATTAACCTGTCTGCTGTGTAAACCTGCTCTTAGTCCCTTTTCCTTTAAGAGCCAGATCCTGCAACTCAATCAGCACGGGCAGACCCCTATGTCTGCAGGGAGCCCCTTGTGCCCTCTCTTGGCAGGCTGAAAGGGGTGTTTTGCAATTGTGTTAGCTCATTCATGTTAGCTTAGCATGATTGACAAGCCCCGTTCAACTGCAGGCTAACACATCTGAAGCTGTATTAAGAGACTCTGGTGTAGCCTGGGGTTGGCAGCCTTTCAGAAGTGGTGTGCCGAGTCTTCATTTATTCACTCTAATTTAAGGTTTCGCGTGCCAGTAACACATTTTAACGTTTTTAGAAGGTCTCTTTCTATAAGTCTATAATATATAACTAAACTATTGTTGTATGTAAAGTAAATAAGGTTTTTAAAATGTTTAAGAAGCTTCATTTAAAAATAAATTAAAATGCAGAGCCCCCCGGACCGGTGGCCAGGACCTGGGCAGTGTGAGTGCCACTGAAAATCAGCTTGCGTGCCGCCTTCGGCACATGTGCCATAGGTTGCCTACCCCTGGTCTACAGCTTACTGGGGCTTTCCAGTCATATTAAGGTAACTCCACCAAGCTAGCACAGCTGAGAAACGCACCCTTATTGTCCCTCACGACAGGGCCATTGACTTCAGTGGGGCTCTGAGCATTTGGCTAAGTTTACCTGGGCACATCCAGTTGCACAATCATGCCCTAAGGATACAAGACTCAAAACTTACCTGCCCTAATAATTGATTGTTTCACACATTCTGGGCAAATCACAGTGAGTCTCTTGATGCTCTGTTGTTCTTACTCTGTTTGCCATCAGTAAGTGTAAGGGAAGGTGTAATGTGAATAGAAGAGCAGAGTGAAGCTTAGGAAACAAGGGTTTGGTTCCTGACACAGCCAGACTGTGTGGGTCACCTTGGACAAGTTTCCTAATCCTTAGTATGACGCAGCTCCCCATCTGTAAAATGGGGCTAGTGCTTTCCTAACTGACAAGGGTGTTCCAAGGATAAAATCCCATTAATGATTATGAAGCTTTTGTGGTTAGATGTTGATAGAAGTTTGTCTACATGTGTGTTTGTTCCCTTTCTGTGCCGCCCCAGTCCTGCACAGACAGCTGACACAGCAGACCTCGAGCAAACCGCCCAATGACCACAAGTTCTGTTAAGGGACAAAGGCGCCCAGCCAGGTTTATTTCGATGCAGCACGATATTAGTATCCTGCAGACTCTACCGGACCACTAATACATGTATGTCTGTAACAATGGACCAGCTCAGTGAATGGTGGGACTTTCCATTCCTTCCTAGGCCAGACAAAAATACTCCCTCTGAAATACATCTGTATACCCTGATACAAATCAGTTAGTACTGCCTCTGACATAGTTACTGCTCCTTGGTGTACCTGGCTATTGGGGGAGATGGATAGCTCAGTGGTTTCAGCATTAGTCTGCTAAACCCAGGGCTGTAAGTTCAATCCTTGAGGGGGCCATTTAGGAAACTGGGGTAAAAAACTGTCCAGGGCTTAGTCCTGCTTTGAGCAGGGGGTTGGACTAGATGACCTCCTGAGGTCCCTTCCAACCCTAATCTTTTATGATTTTACCCATCACCATGTTGATTTGATCAAAACATCTCTATTACATACTGTCATCCTGACCTTACCTTTTGGGAGAGGTCAGTGTGTTCCTGTTATTTGGCTGTGTTCCTGTTATTTGTACCATCATTAATATAGGGATGTTCTGGTACCACTTGATACTGGGATCTGTTTGCGTGAGTACTCTGTGCCTAGCACTTCTGCAATATCAGCCCTGTTCTTGCCAGTTTCTGTGAGCAGGTCCTGCCTCATACTAGGTCTGCTACAAGGGCTTATGTCTCAGGCTCTCTTCCTAATACAGCTCTCAAATGCAATCGGGATGGGAGAGGGCATATATGCACCTAGACAGATAGAAACAAGGAGAATAAGAGTAAGTTTGAGGGGACTTTGTAATTGATTTGTTTAATTTCTGATCAAAGACCAGGCAAATGCAGGACCTTCCATTTCAATCCCAGCTACCTCCATGTTTATTTAGCTTGTATGACAGACTCAAGATGGATCTTGAATATAGGACGTCCGGTCTCAAAAATCCAAATTGCTAATTCTAGGTGAATGTGAATTCCATGAAGAGAAATGCCATATCAGTTGTCTAAACTGATCAGTTAATCTAACATGCCATTTTGGTTCAATAGTCTCACCTTGTTTTCAACTAGATGAGACTTGCTAATACCTGGTATTAAATAATGTATTAGATCAATCGCTGCAGAATATATAGTATGAAAGTCATTGGACAGCTTTAAAAAAGAGTTAATACACACACACACACACACATCTCACAGACACTCACGTTATACATTATGTGTGTATGTATAGATATATGTATATATAGAGAAACATATTTTCTGTATTTTCTGGGGAAAAGATTTGGGACACACACACACACACACATATACATTTATGCCTTCCCTAGACAACTCTAAAGACTAAGTAAGAACTTCAGGCCTTGGCTCCAAGTGTCCGGCTAACAAGCAAATGTGAATAATAAATGACCATAGCTCAATTCTCCTCCTCCACAAACAATCTATTCTCCTCCATGGAGTGTAAATTGGGACTATGAGGTTTTGCCTTCAGTGGGGCTACTCACATGCTTAATGTCAAGCACGTGCTTAAGTGTTTTTCAGAGTCAGGGGGCTAAGAAAATGGAAAATCAACACAGGTGCCAATATTTCCAAAAATGGGCACCTAAAGTGAGGTTCTGAGATCGTTATTTAGGACTTGAAGGCATCTCAGTTTAGGCACCTGTTTTTGAAAATTTTAGTCACTTCATGTCATTCTCAGTGCCGTACGAGTCCACTTGGGTGCATATGAGTTATTAAGTAAGAAATTCTGAACACATCTGTTGAAAATATGTCTCAGATAAAAGTGCAAAATATGGGGCCGTATCATGCTTGGAGACAGCTGGGAGTTTTGCCTGCCTTGAAATCACCCCTGTTTCTGTTTCCACAGCTGAGTTATAATGCACAGTAAGCCCTATGATTTCAGGTGACTACTGATCTCCCTTACAATCTCACAGGGCTGTGAGGGACTAGGGTGACCAGATGTCCTGATTTTATAGGGACAGTCCTGATTTGGGGGGAGCTTTTTCTTATATAAGCACCTATTAAACCCCACCCCCTGTCCCAATTTTTTACACTTGCTATCTGGTCACCCTATGAGGGACACTTCCTGCTGGAAGAAGTTAAGAGTGATTTCCTGTGAAAGACACTTAATTTTAAACCTCTGATTGATGCTAAAGGTAAAACAACTGGCTTTTGGCCTTTCATTTTTAATACCTAGCTTTCTCTTTTCCCACCAGGGTCTCCCTTCATTGTTAGCAAGACATGCACACCGCTGAGTATCAGCAGCACACCTTCAATCTCATCCTGTGAGTCAACTAGTGCCAAATGCTTTTGCAAGAGTCCTGTGCAGCAGCCAATGACTGGCAGCCTTTACATAAGAATCCTGACTTGCCAGCCCCACACCCACATCTATTGACCTACTAGCCTGAAGCACCAGCCAATCATCGCCAGACAGCAGGGCTGCAAAAGGAGCCAGCAAGAAGTTCTGAAAAAGCAGCCAATCAGTATTTAACAGGACCTTGGGTCTCCATATGCAAAACACTGGGGTGGGGAGATAGAGTCTCCTCACCAGCCCTGCATGCCCTTTGAGTAGGGGGCAGGGGCTGGACCAGATCCCTTTGTACCTGCCAGGGGCGGCTCTAGGAATTCCACCGCCCCAAGCAGGGCGGCGTGCTGCGGGGCGCGCTCTGGCGGTCACCGGTCCCGCGATTCCGGGGGACCTCTTGCAGATGTGCCTGCGGAGGGTCCGCTGGTCCCGCGGCTCTGGTGGAGCATCCGTAGGCATGCCTGCGGGAGGTCCACCGGAGCCACGGGACCAGCGGACCCTCCGCAGTCATGCCAGCAGGAGGTCCACCGGAGCCGCCTGCCGCCCTCCCGGCAAAATGCAGCCCCAAGCGCACGCTTGGCGCGCTGGGGTGTGGAGCCGGCCCTGGTACCTGCAGTTGGAGATGTTTCTGTGCCTTCCACCTCGGTGATCAGGACAATCCAACAGTATATATGTTCACAGTGTTGTTGCAGCCATGTTGGTCCCAGGATATGATGTGGACGAGGTAATCTCTTTTATTGGACCAATTTATGTTCGTAGAAGGGACAAGCTTTCAGGCTACACAGAGTTCTGTGAGCTGAAGAAGAGCTTTGTGTAGCTCAAAAGCTCGTCTCTCTCACCAACAGAAGTTGGGTTCAGTAAAAGAGATTACCTCGTCTCCTTGTCTCAATCATATCTATTGCACCTTGAGAAACCACCAGTATCAAGTCAAAGCAATGAACTGTTTGCATCAGGAATTCACAAGCAGATCATTTTTATATGGATTTGTATTTCAGAGAGAATTTTTCCTGCTATTTTATTACTGGAGTTTATTTGTCTGTCACTGGATTTCTTGGTTTTATTTTCTGTATTATTTCTGGTCATTAAGAAACACAAAATGTTCCTGCAGACGAAGCGCGGCTGTTAGTGCTTATATTTTACCAACGGGTTAATGTGTCGTTTGCCTCCATCCCAATGTAATCCTGTCCCGTGTAGGCCTGCAAGAGGCACCACAGCAAACAGTGTAAGAATTGTAAAGACCTCAGTGCTACTGCAGCCTCATGCTTTCTGAGGAGGAGGCACAGAAGGGAATGGTGCAGGAATAGAGGCGGTGGGCAGCTCCTAGCTACCTGCTCCCAGCCTTTCTCAACAGGAAGGGAAGGTATAGGAGTGCTGGCTGTTGTGGGAGCGTCCAGTTATTCCACTCCCAGCCTCTTGCTGTTGGCAACGGGAAAAGACTGCTGACTGGGAGTCGATGGGAGCACCAACCTACGTGATTCCCAGCCATTCTGGGCAGGGGACACTGTCTGGCACTGCCACTGTGTAACATGGAAAAATCACTTGCTCTTCTGGGTCTGCAAACAGCAATAGCAGGAAGTACAAAGCTTTGGCTGAAAAATGAGGGGGGGGGGGTTCCAGCGGCTAGTCCTCTCTCCCCTCCTCTGCCCCAGTGATTTATGGTTGTGGCATTCCTGGGGCTGTGTGGGAGAGGGAGCCACACCAAGCTCTCTAAGCTGCAGACCGAGGTCGATAATGTATCATCGTATGTTGAGCAAATGACCCTGGAAACCAGCAACACCCCAGGCAGGAGGGGAGGGCAGATGCAGCACCCAGAGCTGGGGAGCTCTGGAATGTCTGGAGCCAGCAAATGACCGATTTAGAAAGGGTGGGAGAGACTCCCCTCCTCGCCAAATAAATCACTGCTCTCCTCTGTCAGGGAGTAAAGCCTCCCTACTGCTTTGCTGGAGGAGTTCTCCCCAGTGCACAGGCCATAAAGGCCCCAAGGCCAGATGGCAGGTGCCCTCTGTGTGGCCACAGCAACCTCTGTGTTCAGGAGGGAAGGCGGGTGCTTGTGAATGGATCTGGTCCCAGGTTGCCTTCACTGGGAAGGGGGCATAGAAAGAGAACAGGCTGGCAAATACCTTTGTGCCTGTATAAAGAAAGTCTCCTGTGTCCCTGCCCTGTCCTTCATCACTTGGGAAAACGCCCCTCCCTCCAGGACAGCCAAAGAGGTTAGAAATGGGGAAGACTTCTCAGGTCACTCATCCATTTCCTTTCCCCACTCCCTCCCGTGCTCCTCCCACTAGCCCCCAGCCCCTCCGCTGCTAGGGCAAGATTGTTCTCTGCAGTCTAATCTCCAGGGCGTTGAGTAGTTACCATCCCTTCGCTCTGAGCAATGCCAGCTCTCATGAACAGGAACTGAAAGAGATAAAGTGTCTCCGTTAAGAGAGAAAAAGACCATCCCACAGACCAGGAGGCTAGAAGAAAGGGAGAGGAAGCCATGACTTCTTCCACAGAGACTGGTATGTGTGTAGGCGAAAGAATGTGTGTGTGCGTCTCTCTGTGTGTGTACCTGAGTTGTGTGATTGTTTGAGGTGAATGATTGTGTATATGTGTGCATGTTGTATGTTTGCATGTGTTCGTGAGCACTTGTGATCATGCAGGGATGTGTAGGAGTGGATGTTTGGATGTGGGGTTCTTTGTATAATGCATATGTTTTTATCGGTGTGTATTTTTATCTCTGTGTATGTATTTCTGGGTGCAGGGGCGTATGTGTCTGTGCTTGCATGACAAGGTATAAAATGTGTGGTAATATTTGTCCCTAAAGGATGCAAATTATTGAAAATACAAGTCTCAAGGGGAGAGTGGCAGAGTGGCTGACTCAGGGGAACTGAGATTGGAATACTGCTGACATCGTCTCTGGGTTATGAAATACAAGCCAGCCCCAGATAGTAGCAGGGGGTGGCAGGGTTACCAGCTGATCCAAGAGAGTCAAGGAATGGGATAGGAGGCCTGTCTGGAGCACTGGGCCTGAGCCAGCACCAGGTGAGGAAGACTGGATGGCCCAGGTATTGGGGGCTGGGATACGGAGCCTTTCATTCCTAGGGCATTGCTTCTGATCCAGGCCCAGGCTGGTTATAACCATGTCATGGCTACGTGGCAGCCAGTGTTGAATGAAAAGTATTTATTTTTGTATTCCTGTAAGAGAGTGAACATAGTTCTATGTCTGTGAATTAGCCGGTCCAGCTCCTAGCAGTCATGTACCCACAGCACTGGGAGCACTGCTATTAAGTGTCCCTCTTGCAAGTAGGGTAGGGAAAACTGACGTTGCTCTGGGACAAAAAGAGTTAAAATCTGACACACCAAGAGCTTTTCTAAACTCCCTTTGAACTTTATCTAATCCCCTTGCAAAGGCGCCAAGATGTTTTCTCCCAGGCCTGGGAACCAAGGTCACTAGGTCTATATTTTCATTCTTTCAGCTATCGCCTTCAAGGTTCCTACGAACCAAACTAGTTGCCCAAGAGCAGGATGGCAGCTCCATTCCGGGAGCTCAGGGGTGCATGAGAGGTTCTGGAGACAGGGACTCAAAGAAAAATCACAGACAGGAGAGACTGAGAGCATGGGGAGGAGGAGCCGTGTCAGTAACATGGGGCAATTTGGCAGGATCTAACATCACAAAGAACAAATATTTCCCTAATGTTTTCCAGGCTGAGCCCTTCCAAAATGTTGCACAAGCTGATGCAAAGGACCTGATTCTCCTCTTATACCACTCTAAATGAGGAGCGACTCCACTGAAACAGAGTTGCACTGATGTACAAACGGTGTCAGAGGAGAACCTCTGGGGCGGAGCATGGCCACTGTTTAGCTGAGCACAGCAACACCACACAGCTGACTGCGAGTGAAGAAAAATCTAGTAGCCAGCTGAAACTAAAGGGAGAATTGTTGGGAGGCAAAGTGCAGTAACACAAATGAAAATGTACCCAGGACACCAGGGTTAACACTCCTACAAATAGTGTCAAGGGATTCTAACCACCCCATCCTTGGTTTTATATCTCATCTAGAGACATCCCCAGCACCACACTAGGGTTACAGGGTAGTGGTGACTCAGAGGAGAGAGCATTCCCTACTGAACCAGCCACCCCACTCCATGCAGCACAGCGCCCCCTAGTGCTATGCTAGGGTCAGTGCTGACTCAGAGGGAAGAGCACCCTCTACTGAGCCACGTACCCCACTGCTGATTCTGAGAGAAGAGCACCCCTACAAAGTCACCGCTTCCTGATATATTAAAGCCATCTGTGGTAGTCTCTCATCCAATTTTCAACCCAGTTAAACTCCTTATCCAGGCGTAAGGTGCATATAACCCCCGGTGGCACTGTGCATAGCACCCCTGAGGTAAGGATAACAATACATGGCAGAAAGGTGGTGCAATTAGGAAGGAGCAGGGTCACATTTCTCTGGACTTCCACTGTAAGGAATAGGTGGGTGTGAATGGTCACTGATTTGCTAAGATGCTGTCCTGGATCCCTGGGTGAGAACTGGGATCCCAAAAATCACCTCCACCCCCAACCCACCTTGTATTTGCACCAGCTCATAGGTGACTCTCCGTTCTCTCTTCCAGTAGATCATCCATCCAGAAGTGCTAGCCACAGGTAAGAATGACAGCTCTAGTCTGGTACATGACTGGTGCCACAGAGAATTTAAACCCTTAAACTTCTGCTATCTCAAAAGCATCTTGCTATTTTCCTTTCCTTTCTCCTCTCGCTGTCTTTTTCATAACAATCTAGGTCCTGGTGCAGTATGCTGCAGCCATGGTGCCTTGCCTTATAGACAGAATTCTCGCCTTCCTTTACGATAAAGCTGCAGCTCAGGCTGAACGCCTGGTCCCAGAAGTCCCAGGTATCATATATCCCAGGGGGCATTAGAGACAGGACCTGGGGACACACAGTCATACAGGCAGCTTGTCTGACAGCAAAGAGGCGGTACTAAGACCATACAAACTGTCCCTTTCCCATCCTCACCCCCTGTCTCTGTCTCTTTTGCTACATGGGAGTCATTAAAGATGCCAGTGATGGAATGTGGGTTTCAGGTGGAAGATCCAGCCAAAGGAATTTAGGGCGATCTTTGACCCCAGCGCATTTCCCAAGGTGACCTACCTACTCTATGAAATTAAGTGGGGCAACAGCACGAAGTTCTGGAGGAAGTGGTGCCCGAACACCCCCACCCAGCATGCCGAAATCAACTGCCTGGAAAATGACTTCAAGGCGATACACCACAGGCCTTCAGTGCGCTGCTCCATCATCTGGTTCCTGTCCTGGAGCCCCTGTGGGCTGTGTTGCAGACTGATCATTCACTTCCTACGGGCCCATCCCAAAGTGACCCTGCAAATCTACATAGGGCGGCTCTTCAGGCACAGAGATGAACGGAACCGGCAAGGCCTCAGGGACCTGGTGAGCAGTGGAGTGAACGTTTACATCATGAGCCTCCCAGGTAACACTTCCCAAGGTTACAGGTACCTCAGTTCTGGACACTGGGGAATGGGACATGAAGCCTTTCACTTCTAGGCCACTGGTGCCAGTTAGGTCCCAGGCTAGTAGTGAGTGAAAGTCATTCCGGTTTGATGGCCATGTGAAATGAGCTGGTGAGGGTCAATCCACAATCAGACACTGTTATATTGGCCAAACAGTGATTCATTTCTAGGGAAATGCAGTGGGGGTGGAGGTCAATGGGTTGGTTCAAATATTTCCACATGCTATTCCCTGCAGAGAGAGTGGAGTTTTAACAACTTATCTTACCCCCAGCTTTTTCTTTGTCTCCCCCCATCTCCCCCTGCTGGTTCTGCCTGTTCCCTTCCTAGAGGGTGGGGAAGCTCTTGGAGAGAACTATTCCCCCCATAAGGCTACCTGGAGTCAGATAGATCCCCAGCCATTACAGGTACAAGAGCCACCCTTGTGAGGCATACTCTTAGGGTACAATGCTGTAGGCTATATCGTTTATGTCTCAAACCAACCCCATTAGGAGCTCGGTGGCAGCTCCACACTGTCCAAGTTTCAGGAAGTCTTTGGTATATAGGTGTCCCTTCCACCTTTGAGCATGTGGGCATGCCTTTATGTTGTGGTTCTTAGAGCCATTTTCTCCTCCCTGGTTCACTGTGTCCTGAGCAATAATGAGGACATCCCCTTCAGCCTGAGATTGGAGCTGCACGCAGGGCAGGCATCTCCAGGTGCCAGTGTAATGCCAACAAACCATGATCATCGGCAGGCAGGACTGAACCTGGAGCCTAGTTGCACGAGCTAGCTGTTAGCTAAGTGCACTGGCTGTTAGCTAAGGCTGTAGAGCAGACTCATTTAACTCTCTTTCTAAGTGGTCTTGGTGCCAGTAGATGGGACAGAACACCACACTCAGGAGCTGTGTGGGTGACGCCAGCAGTTCAAGTGTCACCTCTATCAAGGCCAGGGCTGGCTCTAACTTTTTTGCTGCCCCAAGCAAAAAAGAAGAGCACCGCTCGGCCGCACCCCCCCCGCCGCGAGCACCACGCTGCCAAAACTCCGCCCCCCGAGTGCCATGCTGCCAGAAACCCTGCCCCCTCAGAGCACTGTGCTACACCAAGGCCCCGCGCCCCCGCCCCCCTCCGAGCGCCGCACTCCCCCAAGACCCTGTACCCTCTCCGCGCGCCGCACCAGCCCCCACCGCCCTGAGCACCATGCTGCCCGAAGCCCCGCCCCCTCAGAGTGCCCTGCCGCCCGAAGCCCCGCCCCCTCAGAGGGCTGCACCAAGGCCACGCCCCCAAGTGCCGCACTGTGCCCCTGCCCCCTCCGAGCACCGTGCTGCCCCAAGCCCCACCCCCTCTGAGCACCACGCCAGCCCCCACCCCCCCAAGCGCCAAGCCACCAAAACAAAAAAAAAACAAAATAAAACAAATAAACAAACAAAAAAACCCGAGCTCCGCCCTGTCCCAAGGTGCCGCCCCAAGCACGTGCCTGGTCGGCTGGGGCCTGGAGCCAGCCCTGATCAAGGCTTCTCCTCCCTTGCCTTGATCAAACTCAGGGCAGGCGATGATTGGTGTATCAGTCCCTTTGTTGTGTCCTTCACCGTGTGACTAGTAATCTTGTTATTCACTCAGCTTACAACTACTGTTGGAGAACATTTGTCGACCACCGAGTCAGAGAAGATGATATTTACTGGCCCTGCTACTTCACTCCATGGATGATATTCTATATGCTTGAATTCCAGTGTATCCTGCAGGTTGGTAGGTGCTTAATGCTGGGGTGAGGAGAGAATTGCTCCAGAGTCATATGTAGGTAAAAGGAGATGGTCCTGTGGTTGAAGCATAGAACTGATAGTCAAGAGACCAGAGCTCTCTTCCTGGCTCTTCAGAGAGGGAATTAAATTCACTCCACTGAAGTGAGGTTGCACCAGATTAGACCAGGAGGGTGGAATTTAGCCTAAGGAGGACTATGTCCCATCACTAGGAGATTTCATGTCTCTTCATCGACATCTCCTCTGGCTCTGATGACCCATTTTCATGGCTCAGCTCTAATACATGGAGAGTGCCATCTGGGTTCATAGTGCCATTGAGTATTTTGTGGATTTCCTTTCAAATTTCTTCTCAGTAACACTGTTGAAAAGTGGCCAGTGATTGCAGCTCAAGGGAGAGGTTCTTTATTGTTGCCATTTCCCTTGAAAAGCCCAAGTGACCCTATCATGATGCCATTGGACAGTTAGCTTCCAAAGTTCTTTTAATATCATTTTCTCTGTTTGTACCAGGGTCTACCTCCTTGTTTACAGATTTGGCTGAAGAATTACACTGGCTCACCTGTTTTCCAACTCGTTTTACAAGAATCTCATAGAAAAATACTCTGGCAAAGTCTCCACACAGCAAACAGTCACCAGCAGCGACTGATTTTCAGGCCTAGGCCATCAGCTGAGCACTGGTACTCATCAATGTATTTTTCTGCACCACCAGTCAGTCACAAGCAGTGACCTGTGCTCAAGCCTAGACACAAGTCAATTAACAGCCTACACCAACATACTATCCTGGAGCACCAACCATTGTTCAAGCCCGAACCATCAATCAGGCAAAGGGTTGGCCCAGTCTTGTACCTTGGTGTGTAGCTATGATTGGATGCTTGTATACAGGTAGTTATTATTATTTTTTTTAATATCTACAGTGCAAGTGAAGACTGTGATTGTAGCAAAGGTAGGCATGCCTGTGTTATCTCTAAACTGATGAGAACAGGTAACAATAGTAGTGTAGATGTGGTGACATGGCCTTCAGAGCAGGTTAGCAACCAGAGTACATACACAGGCTCCCTGGAGGATTTGTACTCTGGTTGCTAGCCCATGCTGAAGCCCATGCCATGACATCTACACTACTATTGTTACCTGTACTCCACTAGATTAAAGCTAACATGGATATGTTTTACCATGGTACAATCACACCTTCACTTGCAGTGTAGACATTCCAAAAAGTAACCACCTGTCTACAAGCATCCAGTTACAGCTACACACCCAGATACAAAACTTGGCCATCAACCAAACAACAGAATGACCAGCATCATAATTATACTGACCTGGACCATGGTCCAGTCTCATGAATAGATGACCCTAATGTCTCCAATTCAATTAACTGAAATGAGCTAGATTCTGTTTTCGTCTACATTGGTGTAAATCCTGAGTAACTACACTGAATTCAGGGCGTTACTCTAGATTTGTACCAATGCAAATGAGATCACGGGAGGAGGAATTGGTGTGTATTTCCTAAGGAGCAATCCTTGTACTAGGTACATTTAGGGAAGAGTGCTTTAGTAAATTACATTACTATAGATACAGCTCAGGAATGCCTAGTGCTTTATCAATGATCCATAATTAGCAATGATTTCAAACTGGAGATGCAAAGAGGAGATTTTAAAGTGAGTGCATTTGTGAATTGGAGTAACAGCCTCAGTTTTATACCCTGCAGAATTGCAAGTGGCTTTGGATGACATCTAAATATTAGTCTTTTAGACTATGATGAGTTCTTAGCCCTCATCTACACTAGACATTCAGCCATGCCAGGGAACTGGCCACATGCTCAGTTGACCCCTGAACCAATCACAGTCATTGCTCCAATTTGTGGGGAAGGCCAGAACTTTCATAACCAGGTTACAACTCAGACACAGTTAACTTCCCCTCTATAAGTAGGACCCAGAAGCCCAATTCTGCATACGCAAACTTGAGTAACTGTTGAAGCCAATGGGACGGTCCATCGGAGTATATTTATTTACATGGTAAGTGGTTGGAAAACGGGTCCAAATGTGAAAGAGCAACCAGGTTAGGGGCAATGGTGTTGCAGACAAAGTCCCCAGGAGTGTTGTAGTTGTAATGTAGGCGGGGCCGTCTTAGACCAGATCTTCACTTGCCAGAGATCAAGGAGGTGAAGAGCATATGACTAATGGTAATAAGAATGACACATTCCAAAAACATATTTCTCAGAGCTTTGAATGTGTGTTTTCATTGTTTAGCTGTAATTCGGTTCATATTGCTTCAGTATGATCCCTAATGATATTCCACAATTGTGATAAATGAAGGGGGCTCCCTTTTATGGACCCAGCCAGCCAAAGTTAACTGTAAAATCCCTCTTGGTAGCTGTTCTCTACTTGCTTTACCTGGAAAGTGTTAAAAAGGCTGACTGAATGCACAGGTAAAATGAAGTGAGTGGATATCTGGCCAAAAGAGCCAATGGGAAGGCTAGAGCTTTTTAAAATTGAAAGATTCCCTTTGGTCAGTCTGTGTTGTTCTCCCAGAGAGCAGGGACGGGGCTGAAACTATTCTGTAAAAAGCTTTAAGACAGGTATGAAAAATCATCAGATCATACCTAGAAACTACTTATTGAAAACCCCAGATATGTAAGTAGATCAGGAAATGTCTAGGAAAACACGATTAGGTTTATTTCTTTTATTTCTTTATGGCTTGTGTACTCCTCTGTACTAACCCCCAAATGCTTTTGTTTTACTTGTAACCATTAAGCTGGACCTCAAGAAAACCATTCTTGATGCTCAATTATTATATTTGCTCTTTTTAAATATAGCAATAGCCTAAGTTTCAGATGTATTTTCTTTTTTTGCTTTTAATAAAATGTACCTTTTTAAAGAACAGGATTGGGTTTTTGTGTCCTAAGAGGTTTGTGTGCATGTTCTTTAATTAGCAGGTAGAAACAGCTGATTTCCTTTGTTTTCTTTCTCAGATCTTACCTGGGGGAGGGAGGCGGGTGGATGAAAGGGCTTGAGGGTACCCCACAGGGAGGAATTCCCAAGTGCGCCTTCCTGGGTTCAAAGGGGTTTTTTGCATATGGGTGGTGGCAGCATCTACCCATCCAAGGTCAGAAAAAAGCTGTAACCTTGGGAGCTTAATACAAGCCTGGAGTGGCCAGTATTAATTGTTAGAATCCTTGCGGGCCCCCATCTTCTGCACTTGAAGTGCCAGAGTGGGGATCAGCCTTGACAACAAAGACCAGGAGTAATATGTGTTTGGCTCTCGAAAAGATGTGAATGCCCTGCTTTTTGATGGCTGTGCTTTGGTTACTGTTGTCTTAAGTCAGGAAGCCATTTGCAGTTAACAACAACATTATTTAACCTACAAATGTATGAACAATGCTAGATTTTTTTTATGGGCCAGACAGTAGATGGCACTCTTTCTATTAGGTAGCTATACACACATATATACTGTTATGTATGTCATTTATATAGCACTCACCAAATAGTTGTTCTTTTCCTTTTCCTTTCATTAACTGAGATGTTTCCTAAACATCCTTGTAGATTCAGCTATTTCTTGGAGGAGTTACATCTCAGTTAGAAGTCTAATAAAGCACATGTCAGCTATGAAAATGATGTCAATGTGCCCAAAAGGCCTGATTTGCAAAATGTCATGCAAAATTGCATGCACAAAAAAGCAGACACATTTGTGTAAGTAACACACGAGTAATTACCATGATTGTACAGGCAGGCTGGATAATTACACCTACAAATGACAAGAGATGCATCTAGCCCTTTGTATGTGCATTTGTAGAAATGGAATATGCAATTTAAGCATGGAAATGTACATGAAATTTTGCATACATAATTGTATGACAGATTTTCTGAAAGCCAGGCCCAATAGAAGCACACATGTATATTTCAGGGTGGCACTGACAGCATACATATGCTGGATTTGAAAAAGGACTGGGTATTTTATTGACCATGATTGACAATTGTGCCTAAACCAGCTAAAATGGCAGTATCGCTCATCAGCTGTCATGCATAGCAGAGACTGGGACTGAGGGGTGTCAGGAAGGAATTTTTCTCCCACTTACAGCATTGTAGAGTTATTCAGGTGCAACATGGCCACTTTTGTGTGCTGTTGGCCACTGCAGCATGACAGATACCAGATTAGATGGAATGAGGGCTTGATCTGACATTACAGGTTCTGTGCTCTGGCTTTCCCTGGGGATCTCCACGGGGAGCATACCTCTAGGATTCACCTACACAACATCAGCATCTTCCTTAACTCACAAACAGGACCTGGGGTAGATCCCCTGGAATCTCCATTGAGAATTAATGCTTGTTCCAAGTTATAAATAATGAAGGAAGCCTAGGATCAATTCCCCACTATCTCCACAGGGAATATAATTGGTGAAGTGACACCTATCTTAGAATCATAGGGTTAGAAGGGACTGCAAGGTCATCTAGTCTACCCCCCTGCCAAGACATAGGATTTGTTGTGTATTTACAGTCTATAAAGGAGTTTGGGATCCTTGGGGATTAAATGCAAAGTTATTACATTATATTCACCTCTGTTTCTACTCTGGATGGGGTCACCCTGTGTAATCCTGCTTGGGTGAGCTTACAAAGCAAATTTAGTGCAGCCAGTGCCTTTATGATAAATCACCTCACTAATGGATTGTTTGTATGAGACCCAGGTTGTTTGATGCCTACCTACTACAGTACATGTTGGAAATGCGTGAACTAGATCAGATAGACTACTATAGCTAGATCAGCTAGGTTAGATAAATGACCAAAGCTACTCTTAATACTATTAAAGGTTTGAAAGGAAATGACCTGTGATGGGTTTTGAACATTCAGTGCACACAGAGGAGCCTTTATTTGTCTACTGTGAGATTTCCTCTCTTTTCATTTCTCCCTTGGATTACTAGTGAATGCTACTTGGAATAAAATCCAGTGTCAACTTTAAGAAAGTGTTGCTTTTAGTAATACTTCTACAGCTCATCAGTCTACAGAGGATTCCATGTTCCGAAAAGGGGCAGTGCTCTCTGTTTTCCAAGGCCCTGTGCTATGCTCAAAATAGAAGACCTGGTTCGCTTCCCAGCTCTGCTACTTCCTTGTTTTGTGACCTTGTGCAAATCAGCGTCTCAGTTACCTCCTCTGTAAATTGTGGACAGTGAGGTTTACCTCCTTGTATGGGGAAGGGTTGTGGTCTATTTATTATAAGCCTTGCCTGCATGTTAAGTATCACTCACTTTGCCTCTTTCCATTGATATTTCCAAAGTGTAAGTTGCCTGACCACTATAACGATCTGTGTTTGATGTGTGATGTAATGATTTAAAGGGCAAATTTGAGGGGATGCCATTGGTTTATCCCTAAAATAACCAGCATGTCTAGGATTCAGCTTTAACATCTGGATTATGTTCCAAGCCTTTCTTCCATCTTCATATCCCTTATATGGCTCATCTCTGGAACAGACCACAAAAGCTCATACGTAGGTTTGCAAGGATTAGCTTTTTAGCAGTAAATGCTGATTTCACTGTACACACACACACCTGTGAGAAAAAATTTCCACTGATAACAGCTAGGCAAAGTAAGGGAAATGCTGCTTGAAAACTTATTAGACTTTTATTTAAGGCTATTTACTTTGTATATTTTGACATGTGATGAGGACCCCGCACCATAACTGTGTGCAACTGTGACAATCTAAATCAATAAAACTTTAAAAAGTGCTTCAAAATAAACACTGAAATTATTTTTAAAAACAAACAAACATATTTTGCCAAGCCTACTCATACACAAGAACCGTATTTATTTATATATATGTAGTTATATATATATATATATATGTACAAACATTAACAGGCATCACATCAAGCACTTCTACAGCACCATGCATGGAAATTAATGCTTTGCAAAGAATTTTCACAGCTATTCCAGTTCCAGTTTCACCAAGAAGGAGGTGCCATAGGACACAGTGCAGGAGACTTGGGTGTGGAAAGCACATAATTAGTCCTTTTCCTACCTCTCCCATCAGGAGGCACTGTAGGGAATGGGGTGGGCACTGGAATGGTAGGGGAGCTCTCAACGACTCTAGTTCGAGCCTCTCCCAAAGGGAAGCACTACCGGGAATGGTGCAGGAGCTCTAACTGCTTAAGGAGATCTCAGAGAGTGCAGTGTCAGACTTTCCCAGAAGGAGGTGTTGTACAGCATTATGCAGGGACACTGGTTGTGGGGAACATACAGCTGCTAATCGACTATTGCATAGTCCCTCCCAAAAAGGAAATAATGGAAGCTCCATTGCTTATGAGTGTTATATTTGATGAAAGCCTGAAGGTTAGACCACAGGGGAAAATCCTGCCCTGACTGAGGGAGCTGCGTGAAGAAGATGAAATAGATTTAGGCCAGCATTTTCAAAAGTCTCCACTAAATCTGGATGTCTGGTTTTCACTGCCCAGCTTGAGAAGTCAACGACCAATTAAGTCAATGAGAGCTGTGGGTGCTCAGCACCTCTGCAAATTGGGCCCAAAGTATCTTGAGGTGGGTACCTCAAATTAGTGGACACCCTTGAAACTTTTGGCCACAGCATCGCCACCTCAAATTTCTAGGATTCTGTCTCCCAGTCTCAACCTCTCCAAGTGGGAGGCAGTGCAGAGAGCTGGACAAAAGGGCTGGCAAGGGAATCTCTCAGCTACTGCAGCCCCACCCTTTCATAGCAAGGGGCGCAATGGGGATCAACGCAAGACAGCTGGCTTCATGGCAGTCTCACATGAACTCCAGTTGATGCCTCTCCCAGCAGGAGGCAGCATAAGGAGACAGGATGGATGACTCACAATTAACCCAGTCCTGTCCTCTCTCAGCAGGAAATGTTAGAAGTCTGTCTTCACTGCAGAGTTAACTCAGGCTCTTATTCATGTATTGCCCCTAACCCAGCTCCTGGCTACACACAAAACCCTCTCAAGGTTGGTGCTGCTTTACACCTGGCCTAGCTGGCACAGCTGGGGCTATAGGCTAAAGGCTGAGAGAGGCTTGCGCTTGACTGATAACACTCCCACTCTGCAGTGAGGGCACAGACTCAATCACTATTCGTCCTCCAATGCCTTCCCACAATTCCCCCCATGTGCCCAGAAGGACAGACCAGTTGTCCCACAATTCACTGGCAGAGAATCATGAAGCGGCTCAGCTCACTGCAGCACAAAGAACCCTGGGATGTGCCCCAGGAATCCTAGCTAGAGGCACATATGGGCAAGTGCAGCACCAGTGAGCACACAGTAACACAGATGGGGCTTTGCAGTGTGGCCACCCATATCTGGTCCAGGCCAACCTGGATGCTCAGACCTGGGTATTGATCTCTTTAATTAATCCTGTAGTGAAGACATACCCTATAAGCATCAGTGTGGGGCTTTCACTCCAGTCCTGGCTTCCCCAAGCAAGGCTGTAGTGCTGGATGGAGTGAGACTGCAGGGGAATTCTGTCTTTAGTGGGTCATCCTAATTTTCCTTGGAAGGGAAGTAAGAAAGGTCTTTTCTCAGGACATGAGGATTTAAGACTGGAGGGAGGGATGGAAAGAAGGAAGGGGAGAAAGTGTGAGTGGGAGAGAAAGAGAGACATTGTAGGACCAGTGTGTTTCCAAAGTCTTCTGACTGGCTGTGAGCTTCACTCCTGCCCACCTCAAAGTCCCAGGATTTTGAAGGCATCTCGTAAATCGTCCACCTCATCCAGTGGCTGTGCAGAGCAGGAGAGAAGAGATGAGTTAGTTGTGCAATGAGCGGAACTGCTGAGAGTGGTGGAGAAGAGGAAGGGGACAAGAGGAGAGAAGGGTTGGAGAAGGGAGGAGCCAAAGACAGGTGGGATAAAAATGAAAGGGAGATGGAATGGTGGAGAGAAGAGGTGAAGAAAGTGGGCAGAGGAAAGTCAAGAAGAGACGATAGAGGGGAAAGAAGGGAGCAAAGAAGAAATGCAGCAGTGGAGGAAGGGGAGGCACTGGATGGACAGGGGGAGAAGAAATGTCCCTCACCAAGAGGATCCGCCGGAGTCTCCTGGACAGACGGACAGAGTTTTCATGCAGCCCCTCCCAAGCTTTAAAGGTCCTCTCCCGGTTCTCCACGAAGGTGTTCCAGCAGTAGAAGTAATCTGCAAAGGGGCAGGAGACAGGTTGAAGACATGGAGCAGAGTCAGGGATGCCCAGAACAGAACTCAACTGTCCCCAAGGATCATTAGGGATCCATATCCCTCTATATGTCTCCCGCATGACTCTGTCACCATCTCTCCCCTGTCCCCTCTCTCCAGGCCTCTGTCTCCCCACCTCTGAGATACTGTCTCACCTTTGAAGGTCATGATGGCGATCTGGACCCCAGCCCGGTGCAGGCGTCTCAGCCCCTCAGGCTCAGCATTGCGGTCCTCACAGAAGTAAAGCCGGGCGGCAAAGATGCGCAGCGTCAGGTTGGGGTAGGCACGCAGGAAGTCAGCCACATGCCGGGCGCAGTCATAGCAGGGGCTCCATGAGGTGAACCAGGTGACTCGGTAGCAGCGTCCAGGGTCCAGGTCCCAGGCAGAGATGTAACGCAGGAAGAGCATCTCCACGTGGCAACCCGACTAAGCAAGAGAGAGACAGAGAGGGAGATGATGGGAGAGAGGATGGAGACATGCATGGATGGATATGGGGGGAATGGATGAGTGTATGGGCAGATATAGGGTTGAACTGATGGCTGGCTGGCTGGCTGGCTGGATATGCGGGTGAGCTGACGGATGCATGGATAGGTAGGGGATGAGCTGGTGGGTGCATTGATGCATATTGGGGTGAGTAGGTGAGTACACAGATGGCCTGATGGTTGGGTAAGTGAGCTGATAGATGCTTGGCTGTATTGATAGGTGCCCAAGTCATGCCCATACTTTGTTGCGCAGGTATCCGAAGTCCAAGGAGCAGGAGGTGGCGCTATCCCGACGTTTTACCACATAGCAGAGGTAGGTCTCATGGCGGCCCCGGGCCCAGCGTAGGTTCTTGAAATTGTAGAGGAATTTCTTCTGCTTCATCAGGAGGCTGCAGGGGAACATTTGAGGGGAAGATTAAACTATAATAGCACATCCCATAGCAGGGAAGCGACAGCGTCTCTGTACAGGGCTCTGGTGTGACTGCACTTAGAACATCCTCTCCATTCCTAGGCCCATCTGTACCAGAACTGCACGGTGTTCAGAAAAGGGTCACAGACAGGGCAACGGGGCTGCAGGGGGGACGACTCTACAAGTGGAAATGGAAAGAACTTAATCCACAGAGTTTGGTTAAACAACAACTAAGGTGAGAGGGGATGAAACTGTCGGAAGGGCATAAAAGCAAGGAGGTAGAGCAATTGGTTGGGAGTCTGAAGGGAGGAGACCTGGAGTGCGATTGAGAAGATGGGGCATTTTGGGCTGAGCTATAAAGGAATGTTTCCTCACAGTGTAAGACTGTGGCAGAGTCTCCAAGGGAAGGGGTGGCAGCCCCATCACCAGGGAGATTTAAAACTAGGATTGGACAAAGCTCTGGAGAGCAGGCTGTATGGAAAAACTTTGCCTTGGCCTCCAAGAGATAAACATGGTGGAATGACAAACATCAGTGGAATGCCGGAATAAACCATACAGGGAGGACAGAATGGGGGAGGGGAGAGACCAGCAATCTCACTAAAAGATTCGATTCAGTCTAATGGAAGGACATTTCTGGATGGAGACCTGTATGGATACAAGCCCTAAGTCAAATGAATTCACACATGGGGCCCTACTCTGGCCCAGGGGGATGCAAAAGTCATAGACCTTTTTCTAACGGGCTTCGCCTCAATGTGCGGTTGCAGCAGGAGCTGTGAACAGCTGTGCTCACTGAGGTGAGACACTAACCACCTCCACAGCAATGCAAAACAGAAGTGAATGGGTTAAAAATAATCCTGGCATGTCACCGCCTCGCTCTGAAGGGGTGATGTGTGATGGAGGGACTTATAGCAGGTCAGTTGATATAGGGTTTGGGTCTGTAGGGGGATGAGAGTGGAGTAAAGGTTGGGAGAGGGGAGCTTGTGCCTGTTGATTTATTGTATCAGATTTGTCTGATTTCAGTCTGAGGTCTGAGAGTCTCAGGGAAACACACATCTCTTCAACACACACACACACTTACACTCTCTGTGTGACACACATACATTGCTCCATCACACATCTTGCTACCTATCAACAAAGTATCTGAGTAACTTGGTATTTAACATGGGAATTACAATCACACTCTCACTACACACACATACACTCTTCCCTGTCACACAGCTTCATACACATACCTACATTACACAACCTTAATTTTCACACACACATATGCACTCATTCAGACACATTCACACACAAGCATACACCCCCCATTCACAGACACCTACAGCTGTCACACACAGCTGTACATTCACACTCACATATCCTTCTGTTACATACCTTTACATACCTACAGCACACCCACCTTTACATATGTAAAGCTTCCTACCTTACACACATATGCCTCCCTCATGCACATTCACACAGAGATACAGACACACAACTCTCATTCTCACACAAGATACACACATCCCTCACTCACACACATCCTTTGTTCCAAACCCACAACCTGAAATGTACATAAAGAACATTATATGCATATCATATTTCATCCCAATGTCTATATTATAAACTTAAACTCATAGACATGTAACGTGCTGATTAAGTTGTGTCATTTCTTCTTGCGGATGGTCCACAAAAAAGGTCAAGAGCCTGCTACTGCTACCAGTTAATGGAGTTATTCCTTTAGCTCCAATGGCAGTACTCTGATTTTGATGCCACAGCATTCCTTCCCATGCTGGAGCGTTAGTGTTGACCCAGAGGGCAGAGTACCCTTACTAAATAACCTACACTTCTCCCCCCAACATAGCAATTCCAGTGGCATTGGACATAATACTGACTCAGAGGGGAGAGAGAGCTCCCCGACTGAGCTACTCCTGCCACTCCCTGCAGCATCTGGGGATTTCTTGGAGGTCTCCCACCTAAGCACAGATGCAGTCCAACCCTGCTTAGCATACAAGGTTGGCCAGAAGTACCATACAAATGAGCTGACTACACACATCTCCCCCTTTCGATTTCTCTGTTTGTCTCACTCCATTTCTTAGTGTGTCTTTCTGACTTTCCATTTCTCTCTCTTCTCATCCATCCTTCCTTATCACGCTTGCTTTTATTTCACACTTGTATCCTGTGCACTCGGAACAGTCACATCCAGAGCCGGCGCTGGGCATAACCAGACTAAACAATGGCATATGGCCCCGAGCTGCTCAAGGGGCCCCCCCATTCACTTTTTATGATGTGTTGGGGGGCAAAAATAGTCCTGCTTAGGGCCTCCAATGGGCTAGTACCGCTTTATTCCAACTCCAACCCGCCCTTCAACGTGGCTCTGGCTCTAGTCCACAAAGCACGTACCTCCTGGCCAATGGTCCACTCTCACTTTCAAATGTGGCTTACCGCTGCGGGGTGGGTGGGGGGGGAGGGAGGTGTGGCATTATCCCCCTTGAAAAGGGGACAGAAAGGGGGCGCCCCTTTTGCTCTTGCCTTCAGTATGACTGACCTCAGGGTGTTACAGTAGCACTACCTGAACCATTACAGGCTAAGGAGCAAGTATAACATTTAGGGTCAAATACCGAGATCTTAGCTGGAGAAACTGGAGGGGAAAATCATGACAGATGTGACCATTTCGAAGCATTGTCATTCCATTTTTAACAATTTTGCCACTGGAAAAGGGCAGTGCATTGGGAGAAAAGGAACAACCATAAACCAAACAAGCAAAATGATGCTCAAATTAGTGTTTTCCAATGTCAGCAGAAAAAATGAAAATATAGAGGGGGGAAAAAGCCATTTTCATGAAAACTTCTGATGTCAAAAACAGGCAATTTTTCGACTGAGAATCTGTCACTCAGAACATTTCAACCAGCCCTAGTGCTAATTCCACTTCTGACTGTGTTCTTTCTCTGGCTTTGACTCCACTGGGAGTTCTGCTATAGTAATGACTTCAAAACATGTTTGGTAGGTGGGTATCAACAAGTCAACCCTGGGCAGAGACTAGGATGTTAAAGCGACTGAGCAGGTTCACACTGTATAGCTAGTTACAAATTACTGGGTGTTTGCACCCAATATAGCTCCTGCATCGTTAGAGGGGATGCTATCTGAGTCATGATTATGTTCAGTCATTAAAGAAAATGGTTAGGTGTTGAGCATATCCTCTAATATAGATACACTCCCCAAATGTGCAAATCACGGTGCAGGTCCTTGCAGGGGAGAATGGCATGCAATTGCATGAGAGTGATTAGGTGATCATTTGGTCACTGTGTAACTGCAGTTCAAATAGAGCTACTGTAACATGGAATGATCCGTACCTAGGAGCAAGTATATGAACACCAGTGAGAGAATGATAGATAGATAGATAGATAGATAGATAGATAGATAGATAGATAGATAGATAGATAGATAGATAGATCACAAAAGCACTTGAATGTTTACCCCTCTGCTCTCCGTACCTATCCTAGTTCTAGACAGACAGAAAGAAAGAAAGAAAGAAAGAAAGAAAGAAAGAAAGAAAGAAAGAAAGAAAGAACAAGAATAGTTAGAAATTGGGGAAATGACAGAAAGAGAGAGAGAGAAATATGTAGTGAGGGACAGTCAGAGAGAGAAAGAGATGGGAGGGAGGGTTGGGGAACTGAGTCAGATGGAGAAATGGAGAGGGACGGCGAGCAGCTGTGCAGAACAGATTCATACCAAGAGAGAAGCCCTGAGTTCTGGTAGGAGGGAGAGGGGTACCTGTCCATTGCCATGCTGGGGTCTCCTTTGAGGTGTCGGGGATCACAGGGAGGTCCTCTGAGTCACCCTGCTCACTTGCTCCGTGTGAATGGTCCTCTGACTCAATGTACAGAAATGAGAACTGCCCTGTACTCCCCTCCCCCATTTGTCGCCTCCACCCATCATCTCCCTCCAGGTTTCAGTCTGGTTTAGGTAGGGGAGGAGTTAAAGAGCTCTTTGGGGCCACAGGAACCAGTGAGGAAAGGGTTAAAACGTAAAGGGACTTCAGTTCTAAAAGATGCTTAGCCCTGATTGGCTATTCCCCTCTACCCCCTGCACCTCTCATTGGTCCCCTCTTAGCTCTAGGATATATTTCTAAATTAATATCAATAATAAAATTCAACTAGACAGGAAATGTTGTCTAATGGTTAGAGCAGGGGACTGGGAGCTAGGACTCCTGGGTTCTTTTCCAGCTTTGCCACTGAATCATTGTTTGACCTTGGGCAAAGTCACTTAGGCTCACGTCCTCAAAGGTATTTAGGCACCTAACATTGATTTCAGTGGGCATTAGGTTCCCAAATACCTTTGATGATCTGGACCTTAATTTCTCTGTGTCTCAGTTTCTCCATCTGTACAATGGGGATAATAATGCTGACCAACTTCACAGGTGGATTGTAAAGCTTTTTTCATCAATGTCTGTAAAGTGTCTGGAATCCTTGGATAGAAGGAACATAGAAAACATCAGATTACTACTGTCATCTACATTGCTGTTGTCAGTTTCATCCTGCAGGGCTTTGCAGACTGTGTACAGAGGAGCTGCATCCCTCGCTGCAGAACCGCAGTCACCTCTGGGGTGGGACACTGCAGCTGTTTAAAAGCACACAGCAACACTACACCACAGGTCAGTACAGGACATGGAGAAGAAAACTGCCTTCAGCTGAAAATGCAAGGAGAATGTAGAGAGGCAAACTGTAATGCTCAGTGATGGACTTTAGTCTCCAACTTGACACCTAAATATTATAGTGATTGGTGCTGAGCAAATATGAGAGAGATACGAGAGAGACTGAGACTCAGGCAGCCTCTTGCAGAAAGCCACATGGGATCTTTAATGATTCTCCTGTTTACAACGCATGGGTGCAGTTGCTGCAGCGGTAGCAGTCTGCCCACAGGTTGTAAATTGCCGGATCAGAGCTGAAGAGCCTCAGTTTTATGTTTTATGCAGAAGATGTATAAAGCCATTCATTAGGATATGCCAGACTCATGACTCCAGCAGCATAAATGTACACATTGTGCTTTGCAGACAGAGCTCTGCCCCAAAGTCATAGAGCTTGTTCCTGGGTGATGAAGAGGAGCTCGTGCAGTGCCCACTGCTCACAGGAGATGCTCAGCACCTTGCGGATTGTGCCTCATTCTAGGGAAGGCACAGAAAACTGACACCTCTCAGAGAGCAGCTCAGCTCAGGATGGGCGCTAAGGGGGTGATGGGGAGATTTTCCACAACGTCTCTCCCTCTTTCTTCTCTCCCTGGCAACCATGTTCCATGTTGTACGAACAGCCGCAAGAACATGGACTGTGCATTATCAGCACTAGGGCAAGACAAGATAGGGAGGGGCTGCTGGGATAGGGCTGTGGTTGTTTTTATAATATTGGAGGAAGTGCTCCACTTTTCTGTACTTGATTTATTTTCTGTATTTGTTTAGCTGACTTTCAGAATGACTGATAGAGTCATATCAAACCAGCACATGCAAAAATATAAGGAACGTAGGAATTGCTGTACTGAAACAGACCCCAGGTCCATCTAGCTCAGTGCCCCTCTCTGATAGTGACTAATACCAGATGCTTCAGAGGAAGGTGCAAGAAACCCCATACTGGGGAAGTTTCTTCCTGACTGCAAGTGAATATGGGCAGATCCAGAGCTATTGTAAATTGTCATACATTCCATTTATTTCAGGAGTTATAACAATTCACACCAGCGGATCCCCCATCCCCTAGCTTTTGATTGATGTCCCAAAGCATGAGGGTTTATATGCCTTATAAATATGTACTCTAGCTAATAGAATTGCAGAGGACGTTCTTATTATTATTATTCATATATATGTCCATTTTGAATCTTTCTAAACTCTTGGCCCCTATAGTAGGTTGTATTTGTGAATTCAATTCTTTTTCCATTTAAATTTGGTGCCTTTTAACTGGGAAGGAGCTAAAGACAGGAAAATCATTTCAGAGGACGTTAAAAATGTCCATATACCCCACAGAAATGGCTACTTCTCAAGAACACACCTGCCAGTACTTCATCAGCTAAATTAAGGAAGTTGCAGTTCCATTCCTTTTCTGGTTCTTAATTTCCATAGCCAAGTGCTTACATCAAATTTTCCACTCTGAAAGAAGTCCAAGAACTTTATCTGTTAGCCTAGCTGTCTGTTTAAACACAGGCGCAGTGCACATACTTGCCTGAAGGTTTAACAAATATCACGTTTCATATGATATTTAACCAGATCCTTCACCTAACACCCCCAAAAGGGGACATGTTGTCAGAGGTTTAACACATTATCCCTACTACCTAAAAGCAGGGCAGATTCTACCTGCTCTGTATGAAACTAGGGAGACAGAGAGAAGCATAGTGGGAGAAAGAAAGAAAAAGAAAGAAAGAATAAATATATATTTCTATAGAATCTTCCATCGGAGGATCTAAAGCTCTTTATAAACATTTAATTATTTTTCAGCACCTCTTCTCAGTATGGGCAGTATCTTCCCCATTTTATAGATGGGGATACTGAGTAAGAAGGTGATGACAAGGCTTGTTCAAGGTCACAAGGTGAGTCAACAGCAGAACCAGGACTCGCAGACCTGTGCTCTAACCACTATAATCCTCTCTGTAATCTGCAGAGTGGTTATCACACCTGGGATCCTTTTGGGTGGAAGATGCTAGAGAAATGTAAGAGATTATTACCACTATCAATTATTTAATATCTCTAATGCATCTCTTCCCTCTGTTCCAATCATAATTATTTAATTAAAATGGGAAGGGGCTGGCAATGGGTCATTTCCAGAGATGGCTCCTCCATGTCTGTTTCTTTCTCCAGCACAGCTTGTTGGCCACCAGGGCTCATTGCAAGACTCCTCCATTCCCCCCAGAGCTAGTGGAGAGGAAGCCGGGAGCATTTTGGTGGATCAGGCTGTGCCGGGAGAGTGTTTATTACCAAAGGGCACCATTCCAATTTGTAATGGGTTCTCGTATGTAAACCTGTACCTGTGCTTGAACTCAGAGCTTGGCATATTCAAAATATAAAATGAGACAAGCAGAGAAGAGAAGGAGCCGCAGAGAAAAACACCAAACTTGATTTGTTTTTAAAGATTCAGACAGCAAAAGTCTGAGAAATGGGAGATAACATTTAGTAAATATGTAAAAGCAATTATCCAGCCCAAAGCAGAGAGCAGGCTGCCTGTTTAGTCAACAGGAAGTCGTGTGATCTGTGTGTATAGATATAAATATCTATTTGTTTTTTCCATTCACCACTTGCTCAGAAATCTCATTTTAAATCAAGCGCCCGTGGCTCTAGTTGGCTAATTTTGTTGGCTGAGAGCTAGAAACGCCACCACCTGCTTCCCCTCCCCTCAAGAGAAAACCTCAGAGATGCAGAAAAACTTTCTCTGCTCAGTGGGAGCAGAAGCTGAAACCACCAAGGCGATGTCTGTGTACTGAGACCTCAAGCCAAGCACAGCAGAGGAAAGAGGTCTCTTCTCTACTAAACATGATGAGTACATAAATAAACTGATAAGCTTGCTAACTGCATTGACTGTATTTCTTCAGTACTCATAGTGCCTCACTAGAATTAGATATAGGACAGTAAGACAATGTACAGATTTTCCCCACACAGCTCTGCCAACGCCCCTCAGTCCTGCCCTGCAGCCCCCCTGCTATTCCAGTCCTGGGCTCCCCACTCAGCTCTGCCAATGCCCCTCAGTCCTGCCCTGCAGCCCCCTGCTATTCCAGTCCTGGGCTCCTCACATAGCCCTGGCAATGCCCCTCAGTCCTGCCCTGCAGCCCCCTGCTATTCCAGTCCTGGGCTCCTCACATAGCCCTGGCAATGCCCCCCAGTCCTGCCCTGCAGCCCCCTGCTATTCCAGTCCTGGGCTCCCCACACAGCTCTGCCAATGCCCCTCAGTCCTGCCCTGCAGCCCCCCTGCTATTCCAGTCCTGGGCTCCTCACATAGCCCTGGCAATGCCCCTCAGTCCTGCCCTGCAGCCCCCTGCTATTCCAGTACTGGGCTCCCCCCACAGCTCTGCCAATGGCCCTCAGTCCTGCCCTGCAGCCCCCCTGCTATTACAGTCCTGGGCTCCTCACATAGCCCTGGCAATGCCCCAGTCCTTCGTCTCCTGCCCCTCCCTGCCTGTTTCTCTCTCTGGGTGTCTTCAGACAATAGGGGTTTTGGCCCTTGAAATCTAATAGCTGACACATTATCTGTCATTGAGGAATTCCAAGCTCACATGCCAGGCTGGAGGGAAGAAGAAGTGTGTGTGGGGGGGGGGCAGGAGTGGGAATTGAGGGCTGGAGAGTTATTTGTCCACCATGCACAGGTGTGGAGGATGTGGTTAGAGCCCAGGCAGCGTGCAGCGACTACCCTACATGTCTTCACCAGCACGCGGCTGCAGCATGCGGTTGACAGCCTGTCTCATTTACTGTAAGAAAAATGCAGAGTCAGCAATCAAAGCTAACACAGCGTCCCTGCATTGAGATGACTGACGGGGCAGCTGAACTGCTGCCATTTATTCAGTGCAGTTTCTACAGTGCTACTTTCAAGGGCTGTGCACAGGACCTCAGTCTCCAGCACTGTTCATCCATTTCCTTCCCACAGAGCCTCTGCGACCCCGTCCTGGACATACACAGAGAACTTTGGTCCCAGCACTCTCCACCTCTGCCCTTTCTCTGCGCAGACCTGCACCCTCCCCACACACAGCGGGCTTCAGTCGGCATTCCCATGCCACCCGCCCCTCCAGAGCTCAAGCCCAGCCACCCAATCATCATAGAGTGGACAAGCAGAGGCCTTCACTCTCCAGCATGGGATGTCATTCCTCTCCCCCATGCTCCTGCAACTGGGGCTACACAGCAGGCTTAGTCTCCAGCTGTACCCATCCTTCCTATTCTGCTGGCCCTGCTCCCACCTCCATAGTCCCCAACCCAGAGATGCTGTGACACTCGGTACCTCAAAGCAGCACCCTGGAACCCCCACAATTAACCACTGGTATATAATTATGATATGTTCTGTACAAAGTATGCCTTGTGAGGTATCATTTTAAAAGTCTTGATTGGTTGAACATTAATATCCTGTTGGATTGTATGTGCTATCATTGTAGGGGAACTTAGGAAGTTTTGCTATGTATGTGTTACTGAAATATGTGGGGAACACCCACAACTAGCCTTTCAGGTACAACAATGGAGTAGCCAGACAGCTCATCAGCACCCATCAAGGAAAGAATCCACCATCCCAGAGACTTCTCAGAGGGAGCACATATACAATGGAGACTGCTTGACCAACAGGAACTGACTGATCCCCATGTCACAGCAAAAGATCTTTCCAGCAAGCTGGAAGAACATATAAAAGAGGAAAAGTGACATCACCACTTGGGCTGTCTTCCCCCCACAACTCAACACCTGGCAGAACATCTGAAGGACGAAGACTTTGAATTAGGGAAGGGTGGTCCCAGGCTGGAAAAGAGTCCCAGCCTGTGTATTGAGGATCTGTGAACTGTTTGTACTGTCAGGGGGAGATGCTGCTTGATTCAAATCCTGTTTAGCTTGTAGAACTCAGACTGCAAATTCATTTTTGTTTCTAAGGTAACCAACTTTGATCTCTACACTTGCTACTTATGATCACTTAAAATTTATCTTTCTGTAGTTAATGAACCTGTATTATATTTTACCTAAAACCGTGTGTTTTGCTTGAAGCACTTGGGAAATCTCAGCTCAGTTTACAAAGGCTAGTGTGTCCTCTCCATGTTGAGAGGTGGAGGACTGGGTAATGAACTTACACTGGTCAGGCTTCTGACCAGTGAAAAACAGTACAGTTCCGGGGTGCAAGGCTGGCGAGCTGGGGGCAATTGGCTGGAGCTTCCCTATTGATGGTTCATGAGTGTCTGGGAGATCATTCATGTAACTCTATTAGTAGGATCCTACCAAATTCACGGTCCATTTTGATCAATTTCACAGCCACCGGGTTTTAAAATTGGGCAATTTCACATTTTCAGCTAGGTGTTGTAACCATGGGGGTCCCAACCCAAAAGGTCCCAGAAATGGGTCTGATCTCCCTCCCCCGCACCCCTGAGCTGCCATGAGAGGGAAGGACAAGTCCTGTCCCTCCCCGGGGACTCACAGCTAGGAGCCCCCGAATGGAGCACTTCCAGCAGCAGGGGGAGATTGGACCCACATCCACAAGTCTTCTCCAGTTGCAGGAACCTCCAGGGCTGGAGCTTCCTGCAGCAGGGGGAGGCACTCCGAGGTGGGTCTGATCTCCCTCTGAGAGTGAGAGCAGTTGTGCAGGGGAAGGAGAAGTCCTGTTCCTCCCCAGCCCAGCCAGGACTTGCAGCTAGGAACCCCCTGGCTGAAGCGCTCCCAGCAGCAAGGGAGAAATCAGATTTCATGGGGAAGGGTTTATTTCATGGTCTGTGACACTTTTTTCATGGCCATGAAATTGGTGGGGCCCTATCTATTGGGTGTGTCCCTGCCTGTGGATGTCTGTGTAAGTGCAGTACCTGCCAGAGGTTTCTGGCTTGACACGGCATTACAGTATGAGACGGATACGCCAGGTTGATGGGACAGAGGTCTGAGCAGTGCCACCGTCCAGGTTGCACCCCAGGGACCCCATCACAGGTACCCGAAAGGCCTTGCTCTGCTCCAGAGCCGTCTGTCTCTCCCCTCTGCCTGGCCCTGCAGCCAGCTATATCTCCCTTGACCTGGTGGTACCTGGAGACCTGAGGTGGCCTTCTGCAGTCAGCTACTAGATCTGGGAAGAAACTCAGCATTTCATCATGAAGTTATTTTTCAGAAAGATAGCAACCCAATTGTGGTTGTGGTTTCACAGCCCAAACCTGCCTTCTACACACTCTGTTCTGTAGCTGCACTGCTGTCAAGCTATTAACAGCACAAGAAGAAGCTTCGCTCAGGGAAGTTCAGTATCTGCTGTAATTCCTGAATTCAGTTTCTTGCCACAGCCTGGCTCTGTTTCTTACAGAGCCACAAGCTGGGAGAGGCTGGGACTAAAGTAACTGGGAGCCCTCCACAGCCCGCATTCCTAGGACATTCCTTATAATGCCTCCCACTAGGACCAGAGTAGCTGAGAACTACAGCAATAGTTCATGCAATATTCCATGCTCTGGCTGGGAGATACTGGGAATGGAGTAGCCATGAGCTCTAAAGAGGCAGTGTTACTGCATCTTACAATGCCTCCTACTATCAAATGGAGAGGCATTTTCTGAGGTTTCCAAATCTCTCCCCTCCCACTCCCCAATTAATTCAGCCAGGAGTAGCCATCCAGGAGCCTCCATGCTGGTCTCTAGGGTGACAATGAAGGTAATGATGACCCTGTCTTGGTCCAGATATACACAGTTCTCCTGGAATGGATAATTCAGCTGGGCTGGTGTCAAGCTGATTCCCCACTCTGGCATGCCGAGTGCAGAAGTTGGGGGCCCTCAAGGATTCTAAAAATTTATACTGGCCACTCCAGGCTTGTATTAAACTCCCAAGGTTACAGCTTTTTTCTGCCTGTGGATGGGTAGATGCTGCCATCACCCAAATGCAAAAAAACCCTTTGAGAACCCTGGAAGGTGCACTTGGGAATTCCTTCCTGTGGGGTACCCTCCAGCCTTTTCACTCCACCTCCGGGGAAGAGCTGAGAAAGAAAACAAAGAAAATCAGCTGTTGCCACCAGCTAATTAAACAACATGTGCACAAACCTCTTAGGACACAAAAAGCCAATCCTGTTCTTAAAAAAAGGTAAATTTTATTAAGAACAAAAAGAAAGAAAATACATTTGGAACTTAGGCTTTTGCTAGATGAAAAAAAACCCAAACAATTACAAGGATTAAGCATCAAGATAGCTCTCTTGAGGTCCAGCTTAAAGATTACAATCAAAACAAAAGCACCTAGGGTTAGCACAAAGGAGTCCACAAGCCATAAAGAAATAAAAGCGAGAAACCTAATCGCGTTTTCCTAGACATTTCCTGGTCTACTTATATATCTGGGGTTTCAAATGAGTAGTTTCTAGGTATGATCTGATGATTTTTCATACCCGACCCAAAGCTTTTTACAGCATAGTTCCAGCCCTGTCTCTGCTCCCTGGGAGAACAACACAGACAGACAAAGGGGAAGATTTTTTCCCAATTTTAAAAAGCCTTCCCATTGTCCCTTTTGGTCAGGTGCCCACTCCCTTCCTTTTACCTATACAGGGACACTTTTTTACCATTTACAGGTAAAGCAAGTAGAGAACAACTACCAAGAGGGATTTATAGCTAACTGGCTGTCCATAAAAGGGAGCTCCCCTGCCTCCCCGTTTCATTTATCACAACTGGTAACATCACCACAGAGTTGTGGAATCCCCATCATTGGAGGTTTGTAAGAACAGGTTGGATGGTCTATGACTTGAACTTGGGGCAAAGTATTTTTTGTTTGTACTGTGGTTAACCCATGTTGATAGTTTATGCCTTTTGCTCCGCTTTCTCTATCACCATTTGGAAGCCTACCTGATCTCTCAGCTGGCGACAGGAATGAGTTTTAAACACTGTTCCAGCTAGTGTTTTCTAACAGTCTGACCTTGTCTATGCTGCTGTAGGTGAAAAAGTAGAGCAGCAAATACTTTCATAGAAAGCCTTGAGCATAGAATGTCTGAGGTTTTGTTCTCTTGCAAAGCAGCCATCTCAGGCTTTTTTGGGGTGACTATCTTCCATGTATATTAAGATGTGCCCTTTATTTGGTGCCTGATGGCCAGGGGCGGTTCTATGTATTTTGCTGCCCAAAGCACAGCAGTCAGGCTGCCTTCCGCAGCATGCCTGCAGGTAACGTGGATTCAGCAGCATGCCTGTGGTCCGCCAGTCCCGTGCCTTCAGCATACCCACTGCTGAATTGATGCTGAACCAGCAGACCTCCCACAGGAATGCTGCCAAAGGCAGCCTCCCTCACAGGGACCAGCAGGCCACCCCCCCCCCATTGGCTTGCTGCCCCAGGCATGCACTTGGTGTACTGGTGCTGCCCATGATCTGTATCCAATGAAGAGCATGTCTGTTTTCATTTTATTGTAATGGTCCTGTGTTTGCATACACATGGCATCTAAATATATGGAGCTATACCTATCTCATAGAGCTGGAAGGGACCCTGAAAGGTCATTGAATCCAGCCCCCTGCCTTCACTAGCAGGACTAAGTACTGATTTTGCCCAGATCCCTAGGTAGCCCCCTCAAGGATTGAACTCATAGCCCTGGTTTTAGGAGGCCAACACTCAAACCACTGAGCTATCCCTCCCTCCTTGCTGAGCTAGCACACAGAACCTTCCATGCAAGCCCCTCTCATTCCAGCTATTGGACTAGTTCTGCAGCTGTCACAAACAAGCTCAAATCCTGAGGGGCGCAGCCATTAGAAGGAAATATGATCACAAATAGTTAGCCAGTTATTATTATTACTATTATAGTAGAATCTCGAGGCCTCAGCCATGACTGGTCCCTCACTATACTAGATGCTATAAAAACACATAGTAAAAGTCCCTGACTCAAAGACTCTCCCATCTAAATAAATAAGACAAACAAAGGGTGAGAGGTGAAACAGACACAGAGAGGTGAAAGGACTTATCTAACCTCACACAGCTGGTAAGTGACAGAGCCAAGACTGGAAGCCTGATCTCCTGCTTCTAACTCAACTACATTAGCTAGTGAACTTTGCTGTGTTACACAATAGCCAAGCAAATGAACAAACACTTTGACATGCCACTCTCATAAACATAAAGCTAAGGGTAGCATAAAATTCCTCCTTTACCTGTAAAGGGTTAAGAAGTTCAAATAACCTGGTTGGCACCTGACCCAAAGAACCAATGAGGGGAGAAGATACTTTCAAATCTGTGGGAATCCTCCGTGTTTTGAATCTGATTACCCTGTAAAACTACGTTCCATCCTGATCTTATAGAGGTGCTTCTTTTACTTTTTCTTTATAATAAAGTTCTGCTTTTAAGAACTTGATTGGTTTTTAGTTCCTAAAAACCCAAGGGCTGGTCTGTGGCCACTTTGTTAACCTACTTGGTTGGTATATTATTCTCAAGCCTCCCCAGGAAAGCGGGTGAAGGGGCTTGGGGGGGATTTGGGAGGAACAGGAACTCCAAGTTGTTCTTTTCCTTTAATCTTTGTCTAACTCACTTGGTAGTGGCAGCAATACTGTTCCAAAGAAAGGGGCGGCTTTAGACATTTTGCCGCCCCAAGCACGGCATCATGCCGCAGGGGGCGCTCTGCCGGTCGCCGGTCCCACGGCTCCGGTGGACCTCCCGCAGGTGTGCCTGTGGAGGGTCCTCTGGTCCCGTGGCTCCAGTGGACCTCCCGCAGGCGTGCCTGCGGAGGGTCCGCTGGTCCCGCAGCTTCGGTGGAGCCGCAGCTCCGGTGGACCCTCCGCAGGCATGCCTGCGGGAGGTCCACTGAAGCCGCGGGACCAGCGAACCCTCTGCAGGCATGCCGCCAAAGGCACCCTGCCTGCCGCCCTCCTGGCGACCAGCAGAGCGCCCCCCGCGGCATATGCTTGGCGTGCTGGGGCCTGGAGCCGCCCCTGTCCAAAGACAAGGAAGAATTTGTGCCTCGGGGGAGTTTTGAACCTAAACTGGTAGAGATAAGCTTAGGGGGTCTTTCATGCAGGTCCCCACATCTGTACCCTAGAGTTCAGAGTGGGGGTAATTTTACAGGGTAATCAGATTCAAAATACAGAGGATTCCCCTCTAGGCAAAACTTTAAAGTTACAAAAAAACAGGAATAAACCTCCCTCTTAGCCTAGGGAAAATTCACAAGCTAAAACAAAAGGTAATCTAATGCATGTCCTTCCTTTTACTTACAATTTGTAATCTTAGATGCTTAGTGCAGATACAGCTTTAGGAGATGTATTTTCCCTGCCCTAGTTCCTCGCTGACCCGGAGAGGACGCTCAAAGAGAGACAAAACAAAAACCTTCTCCCACAGTTTTGAAAGTATCTTCTCTCCTCATGGGTCCTTTTGGTCAGGTGCCAACCAGGTTATTTGAACTTCTTATCCCTTTACAGGTAAAGGAGGGATTTTATGCTACCCTTAGCTGTATGTTTATGACAGACACAAATAAACACTGCAGGGGGTGCTCCTTACAAATCAACAATGCCTTGTGGTTTCCATGCAGTTATTGTTTATTCTTTGACATCGAGGTGGTCACTATAACTGTTTTACAGCCATGGGTTGTAGCTACTGGCTTCACTTCTCAGGTCCAGCTGAACCAGGGCCGTCTACAATGGTTTCTTCCAACTGGAGTGGAAACCACAGTGTTTCAGGTGCCCTGGTTCAACCTTTACACCAAACTCTGTCCCACAATTTGTGTTTGGAAAGCCCCTGAAAGCACTGCCCACAGTGACAGTGCTGCATGTTGGGATCGGCTCTGGAAGGTCTGCTGTGCATGGACACACCAACATGGTTCTCTCCCAAACAATGCGGACATATGAACATGCTGAGCTGATGCAGAAACTGCCTCAGGCATTATGAACTTCTTGTCCCTGCAATGGGTAATCCACTAAGTCCTGTTGCCAAGACTGTCAGCCAAGCTGTGTTAGAACTCGAGGGCTGTAACAGGGCAGACTGGTCCTCTAAAGGCCAAAAGGCCTGGGGCCAGCCAGCCCTGTTTAAATTAGCCCCACCTCGCTGTATAGGGTATTGGACTTAGGATGAGGAAAGCCCAGCAGTCGGGGCCTGACTGGGGAGAAGAGTAGACAAGTTGCTCCCATGTGGGGCAAGAGGCCTGGCTAGGGATAGCAATTGTGTAGAGACCCTGGGTATAGGGTTGCCAACATAGTATTTAAAAAATACAGGAGAGACCTCAGATGTCCCCAATCTTGACTTGAATCTCTGGGAGCAAGTCCTTTTCCTCCACGCCCATTCTTCCTAGAGTTTCTCTCTCTCCTGCTCTGGATGCTCCGGAGAACCCAGGGCCTCGGGTGCTGGGCCAGAAGTCGCTGCGAATCCTGTTCAGGTTCTGCACAGGCACTAGATAGGGTGACCAGATGTCCCGCTTTTATAGGGACAGTCCCGATATTCAGGGCTTTGTCTCAGATAGGCTCCTATTACCCCCCACCCCCACCCCAATTTTTCACACTTGCTATCTAAACACCCTGGTACTTGGAGCCAAGTTGGAAGCTGCAGTTGCTGGTATTTGCCTGCTGCAGTGCTATGCACCGAGCTAGGGAAGTGGGCAGAGACTCTGCGAGAGGGGAGGTTACACCCATGGAGTACTGACCCCCCTGCCAGACAGCGCCCCTTCCTGACCCTGGCCCTCCAGCACAGCTCCGGGGCACACAGCCCTGTCCTCTTACCCAGCCAGCCAGAGCCTGAACTGGGAAAGCAGACGGGGCCACACTCAAGGGCTGGAGTCAGCAGGGGGCTCCATCCAGCTGGGGACCAATACTCAAGGGTGCATCTTCCCACTCCTCTCCCAACCCCGGGCCCTTCAGTGCTGCACAGGGAAAGCAGATGGAGCCGCACTCATCTGCTTTCCCTGTGCAGCACTGAAGGGCCCGGGGTTGGGAGGAGAGTAGAAAGATGCTCCTGTGAGTACTGGCCCCCTGCTATTGAAATATGGGATAAAAGGTATCCCTTTCTGATTTCGTACAGGACAGGCAATTTTCTATTTAAATAAGGGAGGTCCCTTGTAATACAGGACTGTTGGCAACCATACCTGGGTAACAGGGTAAGTTCTTTTGTTCTGGTGCTGGTTTTGGACTTGGGCTAATGGGCTCTGTTACCCTGCGAGGGGGGAGAACATAAATGTGACCTGGCCTGTGACCCAGACCTCAGGAGCCCCAAGGATAGGGTTGCCAACTTTCTAATTGCACAAAACCGAACACCCTTGCACCACCCCTGCCTCACCCCTTCTCTGAGGCCCTGCCCTGACTCACTCCATCCCCCCTCCCTCCATCGCTCGCTCTCCCCCATCCTCACTCAGTTTCACTGGGCTGGGGCAGTGGGTTGAGGTGCAGGAGGGGATGAGGGCTCCGGCGGGGGATGCAGGCTCTGGGGCAGGGCCAGGGATGAGGGGTTTTGGGTTCAGTAGGGTACTCCGGGCTGGAGGTGAGGGGTTTGGAGAGTGGGAGCAGGCTCAGAGCTGGGGCAGGGGGTTGAGGTGCAGGATGGGGTGTGGGATCTGGGAGGGGGCTCAGGGCTGGGGAAGGGGTTGTGGGGTCTGGGAGCATAGGCGCCGACTTCCCTTCTTTCCCTGGGTGCTCAACCCCTTCACCAAAGTCCCCGCCCCAACTCCACCTCCTCCCTGCCCCCATTCCAACTCCTTCCCCAATTCCCCACCCCGGCCCTGCCTCTTCCCCGTCTCCTCCCCTGAGCGTGCTGTGACATTGCATCCCATAATGCTTTATAGAAATATTCTTATGAATGTAAATATGACATAACTGGAATATGTTTTATGCTAGATATGCCATATAACATATCTGTGCAAAGGTTATGTTCTTCTGCATGTATTCATCCTATTTGTATGACTGTATCATTCTTGTATCTGAAACTAGAAATATGAAATATAACTCTGAGGTCCTATTGTAATTATGCAAAGTGTGGACCATTAATGGTGGTTTGGAATCTTGATGGTTCCCATTAACCAGGACAATTGTCTGTAGACGGCTCTGTTTACTTGTAAGTCTACCTGTGTGCTGGTAAACAGGTAATAAAGTCTTACAGTGACATGTGATCATGTCACCTGAACTGGAATCCATCTTTAACCTGGTGCTTTTCCATTTAGAAGGAGGGGTGGGAACCCAGAGAGGGACAAAGGATTCCCGCCTTGTGCAAAAGATATATGATGGGGTGGAACAGAACAAAGGGGGCTGCAGTCATGAGAAATCCCCTAGCTACCACCCGAGCTGGAACAAGGACTGTACCAGGGGAAAGGATTGTACCCAGACTAGGAAGGCGTCCAGTCTGTGAAAGAAACCTATTGAAACACCTCTGAGGGTGAGATTTACCTGTATTCAGTTTTCTTACTGTATTAGGCTTAGACTTGCGTGTTTTATTTTGCTTGGTAATTCACTTTGTTCTGTCTGTTATTACTTGAAACCACTTAAATCCTGCTTTTTGTATTTAATAAATAAAAAGTGATTTTATTAAATTAACCCAGAGTATGTATTAATACCTGGGGGGGGGGGAAGGCAAACAGCTGTGCATTTCTCTCTATCAGTGTTATAGAGGGCAAACAATTTATGAGTTTACCCTGTATAAGCTTTATATAGGGTTAAACGGATTTATTTAGGGTTTGGACTCCACTGGGAGCTGGGCATCTGAGTGCTGGAGACAGGAGCACTTCTTAAGCTGTTTTCAGTTAAGCCTGCAGCTTGTGGGGGATTTGGTCAGACTTGGATCTGTGTTTGCAGCAGGCAAGCATGTGTGGCTCAAACAAGGCAAGGCACTGAAGTCCCAAGCTGGCAGGGAAAACAGGCTCAGAGGTAGTCTAAACACATCAGGTGGCAGTTCCCAAGGTGATAGTATGACCCAACCTGTCACACGCGACATGTTCCCGTTTCTCCTCCCCACCCCCCAAGTGTGCTAATGCCACCAAGCAGCTGTTTGGTGGCAGCCAGATGGGCAATGCTGGGAGGTAGACGCAGGAGCGGGGATGCGGTGGAGGGGGGGAGGAGGAAGTGGGGGTGGAGGGTGAAGGGAGCTTGGCTGCCAGTGGATACAGAGCACCCACTAATTTTTCCCCAGAGCACCCACGGAGTCAGTGCTTATGTCTGCGAGGGAGTTAGGGTGTGGGAGGGAGTTCTGACCTGGGACAGGGGGTTGGGGTGCATGTGGGGGTTTGGGCTCCAGCTGGGCAGAGCTTACTTCAGGTAGCTCCCAGTCGGTGGTGCAATGGGATTAAGGCAGGTTCCCGGCCATTGGGAGCTGGTGCTCGGGGTGGGGGCAGCACGTGGAGCCGCCCTGATTGCACCTGCACCTAGGGGCCACAGGGACATGCCAGCCGCTTCCGGGAGCCACACAGAGCCAGGGCAAGCAGGGAGCCTGCCTTAGGCCTGCTGTGCCACCGACTGGACTTTTAAGAGCCCTGACAGCACAGGGTCCCTTTTTGGCTGGGCATATTGGTTGAAAACCGGACACCTGGCAACCCTACTCAAGGAGGAGAGTGAGGCAGAGAGACTGTAATGCCATGTTTTGCCACAAGGGGTGCTATGGGACAGTGAGGTATGTTACACTTGCGTACAATTGGAAAGGCAATGAGTGGTAGGATTGGCTAAATGCTGCTCCCTGTCCAGGCCCTTCCCTGCCCTGCCCTACTCTCCTGCTCTCCCCAACTCCCCCATACCCTCTCTACCATTTCTGGGGAGGAGTAAGAGCCCCTTCCTGTCAGGGAAAAAAAGAGCCTCCCCTCCCCACCAGCAACTGGGCCTGCAAACAGGTCTCAGCATTGGTTCTTTCTGCCTTCCTCCCAGTGGGTAGCTCAGTGGTGACTCTGGGTCCCTTTGCTGGCAAAAGTTCTGCAACTGCTTCACACTGGGATTGAATGCCACTGCTCATGGTGCTGCAGTTTTTAATTTGTTACCCCTTGGGCTGATGAGCCAGTGGTACTGACATCAGGGGAAGGATGTGCAAAACCAGGTGGCTGACTCATAGGAAGTGCTGTATACTCCCAGTTCAAACCCCGGTTAGAAGTGCCTATAAACAATCAGCTACCAAGTCTAGAAAGCATTTTAAATGTGATTCTGGCCCCATTCACTCTGGTCAGAACTCCTGGGAAACCTTGCTAGCTGGAGCTGTGTTTAAACATAATTCCCTAACTCAGTTGAAAGTTTGTTGTAGACAGGGCCCTTAGGGACAGAGAATGCCCAGAGACAGGATATGTCTGTGCTTCAAGCAGGAGGTGTAAATTCCAGCTTGAGGAGACATACCCGTGCTAGCTCTGATCAAGGTAGTGTGCTAAAAATAGAGTGTAGTTGCAGTGGTGGGAGAGGCTAGCCACCCCAATTCCAGACCTAGTATCTTCGATGGGTACATATGCGGGGCAGCTACCCCTTTATGCCACTGAAGCTACACTTTAGTTTTAGCATGCTATTTCAATCAGAGCTAGAGCCGATATGTCGTCTTGAGCTAGAATGTATACTTCCAACCTGAAGTATAGACATACCCACAGGCAGCTGGCATAGCAAAGGGGCTTCTATACAAGCGAGATTAAGGACAACTATGTAGATTATAAAGGAGAGGAGATAGTCTATAAAGTAGTGAATGGAACTGGTAATAAATTATAATCAAGTCAAAGGATCCTGTTTACAATAGCATCTGTAGTCATACTAGTGGAGGTAAATATCACCAGGGCTATCAATCCTCATGCTTCAAAGTATGAACTAATCAGCTGGAGTCAGGAAGAAATTTCTCCTGAAGGGGAAAAATCAGTTATTGACCTGCTTGTAACTTTGAGATGTGTTGCTCATGTCCATTCCAATTAAGTGGGTGCATGCTGCATGCACGGCAGCCGGAAGATTTTTCCCCTAGCAGTATCCGTTGGGTCGCACACCTAATTGGAATGGAAATGAGCAATAACTCGAAGAAGAAGGTTTTGTACTATGAGGTGCATTGTGGGTATCTTACACAATGAAGCATCCATCATTGGCCACAGGACTGGAGACAGGATGCTGGACTAATTGAGCCATAGGCATTTCCTGTGTTTCTAGAAGCTCCGTTTAAACAAACAAACACATGTGCTTGAAATCTCCCAGGTCCTGAGAATCATTTCTATGGCTGGTGCAGTCAGTCTGAGATGAGTTTATGGGACAAGCAGACATTTTAGGGAGAAGTGAGAAATCTTCATAATCCTCATCTGGAATGCACGGGAGAGACATTTACTTCTTGTATAAAATGTGATTCTTAAATGATGCAATGAATCTGAGTTACTCATATTTCTGAGTTTAGATGGTTCAGTAGATTCTGCCTGGGTTGTGAAAAAATATATTCCATCCCCATCCCTTCTTCAACTGGACAGTGGTACATTCCCATCACCAAAGCAGGGTGTTTTCTTACTAAGGAATTATTCTCTCAGAGTGAAATCTTAGATGGCACATGAGTTATTCTAGTCCTCAGTGGTCACAACTAAAACTCTGGATAAACTGGTTTAATCAGTTGGGAAAACAAATGCCCTAAAGAGATTACAGGAATCTCTAGATAAAATACTGAAATGCCACAGGGCCCAGCTCATCAGGAATGAGGTGCAATTGCAGAGCTATGTAGGAAGTCCAGGACTGGGAGTGCTGCACGTCAGGATTGAGGGATGTCAGCAGACCTGTGAGGGAATCCCAGGAGTGGAATAGCAAGAGCTGCCGCAGGTCAGGGAAATGTTGAGTGTGATAGACCCAGGCCAGTTGGGTACAGCAGAATAGCAGAAGGCAGATATACTGGCCACTGGATTAACAGTTTTCTGTTCCCTGACTGACCAGAGCAGGGGCTGCTCCAGGCTAATGAGAACACCTGACTCTAATTAACCTGTAACGAGTCAGGTGAGGTCATTCAGTTAATGTGACCACCTGACTCTAATTAAGGCCCTGCTGATACTATAAAAAGGGCTCACTCCAGTCAGGCAGAGGAGAGCCAGGGAGCCAGGGGAGAGGAAGGTCAGAGCTCTGCCACATGAGGTATATAGGCAGAGTTGTGTTGGAGGCCCAGAACTGGCTGCAGGTCAGGATGAAACAAAAGGAAAAGCAAAGACAAATAAGCCAGAACACGAGTTGCCAAGACTAATCAGAAATAACATTTTCTTTTAATGTTTTGGTGTGCATTACATGGACTATAATGTTTTGACAGTGTTCTCCCAGGGGAATTCCACTTACAATCCCTGCATGCAGTGTGAGATTTAAGCAACAGCAAAGGTTTCTAATGCATTCCCCCAAACTGTGTGAGCGTGAGATTTAGATATACTGTACAGTAACTATGTAATATATTTATATATCTATATATGTTTACATTCAACTCTATAGTCAGAGAGGAGACTTGATCTAATTCCACTTCCTTCTAACATTTTTATCTCCACTCTCCTCCAATTGGCAGGACTCTTTAAGGCCCTGATCCTGTACCATAGAAGTCAATGGGAATTTTGCCATTGACTTCAATGGGAGCAGGATCCTAGCTTTAAGTCACCTCTTCCCAATGTAGCAGGCATCTGCTCCCTTTATGAACTCAACCTCTACATAGGGCAAAGCTCTGCTTCCTATGTAGTGAATCTCTATTTACATAGAGGAACTCTGCCTTCTGCATAGGAGAATTATGCCTCGATAGTTCCCAGGGATGGGTAAACTCCCTGTTTACCTTGGAACTCATTCCCCTATATAGTGGGTCTGTAGAGAAAAGTTCAGCCCCTGTAGAGCAGATCCCTGCCCCTACATAGGAAAAATCTGCCTCTACAATAGGGTATCTTCCCCTAAGTAGGATGTAGCCCAGCTTTTCTCTGTACGAAGTAGACATTTGTCCGCTCTGAAGAGGCTTTTATGTAGGGCAACTTTGCCCTTATATAGCAGAATTCTTCCTGTATCTAGCCCTCTCTCCCCTTTATTGTGTCACCCAGGCCATATATGGCAGAATGCTGCTCCTACCAAGTGGAATTATGCCCAATATATCAGGAGGTGGGGAACTAAACAAACTGGCCTTCCCTTATAGTTGGGAACAAGACCTTTGTTAGAGACTGAGCCCTGCCTACTCTCCTCCCTGCCCCTAGCTGTAGAGGGATAAACTACCCAACTGCATGGCCCCAGCTGACCCTGTTGCCATAGTTAAGTTGCACTGCTATGGCGATTAAGACCCTTCAGTATTGTAAAAGGGTGGCTTTCCCAGGAGCTGGAGAGCCTGGGCCTAAAACAATCCTGATAATGAGATGAGCCTCACCTGAGGGGAATCGGGTATTCTAATATAAAAGGCGGCAGGCTCCTGGAGGGCTCTGGTTGAGACTGTTAGTGAGGAGACTGTGCCAGAGGGCTCAGCTCTAGCCAGACTGGTGTGGGGGAGGTGATGATTTTGGCTTTATAGTGGGGACTCATTGGGGGCTGTTTGGGTTATTTTGTGATTAAGGACTCTGAGGTCTGTGTGAGCTTTGTTTGACATTAAGCCAGACTGAGAAAGGAGTGGTGTTAGCCCCAACAGAGATGGGGGGGTGGGCTTAAGGGACCTGTAAGAAATTAGGGGCAGGGTGCCTGCAAAGCAGCCCCTGACTAGGATGGGGTGCTGGATAAGTGACCACACCACTGTAAGTATATTTCACAAATCTTCTCCCACTCTGCCCCAGATGATTCACTTCTGCCCCAGACCACAATGGAACAGCCTAGTGCTAGGGGAATGAAATCCCTTCCACACAGCTGGCTTATCTCTGCATGTGTGCCCACTCCTCTGACCATGGGACTCTCATCCCCTTGCATTGTGAAGTAGGACTGAGTCACCCTGCCAGTGCCCAACAATTTAGTCCCTCTCTTTTTCCCTGTGCCAACCCAACACACATTTCCTGCCTTCTGCAAGAGCTCCTGGTGCTGGGGTGGGAGGGGAATTCCACAGAGACTTTTAAAGCAGCTGTGACATTGTATTTGATAGGTATAAACCTGGGTTGAGCCAAGACGTCCCCAAATTATCCAGGACAAACCCGTTCTTTATCTGAAAGACCCAACTGTTCCATGCCCCTCACACCAGGAGGTACCAAGTTCCCAGCCCATCTCCTTGATGTACCAATTCTTCACTTTTGCCCTTCCCCGGCACAGGAGCTCAACTAACTGCCATTTGCTTGGATTGTTTGCAGTGATACCTTTGCTGTTGATCCCCTGGGTGTGGTGTAGATCTGGGAGGATCGGAGAGGGTGGGCTAGGAGGAAGACCGGCACACTTCTCAATAAATCTTATGTTTGTATTGTGAAAAATAGATTGCTCTGCTAAGCAAAGATTCTTCATTGGCTACTGTTCCTATGACAAAGGCATGTGGCTTGTAACAAAGGGATACAAAGCCTCCCAGAGCTGGTTATAAATGAACTACTGCCTGCAGGGCCTATGAGACTTGTCTTGAATTGTAGCTGGGGGTTGTCAAGGTTTAATTCTCAGTCCCACACTTGTCATTTCTCTGGCACTGAGTAGTGTAGAGATGGGGCATGGAGTCTCCTAGGGACTAACACTAGGCTGCCCTGTAGTAAACTGCTGTCTCAGTCCCCTGAGACTGGGATGGGATACTCTAAGGACTTTCACTCTGATGCCATGCAAGAAACCCAGATTTGATTCCTACTCCTGACCTCTCTTGAAATGTTACCAGAGTACTGATCCTGAGGATCCTAGATCGTTGGGGGCTGGAAGATCTGCAGGGGCTGGGCCCAGCATCCTAGGATTTAGTGAGCTGTGTAGTCATGAGGACACTCAGGTTTGCTCCATCCAAGGAGTGCTGTGGTGACCAGGCCTGGGCCTCCTTAAGGGTTTGTGAATTGTAGACCTACATTCTGTCCCCACCCTCATCTCTCTCTTGGGGGTTGGGGGAGGAGAGCAAGAGATGGAGCACTGCAGGAAATAGGCTGATCCCGGCCTGCAAGGTCAAGTTTGGGATAAAAAACATGAGCACCCTTTAGAAGAGACAGCAGCCACTAGCAGAGAGGACCCCATTCACTGCACCACCTGAAGTGTGGGGCGGAGGGAGCTGGTGTTGCAGAAGGGCCAGTAGGACTTGTTTGGGGTTGTAGATGGTGGGTTGACAATGATTCTCCTCTTCCCTTTCCCTCTCTCTCTCCTACTGTTTATAGCTCACAGAGCATCAGGCTTATTCAGCTCCTTGTTCTGGCCCCATCTGCAGGGAGGGCCTCGGGGCTGACCGGAGCGGCGGAGGCGTCGAGGGGGGAGGCCAGCCAGCTGGCGGCAGATCTCATCTGGAGACAAAGAAGAGAGTTGCAGAGAGACATGAGACAGAGGATTAGGGCTTCATTCAAGCTCAGTTCATCACATGAACAATTAGCAATACAATCTTGACGTTGTCCATATAAACTTGTGATGGACACTGATTTAAATGGGACAGAGAAATGAATCCTGAAGCCTTTATTCAGATTTCATTCTGGCCTTATGGAGGCACAATTCACACTGACGTCACTGGGAGTTTTGCCTGGATAAAGACTGGGCTAGATTCTGCCCTCATTTACACTAATGTAAGTCAGAAGCCACTCTTTTCCGCTCCGAGGAGTTACACCAGATTTCCCCTGGTTGCCTTTGAGTAAAGACTTGCCCAGGATTTGTAGACCCTAATCTATTAATCAGGGAACACCATGTAAATTCCAGGTGAAACCAAGTCTTTAAAACCCATTGCTAGAGCCTGCTTAAACTATTCATTTGGCTACTGATTTGATCCGTTCTCAGTGTTAATACAGAGCTTTGTGGAACTTCAGATCTGGATCCACATGTGGATTTTGCAACTGAGTTGCTTCCTATCTTTCTAATTGTTCAGATCCAAGGGTTTGGTTTGGCCTGTCTCCCCTGTCCCCAAATTTTGGGGATGTTTGAGTCTAGATCTGAACTCTCTGCTCTGGCTCATCTCTAGAGGTTAATATTAATTTGGGATTAAAGTTGCAGTTTCTATCAGAGAAGTGACTCTGCAAATCCTCAAATTCCAGTTCCTTCCTTGTGTGTCAATTTCAGCTTGATTTACAAATCAAGAGGAGTTTTCTAAAAGCTGCTGTCACATACTCAAAACTGGGACCTGAAAATCCAGGTAAATTCTCTCTGCTTCTTGCATCACTACCAGCATTGGTACTACTACATTGGCTAAACCGGACAGTCTCTACGTAAAAGAATAAATGGACACAAATCAGACGTCAAGAATTATAACATTCAAAAACCAGTTGGAGAACACTTCAATTTCCCTGGTCACTCGATTACAGACCTAAAAGTCCCAATATTACAACAAAAAAACTTCAAAAACAGACTCCGAGAGACTGCTGAATTGGAATTAATTTGCAAAATGGATACCATTAAATTAGGCTTAAATAAAGACTGGGAGTGGATGGGTCATTACACAAAGTAAAACTATTTCCCCATGTTTATTCTCCCCCCCCCCACACACACACACACACACACTGTTCCTCACAACTTCTTGTCAACTGCTGCAAATGGAGCATTTTGATTACCACTACAAAAAGTTTTTTTCTCTCCTGCTGGTAATAGCTCACCTTAACTGATCACTCTCGTTAGAGTGTGTATGGTAACACCCATTGTTTCATGTTCTCTGTGTGTATATATCTATCTTCCTTCTGTATTTTCCACTGCATGCATCCGATGAAGTGAGCTGTAGCCCACGAAAGCTTATGCTCAAATAAATTTGTTAGTCTCTAAGGTGCCACAAGTACTCCTGTTTTTTACCAGCAATAAAGTTTCCCCAATGGGAAGCCAGCTAATGATTCTACTGATAATGCACAAAGCAGAATAAATTTGCTAGCTCTCCCATAGCTTTATGGGCTCTCCAGGATTAACAGCAATAAAAACATGACTGTTGGGGCTGGTCTACAGGCACTTCTTTTACTGCTTTTACTATACGCATTTAGAAACAGACATAATTATATATGTGCTACCCCATAGTATGGACAACATAATACTGGTATAAACAGGAGTAGCTTTACCATGAAACAAACTGTGTGGTGACAGGGGGCCCCCCCAAATGCCGGACAAATATCTGACAACCTGCCCTCAAGTCCCAGCATGCCGTGGCTGGTGGCCCCACGCTGCTCCCGGAAGCAGCCCCCAAGTAGAGAGGTAAAAGGGAAGAGGTTCCATTAGGTCCCATTTTGTAGACTGTGCAGTGTAGGTTACAGGGCCAGAAATCTGTAGTAGAGATGAGCATGGATTCCTCCTATTATGCCACCTTATAAGGTGGTACAGCCACCCCTGTCAAGAAGAAGGGAGTGAGGGGAGCTCAGGAGGGTTGGAAGTTGAGCCCCAACCTCTTTAAAGGCCAGCCACCTTGTGCCACTGCCCCATCAACCACTAGTTCCCCCAGAGACAAATGTCACTCGACAGGCACGCTACAGTTTCTTATAAAGGAAAGCATACCTGAACAAGGCTGCCCCCCTTCCCCACAGAGCTCTGCTCTGCTGCTCCTCCGCCCAGCCATCACTCACCTTGCATGGCTTCATCCTCCTTGCAGACCACACGAGAGCACACCTCCTTGTTTATTATGTACATGCGACGCACACTGAGGGGATGAGAGGCCACCAGAATCATGTCAAGGATGGGAGAGAGAGATTCAGATTCATGAGAACAAAAAATGATATAGGCAATAATCATTCAAACAAGGAGGCAAATCCTGAATTCCAGTCAGTCCTTACTAAGGCTTACTTACTATGGATGTCAACAAGGCATTTTGCCTGTGTGGGGACTTCAAGTTTTGGCCCAATGCTCACAGAACATTTTACAACTTCAAAGAGTTACAAATATATTAAGTATTACACTGCATTAGTTAAGAACCTCAATTACACTCTTAGGATTCACTCCACCCACTTCCCTTGGAGGGACTAGAACTTGGGATAGAACCCTTGTGTCTCCATAGAGCACACACTTTCTGAGCTGGACATGCTCTTTGTGATAGTAACTTGGTTTTTCTCCTGGGGATTTCAGGCTTCTTACCTGGTAACACACAGGTAACTGATACACTGTTTCACAGGTTTGTGAACGGAGTACAGGCGTGTGCAAGGGAACTGCTCCTCACGGCATTCTGGGAACACACACAGGTGCAAATGAATGCCAAAGGCCGTTGTGATGTGGACACAAGTTCACTAGGCACTGGACTGCAAGCCTCAATTCATTTTACAAAAGCCTCCAAACTGGGGCTGGATTGGATCTAGTGCTCAAGATATTAAAGGCTCCATACCCCATTTCCTGATATTCTTGAGGTGCTGGGACTGTTTAGAGAAGAGAAACCCTGATAAAGGTGTCATACTAAATAATAAATGGTCTAGAGGATGAGGATAAAGCATTTCTATTCCCCTTAGCTCATAATACAAAAACAAGAGAACATTCAGTACAGTATACAATGAACCTGTGGAACTCACTAACAGAATAGTACTCAGAGTTTAGAATAATTCTGAATGGACATTTATGCAAATAATATCTGCAGCCATATTATTTAAGATACAGCTTTATAAAGGATATAAAATCTCATGCTTCAGGTTATAACTCGGCCACTTTTCTTGTGGGGTCAGGAAGAAACTTCCCCTGTGAGCAGATTATTCCATAACTGTCCAGTATGGGGTTACTTGAATATAAAAACAGCCATACTGGGTCAGTCTACTGGTCCATCTAATCCAGTATCCTGTCTTCCGACAGTGACCAGTACTGGCACCTCCCTCTGAAGCATCTAGTACTGCCCAAATGGATCTGGTCAGGTCTGGTCTGATCCAATCTGGCTATTTCTATGTTCGAACTGGATAGGAAATGATGCCCTAAAGGTGACAGGCTCCATGTCCCCTGCTTTGAATCCCCAAACTAAACATACCTGGTATCTCTGTTGTGTTTACAATGGCAGCTGGAAGTAGAAAACAAAGGATTTGTGAATTTTGGATTATTTGCTATGCTTCTAAAATAAACAGCGAAAAGCAGGGACCCTTAAGTGTAAAGGAAGGAGCATGGGGAATGTCTTACCCAAGAGAGAGCAGCTCTTCTCACAAAGCAGTATCCTTTGCCACACTAGTGCCCTGTGGTATGGGCACTGGAACTCCCAGAGGTAGGGCAAAAGGGAGCTCACTTTCCTTCTAATAGTGCAGTTCCTCTCCACCCTTGATCAAACCCTGCCTTGGGGTGTCAGCCTTAGGTGCTGACCCAGAGATAGGCCAGAAGGGAGATCAGGTTTATGTCTCCTTCAAAAGACAGACATTTATATTAAAGCAGTTGTACACACCTTGTTCATCTGCTACTATGCCTCCGGTATCAGGCTTTTTTTTTTTTGAACAAAAAACAAGTGTGTAAAGAAAGAGGAATTTCTGGAGAGTTACAGCTGGAGTTAGGGGCAATGGAGAAAGTGGGACTCTGAGTGTGAGGTGAAGGGGATCTCTAGTGGTGATACAGCTGGGAGTAGGGATCAGCAGGGAAAGGAAGGCCCTGAGTGGTCCCACTGTCAGAAGAATAAACTTACTCAAGTCATCCGTGACAGGTTCGATGTCAAGCGTAACTGGAAAAAGAGAGAATGATCTGAAAGATTCTGCTTTGAGTTTTTCGTCCTAACCCCCAGCTCTGCCAGCCCCCAGCTATTCCAGTCCTGAGCTCCCACACAGCTCTGCCAATGCCCCTCAGTCCTGCCCTGCAGCCCCCCTGCTAGTCCAGCCCTGGGCTCCTCACACAGCTCTGCCAATGCCCCTCAGTCCAACTCTGCAGCCCCCCTGCTATTCCAGCCCTGGGCTCCTCACACAGCTCTGCCAATGCCCCTCAGTCCTGCCCTGCAGCCCCCCTGCTAGTCCAGCCCTTAAGTCTCTCTGTATGCTGGATTTTGTATGATGACTACCAAAGAGGACTAAGTTTAGACCCAGTAAAAGTCTTTCCGGTTGTGCCCTTAGGTCCCATTTGAACCTAACTCACTGATGGCAAAAAGCTGAAACCTGCATTCCCCTCCTGAACTGCATCACCACTAATTCACCTCAAACATACACCCTCTATCTATCTGGTGTTCTCTCTGAGGCTATGTCTACACTACGAGTTAGGGGTATGATTCTCAGCTGCAATGCACACTCTCAAGTTAGCTTGTTGAGAGCTAAAGCAGTGTAGCCACGGTAGCACAGGCAGCAGCAGTGGTGGCATGGCTTAGCCCTGCTGAGTACGTGTTCAGGGGTTTCAGGTGGGTTTGTACTTGGCATGGTTAAGCTGTGCTGCCCCTGCCCATGCTACCATGGCTACACTACTATTTACACTAGCGCTAGCTCTCATTGAGCTAATGCGAGTATGTGTACACAAGCTGGTGATCACACTCCTGGCTTGTAGTGTAGACATAGCCTGACTCTCAATCTTTCTCTAGCACAGGGGTCCCCAACGTGGTGCCCGCGGGCGCCATGGCGCCTGCGGGGGCATCTAAATGCACCCATGTCCTGGCCGGCAGTGGAGCATCCGCCGAAATGCCGCCGAATTTCTGTGATGTTTCGGTGGCGACGCTTCTTGATGATGTCACTTGTCGGCGTCATCAAGAGGTGTCGCCACCAAAACGCCGCCAAATTTAGGCAACAACGCCTCTCGATGACACCACTTGCCGCCGACAAGCAATGTCATCGAGAGGCGTCGCCGCCGAAATGCCGCAGAAATTCAGCGGCATTTTGGCAGATGCTCCACCGCCGCCACAGTCCTTCGTCTGGCACCCACCAGAAGAAAAGGTTGGGGATCTCTGCTCTAGCATTTCCAAAGTGTTCTTTGCCACACTATCTAGGTGGTGTGAGCAGTGCTTAATTTGTAATGAAAGAGGTGCTGGGGCTCAAGCAATCTGTTTTACTTTCATAACTGGCATGGCAAGCACAGAAATGCCAGGGCTATGAACTACCACGCCTAGAAGCGCTGGGTGTGAGGGGATAATCAGAAACAGTGAGATCCTTCTAGAAGACCCCGTCAGTCTCCAGCCCACTCTTCGTTATATTATTATATAATTATTATTTAGTCTAACTGTGGACTTTTCACTGTGAATGTGCTGTAGGTTTTGTTCTGTTCCAGTACCTTGGGAAATGCTGCAGGGGGAGAGGCAGGTATTTCAGTGAGGCCCCAAGATGATCAGGGAAGGACTCTTCCTGATCTTCTTTGAAGAGGCATTCCAGATCCTGGGCCCTGCTCTCAAGGCTTTTCCTCTGGCTCTTACGAAGGTTTACACTTGGGCTTGGTTAACCATAGTGGGCCAGATGATTCTAGCTGCCATGATGGGCCCCTAAGATAGCATGAGCCTATCCAGTAAATATTCACACGGCGCCTCTCCCCACCTCTATCCACCTGCTCCTGGGACTTGGGATGCTCACTGGAAGCCTTGGATCTCATAGCAGTGTGTTTTGCATGCGAAAACTGAATTATTATTAATCTTGCTCTGACCACCCATCTTGGGAGAGAGGCCTCCATATATCCCCTATCCTGGGCACGGATTTTTCTGCCTCCATTGGCCTGGGATTGGCTAGAGACCACATCAGGGGGATATTCCTAAAGGAATTAATAATATATCCATCTCTATTTACTTCTTCTCCCTTCACCCCCCTTACAGCTTGCTTATTACTAGCCCTCCCCATTGCCCAATATCTGTCCCATGGAGTACCCTAGAAGGGCCACTAGTTGTCAGCAAACATGCATGTGATTTGAGTCATAGTGCTGCCCAGATGTGTCAGTGAACCTCTCCAAATCCTCTGCTATTTCACGGGAAGTCTCTTCCCCCTGCCACCACCCCAGGAAGTTCAGCTCAGAGCCTGAGCTTCACATTTCACTGCTTCTTATAATGCACACATCCCCAGAGTATCAAGGTGCCCTGTGTACATAGGTTAGTTCAAGTGTAAAACAGCCATTTCCTATATACCAGGACGCCTCTACCCCAAACTAACCTCCCTGTGAGGAGTGCAGAGAGAACCCCAACAGCAGCAGGGAACTCCAGGGTTTTATTGCAAAGGACACTGTAAAGGCACAGATGGGCCATCAACAAACCCTACTTCTAAACCCCTACTGAACTCTGGATCCAGATCCTGACTTCTCAGCTCTGGCCCATCTTGGGTGGCCATGCTGGAGGGAGAGAGGTCGGAGGTGAGGAGCTGCCCTGCCCCTAGTTCCTGCAGCACTCATCTTTGGGATGGACAGCTAGGGAGTTCAGGGTGAACTGGGTTGAACCTAGCCCAAACTGCAGAGAGGTGTAAAGCTGGGCAAGTGGAGTGTGGGCGTGATGTGCTCCCAATCCTGTTCCCTACACAGAAGTTTGGTGGCCACATTCTGCAAGAGTCACAGCTTCCAAGGAGCCTTTGAGGGTAGAATGTGTTGCAGGAGTGTAGCTGTGAGATGACTAAGGGATGGTTGGCTAAGGCAAGGTCTGCCTTGGAGAGGAGAGGAGAGAAGAGGAAAGGAGAGGGCATAGTCATGTGGCACCTTATGTTTTCGAAGCACTGTACAAATATTAACTCATTTATTCTCTCACCTCTCCTTGGAGGTAGGTAACTATCATAATCCCACTTACAGATGGGAAAACTGAGGCAAAGAGAGAGAATGTGACTTGCCCAAAACTACACAGTGAGTCAGTGGTAAAGCCAGGAGTAAAATCCAGGTCTCCTGACATATAGTCCACTGTTCTCACCACTAGACAATGCTCTCCTTATATACCAAGTGTTCCACACTTGGGTACCACTGAGGTAGCAGTAAGGTTCCTCTAACTTCCCACTGTTACAGAGTGACTCAGTGTTAGGTTCTCAGATCCCAGGATCCTCCTTGTCTCTCACAATCCTTTGCTATAAAGCATCAATTCACAAACAATCCCAGTGCACACAAAGAAATACATGCACTCAGAACCATAATAAATAATAATGAATTATTGAAGCACTCTAAAGTGCTTTGCAGATTGGTACATTCAGAGCTTATTTACTCAGCACTGAAACACAGCCACATCTCTGGTTCTTCCCTGCCTCTTGTCCTGCACATCTGCGCCATGTCCATATCGTGGAGTTCCTTCCTCCATAACATCTTAAGAGCTAGTCTTTTCCTTCTGTTCACACAGCTAAAGTTCTCATCCAGGGCCTCATCTTCTCCCATCTTGATTTCTGCAATCTCTGGATCCCTGACATCCATACCACCCCTCTCCTGTCCATTCAACCCCAGCTGCAAAGAACTTTGCTTGTCACTCTCACTACATCAGTCCCCTCTACAGGCACCTCCTTTTCCATCACATCAGGTTCATGTTCTCACCTTTAAAGGTCCTTCAGAATTCTACCTCCCTATATTTATGTGGTTTTCTCTCTTACTGCATTGACTCACTCTACTTTGCCAGCGATGCAAGCCTCAACCACCCATTTTAGGTGCTTCTCCCACAGACTTTTTTGAGCTTTCTTCCATGCTACTCCCTCCACAGGGAACGCCCTTGCCCAGCTATTCCATAAAGCCATGACCCTGTTCTCCTTCAAATTCTTCCTCAAGATCCACTTTTATCATGATGCTTACAGTAAATTGCTAAATAGTAGTGACTGGGTAGAGAGCCCATGGGGATTGCTGAGATTAATTTATTTGTATCTGTGTGTGTATCTGTGTGTGTATATACACACAGATATAAATACACACATACATATATCTACACACATCCTAATATCTATTAGTGACTGAAAACCTGCTAATTGTGCACCTAGCTAGTCTTTATAACCACTATCACTGTTATCCTTGTCCCTTGTCTTGGCTTAAATTATATTGAAAGTTCTTTGGGATAGTGACTGTCTCTTACTATGTGTGTGTGAATACACCTAGTGCAATGAGATATCAATCCCGAATGGGGTCTTTGAGTGCTACCATAATACACGTGATTAATAATAAACACCATGTCTGAGGTAGAACATGACAGCTGTTTAACATTGCATAACTGCACTACACAACAGCTGAGGCCAGGAAATGAAGAACTGAATAGCAGTGAGATAGAATATGATTATCCAGGACATTAGGACCAACACACCTATCCCTGTACAAAGTACCATCAGATTTTTAACAACCTTGAGTGATTGGTGTGCCTATTTTAGGCTTCATATAAAGGAGAACGCCTCCAGTATCTTAATACCCCCTAGCACCATACTGGGGCACTGGGATTAGCACTTCCTACTGAGTAACCAGCATCTTGCTTTTCTTTCAGCCTGTGTGCACACGCGCGCGCACACACACACACACACACACACACAGAGCAGACAGCAAGACTTACTTGCTGGGTCTTCTTGACAGTTGACCATCGGTAGAAACCAGTCTGCAAGATAAGGTGGGAGAGGGGAGAGTAGGGAAAAGAAAGAAGGGGGATTTCCATAAACTGGAGTCTATATAATTATAATAATACTGTCATGAACTAGCTAATGTATGTACAGGAGACCACTGCCCTCCACTGGATGGAATGAGAACTGCTCAGCTCTAATCTTAGGATCTATACTGCTAATGGATAAAAGAGATTGCCCTTTAGTTTAAGAAGTTTTAGAGCAAGAGCTCTACCATATCTGTCTGAGTGGGCACAACTGGGAGTGGGCAGTAACAGCTGTGGAGTTGTAAGGGGCCACAGATTTGTTCCTAGACTTTGCCTTTCCACAGCACCATTTGCAAACCTTGTTGTATTTTACAAACATTAGCAAATTAAGCTTCACAATCCCCCTCTGAGGTAGGTTAAGTATCACACTGCCTATTGCATAGGAGAGGGAACTGAGGCACTGAGCGAGGAAGTAACTTACCCGAGGTCCCAGAGCCAATCATTGGCACAGGAAGGAACAGAAGGCAGGTCTCCTGGTGCCCAGTCAACAGCTGTAACCACCAGACTATCTTTCCCCTCTGTTATGGAGCACCTCACATTCCCTGACAATAGGCTGGAAGATCATTTACATGCAGGCATATTATAAGGTGAGAAAAAGGGACAGGCAGAGAGCAGTGGAGGCCACCTGTGCAGTCAGTGTAACAGAGGAGGAATAAAAACCGAGATCCACTGTTCACTTTCAAAATGCCAATGGCAAGAGAGCTGCTTCTTTAAGCAGCTCGAAACAGGTAAAAGTTTTCTGCTAAAAAAGGGAGGAAGAAAACATCTGCATAACTGGGATGCGGGGGGAGGGTGAGAATTGGTAGGAAAAGGCTGGTGATACAGGGTAGTGCAGAGCAAATTAGAACTAGGACAGCTGTAGGAATGACCCACTGTATAGTATACCCCACTGGCCCTGTCAAAGTGTGCCCTATACACTATGCCCTTGAGCATTCCACCAAAGTTATCACTGAAGTCACCAGGAGCTTTGCCGGAGTAAGGACTACGGGATTGGGGATTGAGAGCTCTATTTATCTCTTACTTCAGTAATAGTTACTTGTATCCTGCAGGGGGAGAATTGGGCCCGTGGGCATAATCCTACTCTGCCGACTTTCAAGAGTTCTCTCAGGACCCTCTGTGTCCTGTCCCAGTGGAGTCCCCAGCAATGGCTGTGCAGCTATCCACCTTCACTGGCCACTGATCCAGGAAGTGCCAGGTATTACACACATCACCCAGGTACAATAACCCACTACTTCTCAAAGCTGTTCCTACTCTGGTCCATTTCTTAATGGTAACATGCGAAGGGGGAAAAACAGGATTGTGCCCTTTTTTCTCTCTTTGTGATGCAGGTCTGAAACGCTGAACTTATTTATAAAGTCTGCTTATTTTCTACATTAGAAATTCACTTCTTATCTAGCCTTTCCTCTCCAGAAGAATGACAACTAGAAAATTGGTCTGATTATAAAAACTTATTTATAAAGTCTGCTTATTTTCTACATTAGAAATTCACTTCTTATCTAGCCTTTCCTCTCCAGAAGAATGACAACTAGAAAATTGGTCTGATTATAAAATCCAAGTAACTAAGAGGGAGAAGGATTTCTTGTCAGGCTGTTTAATTTGTTTCCTTGTATTAACACCTACTTAATTCAAACACATAGGAGAAAAGCACTCATTGTTAAAGATGAGACACCCTCACCCCCTAGGAGGGTGAAAAAGCCCCACTCCAGTTATCTAAATCTCCAACTAGCCCTTCAACAAAACAAAGAGAGACCAACCTGGACATTCCTGATATTTCAAAGAGCTTGTCTACATTTGAAATGCTTCAGCGGCACTTGCTGCAGTGGTGCCGCTGTAGCACTTCAGTGTAAACACTACCTAACCGGACAGGAGAGGTTATCTCACTGGCATAGGTTATGCACCTCTCTGAGAGGCAGCAGCTAGGTCAGTGGAAGAATTCTTCTGTCAACGTAGCGCTGTCTACAACAGGGGTTGGGTCAGCTTAACTACACTGCTCGGGGTGTGGATTTTTCACACCCCTGAGTAACGTAGCTGGGTTGACCTAACTTTTTAGTGTTGACCTGGCCTGGGGTAAAAAACAAGGAGGAAAAAACCTTTTCAAGACTTGTTTGTGCATCAGAAAAACACCAAAAAGGACACAACCTCTTTTTCTTCTTATTTTGCAGGTCACCTTTAAGATCAATATTGTGCCAGGGCTGCCTCTCCTCCCTGCTCTGTCAGTCACCAGTTCATATTTGCTCTGTGATAGCAACAGTACCTGCTTATGGGAAAAAGTACTATTAGGATCAGAAACATGCCAGATTCAAACAGCCACTGAATAATGGGGCTGTCCCTCTCTTGATCCAAACATTTCAGCACAGGCTGATCCCTAATGATGGGAGAATGGAATAAACTTGCTTTAATGTGAAGGGTGCAGCTGTCGGGCTATATCCCCTATTCAATACCTATCCCCTGGTTCTCTCTTTCCTTGGGTACAGCTCTCTCTATCCATTAAGATGGAATCATCCCTCATTCTTTTCTCCACTCTCTCCAGCTTACTCTTCAGTTTGGTGCTCCTTTCTCTGATTTTGGTGTCATCTGCAAATTTAATCCCATCGGAATTTATGCCAAAGAAACTCAGAGCACAGACAGACATGAAGCAGCAGGTGGAGAGAAGCTTGGAATCCTGAGCTTAACTGGTCAGAAAAGCCTCTGGAAAGCCAATGAGGCCAGGAATGAGGAACAACCAGCAGTGCTTGAAGACTGATAGATGTTTTTCACCACTGTGACAGAACAAGTTCCACGGACCAGCTGAAAGTGCTCTGCATACCCGGTCTGAGACGCTGCCCCAGGCAGTGTCTCGGAGACCAGGGCTCCAACTGTCTGCTGCCCCCATCATATCCAGCTGAGAATACGTCGTGCTCCTCCTGAGCACATACTACAGCTACACCTTTTTCTAAACATTGGTCCTAAGCCACCTCTCACATACATCTATGTCACGTCTGTGTAACTCATTGACTCCAACGAGCCGCTCTTGATTTACACCGGTGTCAGAGGAGGCTCATAATATTTAGAGGAGCTGTTCACTGATGACTCCATCTCTGCCTGGCCACTCCAACCTGTTTCCACGCATCCCATCAACCATGCAAAACCAAGGGAAATGGCAGCTATGCTTGGTAGGGGAACAATTTGCAAACAGGTTTCAGAGTAGCAGCCGTGTTAGTCTGTATCCGCAAAAAGAACAGGAGTACTTGTGGCACCTTAGAGACTAACAAATTTATTTCAGCATGAGCTTTCGTTAGTCTCTAAGGTGCCACAAGTACTCCTGTTCAATTTGCAAACATGCATTTCCCCCCCGTTCACTCCCTGCACCTCTCTCTGCTCCTATCCATGCTGCTTAGGAGAAGGAGAACATATGGGCACTGATCACTGCTTCTCAAACGTCCCTCCAGCATTCTCGCCATCCTCTCCTGCACTCTCCCCTTGTTCTTTCCTTGTCACTCTCCATCTGTGTGTGTGTCCTTTCCCTCTTGTCACTGAACAGGGTCTCTGTGTGAGCCTCCATGGGGCAAAGAAAGGGGAGAGAGCCCTGATGTGGCTCCCATAGAGTGGTGACTCACCGGCTGGGAGGACAGAGAGGGCTATGATGCACAGCAGAGCACGGGCTCCAAAAGTCATCATCCCTACAAAGTGAAAGAGAGAGAGAGGTCAGATGAGAGTCTGGCACAAACCGCACCAGGAACAGGGAGACCTTCCCCCTGCAGGCCAGACACTGTCCTCACCCACTGACTGCAAATCCCTCTCCCAGACGCAGTCCTTCTCCTCATCCTCTCTCCCTCCATCTATCTCCCTCCTGCTCTGTCATTGCCATTCTTGAGCTCCTTCCCCATACATTTTGGATTGGAGATAGCATCCTGTCTGCCTTGGTTCTTTCTCCTTCCACCTCCCCTCTCAATTCATTTTCTCTCTCCCTCCATTCGTTCTCTCTCCCCATCCATCCACCCCAAACATTCATCCCCTCTCCCTCTCTTTTTCTCACCCATTTACTCATGATATTGCCTGGAACCCTTAGAAAAGTTTCCCATCATTATCCCCCTCCTCTCCCTTCTCTCTGGAACGTATTCTGTGGGGTGTTGGGGAAAGGGATAGCGTCTCCTTCACTCACTGTTGTCCACGATCTCCACTCTCTTCGGCTGCAGACGCTGTCTCTTCCCCCTTTGGCTGGTCCTCTACTTTGGCTGGAGTGTGAGGCACACTCAGCCACTCCCAGAAAATGTTCCACTTTTGGTCGTCTTCAAAATACGATTTTAGCAAAAAAACAGAGAGAAGTAGCAGGATTTGGTGGTATAATGCGGATGGAATGAGAGGGAGGGGGGTGAGGAGAAGCAGCCCACACCCTCATTCCAGTTTATTATGATCCAAAGAGAGCCAGCTCCTCCTGTTCCCTCCGGATGGGCCAGTGCCAGGGATGGATTCCCAGTATCTATGTCACACACGTGTGTCCTATTTTACTCTGCCATCCAGCGCAGAAACCCTCTCTCCCTCTCATCCGCTGCCTTCTCTCTCCTGGGTCTCTCCCCTTCTCTTTCACTCTCTCCTCTGTCACACTTTTTTTCCCCTCACTCAGCCGTTTGCTCTTACCCCATTGCTTTAGGTTATGGCTACACTGTAAACTCTCTAATGCAGGGGTTCTCAAACTTCATTGCACTGTGACCCCTTTCTGACAACAACAATTATTACACGACCCCAGGATGGGGGACCGAAGCCTGAGATCCGCCAGCCTGGGCGGGGGGACCGAAGCTTGAGATCAGCTCAAGATCCCCCGGCCTGGGCAGGGAGCCAAAGATGAAGCCTGAGCCCCACTACTCCAGGTGGGGGAGCCAAAGCTGACTCCCAAGGGTTTCAGCCCTGGGTTGGAGGCTGAAGCTGAAGCCCATGAGCTTCAACCCTGGGCACTGGGGCTCAGGCTTTGGCTTCAGCTCCGGGCCCCAGCAAGTTTAACACCAGCCTTGGTGATCCCATTTAAATGGGGGAATGACCCACTTTGGGGTCCCAACCCACAGTTTGAGAACCACTGCTCTAATGTAACCGCTCTAAGGAAACGGGAGAGAGCTCCCCCATCAGCTTAACTACTCCAACCCCGTGAGTGGCGGTACCTATGTTGGCGGCAGAAGCTCTCCTGCAGACATAGCACTGTCTTACACCAATCCTTAGGTCGTGTAACTTACGTCACTCAAGAGGGTGGCTTTTTCACACCCCTGAATGACATAAGTTATACCACAGTAAGTGTAAACATAGCCTTAGTCTCTTTCTCGCCCATCCTATCTTCCTGCTATTCTCTTGTGCACTGAAGTACTGCCAGGACTCACCTGGATTTCCCTAACAAATGTTTAACTTTTATTAAAAACTCTAGAGCTTAGAAATCGCAAGAGTCATTCTCCCCATGCCAGAGGAATGCACTCTTCTCAATACCTGTCCATAAACTGCTCTGCTCTGTCACCAGACAAATTAACGAAAAAGCACAGGTGTGGCTGCAACACTGTACCTGCTGTTGTCTGCTCCCAGGCACTCGTAGGTAATGGGAAGCACCAGGGCCCTGGGTTCTGATTCAACCACCTGCCATAGTCTCAGAGTTGATTTACTAGTGTCAAATATATCCCTGTTGAAAGCACATATCCATCACCATCTCTCTGTTTTACTCTCTCTCTCTCTCTCTCTCCCTCTCCCTCAGAGGACTGTAGGAGTGAGGCTGAGAGTGGCAGTGGTGGATTAGCACTGGACCGATGGAGCCCGTGCCCTGGCCAATTGGGGGGCCCTGGAAAAAGATCTGCCATTGGGTGGCAGAAGCACACAGCCCCTGGCAGAGGCACTGGGCTGGTGGGGTAGGGAAAGCCCCAACACCCCAAACCAGGTAGCAGCACCAGGCAGGGTGGGGGAAGCCCCCATGCCCTAACCCTGTTCCTGGCAGAAGCCCCAGGAGGCGTGGGGGAAGCCTCTGTGCCCCAACCCCAGTTCCCCTACTCTTGCTCCCTGCCACGGCCTCAGGGTTGGGGGAGCTGTCACTCCCTGCTGTGGCCCCGGGTCCATGGCAGGGGGAACAGAGCTTCTCCAGTCTCAGATGGGCAGAAAGGAGCAAATGGATTGCTGGCCGCAGTGTGTGTTTGGGGGTGGTGGAAGGGGTGGGGCTGTGGGTGGAACAGGTGTGGGGCTGCAGGTGGAAGTGGCAGAACAGGGTGGGGCCATGGGTGTGGCTGCAGGTGGAAGGGGTGGAATGGGGGTGGGACTGAAGGCAGAAGGGGTGGGGAGGGCCTCCCCAACTTGCTCTGGCCCAGGGCCCCACAAAATCTTAATCCGCCTCTGGAGAGTGGGTGTGCTTTGCTGTTCTTTCTGTGTTCTTTCTGCTGGGGATATGGGGTTTTGGTTTTTTGTGTTTTAGTTTTGGAGTTTGGGATTTAATTTCAGGACTTCTTTTGTTTTAGCAAGCTTCTGTCTCCTCTCTGGACTTGGGGGACAGAGATCTCTGTTTGTTGCAGATTCTGAGGGTTTAACACATGGCCCTGGGTTGTGGATTTTACCTCCAGACTCTGCCTATGGGCGGGAATGTGTTCTAGCTGAGGGGAAGGTGATTGGGTTTAAAAATGTGATGTAAACCTTCCACATGAGTACAGTTGCTGTTGTGTTTGTTGCCTCGTTTAGCCTTGTTGAGCAGGTGGATGTGGAGGGGATTGTTGTGCAAGGTGTTTTTGTCCCTGTTTTGCTGCTCCCAACACCTGGTGTTAAAGTCACTGTCTCTATTGTTCCTCCTTTTTAGGAAATAAGCAGTTGGCTAGAGACCTGGATAGTTATGGTAAGATCACTAGCCCTATCAGGAGAATTAATTTGGGCTGCAAAGCCCCGGAGGCTCAGCATGTCTTGTGCTTTCATAGGCAGGTAAAAAGCAAACTATCCCACTGCGTAGGATAGATAGGAAGTATGGCACGAGACCACCCTGGTTTAACCAGCAGATCTTCAATGATCTGAAACTCAAAAAAGAGTCCTACAAAAAGTGGAAACTAGGTCAAATTACAAAAGATAAATATAAAAAAAATAACACAAGTATGTAGGGACAAAATTCGAAAGGCCAAGGCACAAAACAAGATCACATTTTCTAGAGACATAAAGGGTAACAAGAAAACATTCTACAAATACATTAGAAGCAAAAGGAAGACCAAGGACAGGGTCGGACCATTCCTCAATGGAGGGAGAAAAACAATAACAGAAAATGTGGAAATGGCAGCAATGCTAAATTACTTTTTTGTTTCTGTTTTCAGCAACAAGTTTAGTAGCAATTGGACATCTAACTTAATGAATGCCAGTGAAAATGAGGTAGGATCAGAAGCCACAATAGGGAAAGAACAAATAAAAAATTACTTAGACAAGTTAGATGCCTTCAAGTTGGCAGGGCCTCATGAAATACATCCTAGAATCACAGTCTCTCTAGAATACTCAAGGAGCTGACTGAGGAGATATCTAAGCCATTAGTTATTATATTTGAAAAGTCATGGAAGATGGGAGAGATTCCAGAGGAGTGGAAAAGGGCAAATATAGTGCCAATCTATAAAAAGGCAAATAAAGACAATCTGGGGAATTATAAACCAGTCAGTTTAACTTCAGTACCTGGAAAGATAATGGAGCAAATAATTAAGCAGTCAATCTACAGACACCTATACGATAATAAGGTGATAAGTAACAGTCAGCATGGATTTGTCAAGAACAAATCATGGCAAACAAATCTAATAGCTATCTTTGACAGGGTAACAAGTCTTGTGTCTGTGGGGGGAGTGGTAGATGTGGTATATCTTGACTTTAGCTGAGGCTTTTGATACTGTCTTGCATGACCTTCTCATAAACAAACTAGAGAAATACAACCTAGATGAAACTATTATAAGGTGGGTGCTTAACTGGTTGGAAAACTGTTCACAGAGAGTAGTTATCAATGGTTCACAGTCAAGCTAGAAGGGCATATCAAGTGGGGTCCACAGGGATCAGTTCTGGGTCTGGTTCTGTTCAATATCTTCATCAATTATTTAGAAAATGGCATAGAGAGTAAACTTATAAAGTTTGCAGAAAATACCAAGCTGGGAGGGGTTGCAAGTGCTTTGGAGGATAGGATTAAATTCAAAATAATGTGGACAAACTGGAGAAATGCTCTGAAGTAAACAGGATTAAATTCAATAAGGACAAATGCAAAGTACTCCGCTCAGGAAGGAACAATCAGTTGCATACATACAAAATGGGAAACGACTGCCTAGCAAGGAGTACTGTGGAAAAGTATCTAGGGGCTACAGAGAATCACAAGTTAAATATGAGTCAACAGTGTACCACTGTTGCAAAAAAATCAAATATCATTCTGGGGAGGTATTAGCAGGAGTGTTGTAAGCAAGACACAAGAAGTAATTCTTCTGCTCTACTCTTCACTGATTAGGCCTCAACTGGAATATTGTGTTCAGTTCTGGGCGCCACATTTCAGGAAAGATGTGGATGAATTGGAGAAAATCCAGAGAAGAGCAACAAAAATGATTAAAGGTCTAGAAAACATGATCTATGAGGGAAGATTGAAAAAATTGGGTTTGTTTAGACTGGAGAAGAGAAGACTGAGAGGGGACATGATAACAGTTTACAAGTACATAAAAGATTGTTACAAGGAGGAGGGAGAAAAATCGTTCTCGTTAACCTCAGAGGGCTTAAATTGCAGCTAGGGTGGTTTAAGTCAGACATTAGGAAAAACTTCCTAACTGTCAGGGTGGTTAAGCACTGGAATAAATTGCCTAGGGAGGCTGGGGAATCTCCATCATTGGAGATTTTTAAGAGCAGGTCCCTTCCAGTTCTACAATTCTATGATTCTGTGTTAAACAATGCTTCCAAAGTTTTAAAGGTTTCCCTGAAGTATAGGATTGGGAAGTGTGACTACATATGTGTTTGTTGCCACTGGGACATGACCGGTTTTCATTGTGGGAGTCTGTGATTGATTGTATAAACCCCTCACCAGGGAACCAAGTGTTAACAAGCAGCTTTGGGCCCAGAAGATCATGCTCAGCCACACCTGCTGGGCACGCTCAGAATGGAGGCAGAGCTCAAAGGGGGGTGGCCCAGCTCAGGCAGAGTAGTGCCTGTGCTGGTAGTTCCTGCAGAGAGCCCACAGGAGCCCCACACTACCAAGACCAGACCCCACTGCAGAGCCACTAAAGGTCCCTATGGTGACTAGGGCCAGGAGGCCACAACTGAAGAAGTGCCTCCAGATCACAGTCAATGAGGACACACATACACCCCCTCCGTGAGTTCATAACCCAACCCTTGTTGTGGCTTTGGAGGGGACTGAAGATATGGTAAGAAGTGACCCAGGCTTGAGGGTGTCTGCACACTAGGCTGCAGATCCAATTGGCCAGCCACAGGGCCTTAGGTTGCACCCGCTGGAGTAGGAGATCCTGGGTTCCCCTAACGCCAGCCTTAGACTCTCAACACTAGGCAATACCGCTGGGGCTTGAACACCAAAGACCCTGACAACTGGTGGTGAACATGGGCATCAACCGAGTTCCGAAAGAATGATGGCGCCTACCAACAAAACTGGCCCAAAGGAGACCACGGACACAGAAAAGCTGCTTAAATGGATAACAGTGAGCCAACAACAGCAGGCAGTCCAAAAAAAGCAACAACAAGAGGCAGCTACTGCAACTGATAGCTGCCAGCAGCAACAGCTAATCCGAGAGCTGGCAGCACAGTGGCAGGAGCAACAGCAATACCTATGCAACAGTAGCAGAACTCCTGAAGCCCCAGAGGACATCTAACGCTGGATTGCCAGGACACTCAGATGATGTCCCTCCCCCTGGGCTGCTCGTCAAGCTCACAAAAATGGGCCCCAAGGGTGACCCAGAAGCCTTCTTGGCCACCTTTGAGGAGCTGGCTGCTGCAGCATGCTGGCCATAGGAACACAGGGCCATCTTCAGAGCCCTGTATTTGATGAATCATAGAATCTCAGGGTTGGAAGGGACCTCAGGAGGTCATCTAGTCCAACCCCCTGCTCAAAGCAGGACCAAACCCAACTAAATCATCCCAGCCAGGGCTTTGTCAAGCCTGACCTTAAAAACCTCTAAGGAAGGAGATTCCACCACCTCCCTAGGGAACCCATTCCAGTTCTTCACCACCCTACTAGTGAAAAAGTTTTTCCTAATGTCCAACCTAAACCTCCCCCTCTGCAACTTGAGACCATTACTCCTTGTTCTGTCATCTTCTACCACTGAGAACAGTCTAGATCCATCCTCTTTGGAACCCCCTTTCAGGTAGTTGAAAGCAGCTATCAAATCCCCCCTCATTCTTCTCTTCTGCAGACTAAACAATCCCAGTTCCCTCAGCCTCTCCTCATAAGTCATCTGCTCCAGCCCCCTAATCATTTTTGTTGCCCTCCGCTGGACTCTCTCCAATTTATCCACATCCTTCTTGCAGTGTGGGGCCCAAAACTGGACACAGTACTCCAAAGGAGGCCTCACCAGTGCTGAATAGAGGGGAATTATCACGTCCCTCGATCTGCTGGAAATGCCCCTACTTATACAACCCAAAATGCCATTAGCCTTCTTGGCAACAAGGGCACACTGTTGACTCATATTCAGCTTTTCATCCACCATAACCCCTAGGTCCTTTTCTGCAGAACTGCTGCCCAGCCATTCGGTCCCTAGTCTGTAGCAGTGCATGGGATTCTTCCGTCCTAAGTGCAGGACTCTGCACTTGTCCTTGTTGAACCTCATCATATTTCTTTTGGCCCAATCCTCTAATTTGTCTAGGTCCCTCTGTATCCTATCCCTACCCTCCAGCGTATCAACCACTCCTCCCAGTTTAGTGTCATCTGCAAACTTGCTAAGGGTGCAGTCCACACCATCCTCCAGATCGTTAATGAAGATATTGAACAAAATCAGCCCCAGCACCGATCCTTGGGGCACTCCACTTGATACCGGCTGCCAGCTAGACATGGAACCATTGATCACTACCTGTTGAGCCCGACCATCTAGCCAGTTTTCTATCCACCTTACCGTCCATTCATCCAGCCCATACTTCTTTAACTTGCTGGCAAGAATACTGTGGGAGACTGTATCAAAAGCTTTGCTAAAGTCCAGAAATAGCACATCCACTGCTTTCCCCTCATCCATAGAGCCGGTTATCTCATCATAGAAGGCAATTAGGTTAGTCAGGCATGACTTGCCCTTGGTGAATCCATGCTGACTGTTCCTGATCACTTTCCCCTCCTTTAAGTGGTTCAGAATTGATTCCTTGAGGACCTGTTCCATGATTTTTCCAGGGACTGAGGTGAGACTGACTGGCCTGTAGTTCCCTGGATCTTCCTTCTTCCCTTTTTTAAAGATGGGCACTACATTAGCTTTTTTCCAGTCATCCGGGACCTCCCCCGATCGCCATGATTTTTCAAAGATAATGGCCAATGGCTCTGCAATCTCATCGGCCAACTCCTTTAGCACCCTCGGATGCAGCGCATCCGGCCCCATGGACTGGTGCTCGTCCAGCTTTTCTAAATAATCCTGAACTACTTCTTTCTCCACAGAGAGCTGGTCACCTCCTCCCCATACCGTGCTGCAGAGTGCAGCTGTCTGGGAGCTGACCTTGTCTGTGAAGACAGAGGCAAAAAAAGCATTGAGTACACTAGCTTTCTCCACATCCTCTGTCACTAGGTTCCCTCCCTCATTCAGCAAGGGGCCCACACTTTACTTGACTTTCTTCTTGTTGCTAACATACCTGAAGAAACCCTTCTTGTTACTCCTAACATCTCCGGCAAGCTGCAGCTCCAAGTGTGATTTGGCCTTCCTAATTTCACACCTGCATGCCTGAGCAATACTTTTATACTCCTCCCTGGTTATTTGTCCAATCTTCCACTTCTTGTAAGCTGTTTTTTTTGTGTTTAAGACGAGCAAGGATTTCACTGTTAAGCCAAGCTGGTCGCCTGCCATATTTACTTTTCTTCCTACACATCGGGATGGTTTGTTCCTGCAACCTCAATAAGGATTCTTTAAAATACAGCCAGCTTTCCTCGACTCCTTTCCCCGTCATGTTATTCTCCCAGGGGACCTTGCCCATCAGTTCCCTGAGGGAGTCGAAGTCTGCTTTTCTGAAGTTCAGGGTCTCTGTTCTACTGCTCTCCTTTCTTCCTTGTGTCAGGATCCTGAACTCAACCATCTCATGGTCACTGCCTCCCAGGTTCCCATCCACTATTGCTTCCTCTACTATTTCTTCCCTGTTTGTGAGCAGCAGGTCAAGAAGAGCTTTTCCCCTAGTTGGTTCCTCCAGCACTTGCACCAGGAAATTGTCCCCTACACTTTCCAGAAACTTCCTGGATTGTCTGTACACTGCTGTATTGCTCTCCCAGCAGATACCGGGGTGATTAAAGTCACCCATGAGAACCAGGGCCTGTGATCTAGCAACTTCTGTTAGTTGCCGGAAGAAAGCCTCGTCCACCTCATCCCCCTGGTCTGGTCTGGTGGTCTGTAGCAGACTCCCACCACGACATTACCCTTGTTGTTCATACTTCTAAATTTAATCCAGAGACTCTCAGGTTTTTCTGCAGTTTCATACTGGAGCTCTGAGCAGTCATACTGCTCTCTTACATACAACGCAACCCCCCCACCTTTTCTGCCCTGCCTATCCTTCCTGAACAGTTTATATCCATTCATGACAGTACTCCAATCATGTGAGTTATCCCACCAAGTCTCTGTTATTCCAATTCCAATTGGGACCTGCCCAAGTCATCTACAGGATCCTGGACCCCATAGAGGCACTGAATTATGTTAAGGTAAAAGCAGCCATTTTAGATTACATGGTTATCAACCCTGAGACATTCCACCAATGTTTCAGGAAGGAAAAATACCCACCGGGAGCCTGGTCGGGGTAGTGGCAACAGTGCCTGAAAGAACAGTGTTGGCACTAGCTGGACCCTGAGAAGCAGACTGGAGTAAAAGTAGCGGAGCCTATCATGCTGGAGCAGTTCATCCAGGTTCTCCTGGCTGGTGGGAAAGCATGGGTGAAGCGCCATCGACCAGCAACACTGGCAGATTCCATAATCCTAATGGAGAATTATGTGGCTGCAGAGGGTCCGGCCTCACTGATACTTAAGACCAAGGCACCTGAACTCAGGACACTGACACATAGTGGAGGCCGGGCTGGGGGAGAGCCCAGGATTGCTCAATTGGACGCTCCACTTCAGATTGCTCCCATTCAAGGGCCAGACCTCGCCACCAAGGTGGAGCTGCAAGGGGACTAAGGTCCCTGGGAAGGGGGGTACACGCTCCCTGGGAAACCCCACAACCCCAGAGGAGGGCCAGCCAGCTGCAGCTCCACAGGATAACTGTTTTGAGTGTGAACAGAAAGGGCATTTTAGGTAGGAATGCCATTTTATGGACTGCAGCTATGGCCAGACCTGGACTGCATGCACTAGGGCTTGCAGACAGAACCCAGCCAAGATGCTAATCCTAGTATGGGTCATTGGGTCTAAGGTAACAGGCCTGGTAGACTCAGGATGCAACCAAACAATCGTGCAAGAAAACTTTGTTGAGTCTCTCGACAGGTCAAGCACTCCCATCTATCTCCAGTGCATACACTGGGACATTTAACCCTACCCCACTACGGAAGTGCAGCTGAGGGGAAGGGGCTACACCAAGACCTACTGGATAGGACTATTGGGCACCCTGGTCTACCCCAGGATACTAAGGCAGGACTGAAAATGGTTAGGGGGGTCCTGAAATGGTGGAGCGGAGACCCCCCAATAGAAACCAACCCAATCCCAGAGGCGGTTTATGGGGCAGGCCAAGATGGAAGACCACGGGGAAGTTCCCTCCTGTCAGCCAGGAATATCAACCCAGCTGACTGCTAGCTCAGGGGCACCTAAAGGTGTAAGTCCTATATGGCTACCTAAGAATGAAGATTTCATGCAGGAACAGCAACAGAACCAGACTCTGAGCTGGGCATGGGAGCAGATAGCCTTCTCTGATGGAGAGAAGCATAAATCTCAACAACTAAAGCAGTGGTCCCACTTCAAGCTTTGGAATGAATGGCTTTACAGGGTAATGTGGGACCCCCAAATGCAAGAGACAGCTCCTGGTCCCCAAAAAGTTCTGCCAGATGGTTCTTCACCCAGCACACTCGGTGCTGTGTGTGAGACACTTGGGGAGGGAAAAGACATTGAAGACAGTGGCCCTCAGATTCTTCTGGCCGGGGATACACAGAGAAATATGCAATTTTTGTGCCTCGTGCCCTGAATGTCAGCTGGGAGGACCCAAAGGGACAGCCTGGTTCCACTCCCAGTGGTGGAAGTACCCTTTGAATGGGTGGGCATTTAGTGGGGCCCCTTGAGAAAAGCACATATTATTTGATCGTGGACTATGCAACACAATACCCTGAAGCTATTCTCCATCTTCTTCTGCAGCGTGGGGCAAGGGTCATTTGCACGTTTAAACTAGTTGTTAAATCATGATTAAGGCTAAGATTTTATCATGCATATTTTTAGTAAAAGTCACAGATAAGTTACAGGCACATAGTCCTGCCATGAGTGCAGGGGACTGGACTAGATGATCTCTTGAGGTCCCTTCCAGTCCTATGATTCTATGAATAAAGAAAAATTTACGGAAGCCTGTGACCTATCTGTGACTTTTACTAAAAGTATTCATGACAAAATGGGGAGCTGCAGCCTCCCCACATCACCCGGGGGGCCTGGCTCAGAGCTGCAAGATCCCCCCACTGCCCATGGCAGGACTCAGAGCTCCAGGGCACCCTGGCAGCCCATAGCAGCTTGGAGTTCCGGGACACCCCGACTGCCCGTGGCAGCCGGGAGCTCTGAGACATCCCAGCCGCCCATGGCAGCTCCATGCTCTGGGACTCCCGCAGCAGACGGGAGCTGTGGAGCACCCGCTCAGTGGCTGGGAGTTCACGGGGGCTCCGCTGCCCGCGGTGGCCAGGAGCTCAGGGTCTCCCCACAGCCTGGGAGCTCTGGGGCATCCCTGCTGCCTGGGAGCTCTGGGGCACCCCTGCCCCCCACCCCAGCTGGGAGCTGCGGGGCACCCCTGCTGCCCTCTGCAGCTGGGAGCTCGGCTCCTGCAATTCCCAGCTGCCAGGGGTGGCAAGGGACCCTACAGCTTCCAGGCGCTGGAGGCTCAAGTCATGGAGGTCTCTGGAAGTTACGGATTCTGTGACTTCCATGACCTCTGTGACAAAATTGTAGCCCTAATGATGGTCTGAGGACTTGGTGAGGCCTCAGCTGGAGTGCTATGTCAAATTCTGAGCACCACACTTTAGGAAAGATGTGGACAAACTGGAGAGCGTCCAGAGGAAAGCAACAAAACTGAAAAAATGTTTAGAAAACCTGACCTATGAGGACAAGTTAAAAAACTTGGCATGTTTAGTCTTGAGAAAAGAAAACTGAGAGGACACCTGATAAAAGTCTTCAAATATGTTAAAGGCTGTTATAAAGAGGATCGTGATCAATTGTTCTTCATCTCACGGAAGGTAGGACAAGAAGCATTGGGCTTAAGCTGCAGCTAGGGTATTAGGAAAAGCTTTCTAACTGTAAGGATAGGTAAGCACTGGAACAGGCTTCCAAGGGAGGTTGTGGAATCCCTGTCACTGGAGGTTTTTAAGAACAGGTTGGACAAACACCTGTCAGGGATGGTCTCGGTGTACTTTGTCCTGCCTCAGATCAGGCGGCTGGACTAGATGACCTCTTGAGGTTCCTTCCGTTCCAGCCCTGCATTTCTGTCATTCTGTGATTTCAGTAACTCAGCCAGAGGTTAGGGGTCTATTACAGGAATGGGCGGGTGAGGTTCTGTGGCTTGCAATGTGCAGAAGATTAGACTAGATCAGTGGTTTTCAACCTTTTATTATTTGCAGACTCCTAAAAAATTTAAAATGGAGGTACAGACCAATATTCTCTCTAATTTTTCCCACACATCCGGAATGAATTTTGTTATGTGCACCAATATGGAGGTGATGTGTGACGTATAACCTTCATATTGGTGTACATAAAAAAAATCATGTGCTGGGGGTGGGGCCGAGGGGTTCTGAGTGTGGGAGTGGGCTCAGGGCTGGGGTAGAGGGTTGGGGTGTAGAGGTTGAGGGCTCCAGTTGGGGGTGTGGGCTCTGGGGTGGGGCCGAGGATGAGGGGCTCAGGGCTGGGGAAGAGGGTTGAGGTGGGGTGAGGGCTCTGGCCTGGGGTACAAGCTCTGGCTGGGGCCAGGGATGAGGGGTTTGCGGTGCAGAAGTGTGCACCAGGGCTACAGTGAGGAGAGAGGACTCCCCACAGCTCTCTCTCCCTGCAGCAGCACCTGGGCTGGGGGGGAGAGGCGCCTCTCCCCAGCACGGCAGCTCCGGAGCTGGGGCCACAGGATAGGTGCCCCTCCTCTGGCCGTGGCAGGTCCGGGCTATCTCTGGGTTATGGGTTTGGGCCAGGGGCGGGGCACCCCGGCTGTGGCAGGTCCAGGCCGGGACTGGGTTCAGGTCGCTCCTCTCCCAGCTGCAGCAGGTCTGGGTTGGGCCTGGATTCGGGCCAGGGGAGGGCGCCCTGGCCGCAGCAGGTCTGGGCCAGGTCTGGGTTGTGGGTTCAGGCTGGGGGAAGGGCGCCTCGGCTGTGGCAGGTTCGGGGTTGAGTTGGGGCTGGGGAGGGGTTCCCCTGCCCCGGCAGGGCCAGGCCAGGCTGGGTTTGGGCCACCCCTCCCCGATCAGGTCCAGGGCTGAGGTGGGGCCAGGGGAGGGGCACCCCTGCCCTGGCTGCAGCAGGTTGTGGGCCTGGCTAGGTTGGGGCTGGGGCTGGGTTCAGGCCGGGAAAGAGGCGCCTCTCCCCGGTTCCAGCAGGTCCCAG